>NC_060145.1:93276965-93586757 GCF_021461385.2 Schistocerca piceifrons | reverse complement strand
CAGTACTACTTCTACTACTACTACTACTAAGTATTCTTGTAGTTAATTGTTCGTTTTAAATTCTGATGCATTATTTACAGCGAATTTCATTAGCGAATATATGTACTTGTCACAGCGCAGTTAAAACGCCTAGTTCCTTGAAGAAGTGTCCGCAGCTCGTGGTCGTGCGGTAGCGTTCCCGCGCCCGGGTTCCCGGGTCCGATTCCCGGTGGGGTCAGGGATTTTCTCTGCCTCGTGATGACTGGGTGTTGTGTGATGTCCTTAGGTTAGTTAGGTCTAAGTAGTTCTAAGTTCTAGGGGACTGATGACCATAGTTGTTAAGTCCCATAGTGCTCAGAGCCATTTGAACCTTGAAGAAGTGCCCACATACGTCCACAGATGTACACCACACATTATTATTATAGTTCGCTTTTATGCTATCAATATTTTTTTAAGTGATTAGTTATGCCAGAAAATTATTCTGCAAAACATTACTGAGTGGAAATATGCAAAACATGTGAGGAGATTGATACCTTTGTTTCCGAGATTAGCAATTATACGAAGAGCAAGAGCAGTAGAACTTAATTTTTTAAGGATCTGAGTAATACGCTTCTTCCTGTTCAAGTTTTCATCAATATGTAACCCAAAAATTTGGAGCAAATTATCCTATTTACTGAACCCTGCTCATGTGCTGCATCAATTATTGGTATGACTCTAACTGTTGGGCCGCGGTGGTCTAGCGGTTCTAGGCGCTCAGTCCGGAACCGTGCGACTGCTACGGTCGCAGGTTCGAATCCTGCCTCGGGCATGGATGTGTGTGATGTCCTTAGCTTAGTTAGGTTTAAGTAGTTCTAAGTTCTAGGGGACTGATGACCACAGATGTTAAGTCCCATAGTGCTCAGAGCCATTTGAGCCATCTAACTGTTGTACAGAACCGAATGCAGTGTGTTTTTAAAATTTGAAAAGAATCCATTTTCAGGGAACCATTTAATAATTCCTTGGAAAATGCTAAATGAGTCCTTCCGAAGGGCATTTGTTTGTCAATTACTTCGCATTTTCGCAGCAGCAGTTGCTTGGCTACCCAGTACTTCCTGTTTATCTCATTTCTAACTGACTTATACAGGGTCGTTTACAAGTTACTCCGGAGAAAACTGCGCGAAAGCTACAAGAGATGAAAAAAACATCCACGTATAGGTCGAGAGAGCAACATCCCAAGTTTTTAATTCGCATTAACGCTGCTCGTTGCTGGCAGCGCTTGATATATGGCAAACATAAATACGTGCATGCTGAGTATTGAGGACGCTGTCCTTCCGCCTTTCCAAGCACGAACTGACGGCGGCTTTCTCTGGAAATCTGTTCATTAGACTGCCTGTTTCGATCGTTGTAAGTGCAACGTGTTTCTTTGGCTGTGTGACTTTCAATAGCAGGGATGAGCCAGACAAAGTGGCCGTTGGGAATCTAGGGGCTTCAAGGCGCTGGCATAGCGCAGGAAATGATTCAGTGTGTTCTCCATGGAGGGCCTCCTCACTCCATGAACTTTAACCTATTAGCTTCACCGGCCCTCAGAGTTATAATTCTTTTTGTTGATTTTAGTTACCCTGATATAAAGTAAGTGGTCATTTGGCCCATTTACTGTGGAGACGGAATGTGACTTAGGTCTTTTTAATTAAATTGTGTTGACTCCATTATCCTACTTTAGTTATTGAAATTTCGGTCATGCTATTGGAGGATATACAGCTTTTATCCAATGGCGTTATTGCAGTCAATGTAGCCATCTTGGGTCCCACTTTGTGTAGGGGGAAAACGTCAAAGCTGCAACCGAAAGCAGGACTCCCCGTCGATACTTGCAAGAGTAATACAATAGCGGTAAATAAAGAAAGAGAAGAAAAAGAAAGTGAAATGAAGGAAAAACGGAAAGCAGCCGAAGAGAAGGAAGAGTCTGAAGAGCAGTAAACCCAGTCCTTGAAGATCTCTTTTCGACGACGATATTTAAATCAGAGAGTGCATGTACCGTGAAGAAAATTTTTCATATTAAAGGCCGAAAGAACAGAGGATTTAGTGCCACTTGCACTCTCTCTGGGCTCACGAACTCTGTACAGGAGGAACACAGTTTGACTTTCATTTGCGAAAAGTGTAAATAATTTAATGTGAATCATTTTTCACTGAAAATACATTTATTTCTTTGTTTAAAAAGTTTGTTATCCGCTATTTTTTAGTTTGAAGCTCTGTGGCCACTTTGCTCGTTTATGTGGGGCAATGTGGTTAGTTTGCCACTTTGTCAAAATTGATTTCATTTAAGTACTTCATTTAATCCTAAAATAATCAAACTATTCGATATTTTATATCAATCACAGATTTCTATGCATTTCTGTCAATTGCTTTTTTTTCGAGTCATCAAGCTTCTGGCTGATTTGCTGTGGCCCGCCACGAATTTCTCTCCTGTGCCAACCTCTTCATCTCAGAGTAATACTGGCAACCTACATCCTCATTTATTTGATGGTTGTATTCTAATGTCAGTTTTCCTCTACAGTTTCTACCCCGTGCAGCTCCCTCTAGTACCATGGAAGTACTCCCTGATGTCGTAACAGATGTCCTATCATCCTGTCTCTTCTTCTTGTCAGTGTTTCCGAGGCATTCCTTTCCTCGGCGAGTCTCCGGAGAACCTCCTCATTCACTTACCTTATCAGTCCATGTAAGTTTCAACATTCTTCTGTAGCACCACATCTGAAATGTGACTTTTGAGAACATTTCTCTTCTCTTGGGGAACAACGAAATTTTTTATATTTTTTATTACTTAAAATTGCACATGTATAGTCACAACCGCAAGAAACTTTCTTTTTCTTAGGAGGTTACCTGTTTAGGTCTGTTTTAGACCATCTTCAGTCCTACCACCATGATGGTAGATGGTGGCGGTAAACGGAGCAGGCGCTATAGAGTCCACGAACGCTGTTAGAAAGTTTCTTGCAATTGTGACTACGCAAGTAGTCAATCCTGTTCCCTCCCGCTTTTCCAGCAGTCCATGTTTCACTACCATACAATGCTGTGCTCCAAATGTATTTTCTCAGAAATATCTTAAGTCCTACGTTTGGCTCTGGTAGACTTCTTTTGGCCAGGAATGGCCTGTCTGCTTGTGCTGGTCTGCTTTCTGTGTCCTTCTTTCTTGAGTTACTTTGCTGCCTAGCTAGCAGAATTCGTTAACGTCATGTACTTCGTGATCACCAATCCTGGTGTTAAATTTCCCGTCGTTCTACCTTCTACTACTTCTCATTACGTTCGTCTTTCTTTGATTAACTCTCAGTTCATATTCTGCACTCATTAGACTGTTCATTCCATCCAGCAGACCCTGTGGTTCTTCTTCAGTTTCACTGAGATCCTTTATGAGGAACACTATTAAGAAAATTTAGAGGAACGGCACTTGAAGCTGACTGCAGAGCGATTCTACTGTCTGCAACACGCACTGCGGGTAAGGGTCACGAAGATAAGATACGAGAAATTACGGCTCATACGGAGGCATAAATACAGTCGTTTTTCCCCCACTCTGTTAGCGAGTGGAAGAGGAGTGGAAATGGCTAGTGGTGGGACGTTTACCCTCCTCCACGCACCGTACTAATTGTGGAAAAGTAATTATTGGTAACGTATGTAATCAATATTAGTCTTACAAATTTCCTGATAATAGTAATGATCTTTTGACTCGCCGGGGTAGCCGAGAGCGCTAACCCGCTGCTTCCTGGACTCGGGTAGGCGCGCCGGCCCCAGATCGAATCCGCCCCACGGATTAACGACGAGGGCTGATGTGCCGACCAGCCTGGATGTGGTTTTTAGGCTGTTTTCTACATCCTGATAGGTGAATGCTGGGCTGGTCCCCATGTTCCGCCTCAGTTACATGGCTCACAGACATCTGAACACATTCGCACTATTCCATGGATTACACTCGATGCAGATAGTTAGTGTACACTAATTTCGTCCCAGGGGCTACGGGGTGGCGGCAGGAAGAGCATCCGGCTACCCCTTAACCATTAACATGCCAACTCCGATTATCAATGGCTGACCCTGCGTAACTGCGGGACAAGGCTCAAGAGATAGATAGATAGATAGATAGTAATGATCTTTTGAAAAAATTTAGTTACGTGACTGAAACAGAATCAAATCACTTAGTTTTTAGCCCTCAAAAAATTTCACTATACCCCTCAACGGGTTATTACCCTAGGTTCGAACCATTGTGTTTAAGTGATTGCGCGATAGTTCTCGCACATGTTGGCTCTACTGCTGCTCGGCTTAAGGGATATGAGTAACTTAATCTGCCCACTTTGTCCATCTCTCCACTACACTTATTCTCATTCTGCTGGTATAAAATTCTTAGGAGCAGATGCCTTTTCTTAACATTACTGGACCATTAGTTTCGCATGTCGTTAACATACCGACAAGTGTGGCTAGGTTGCAATCTGTCCTCCTTGCCTAACGCCCTGGGTGCGATTCCCGCTGCAGGGCGACGTGGCTGCGGCGGCTGCACTGCTGGCGCTGGGGGCGGTGCTCAGCCTGTGTGCGCCGGTGTGCGAGGCGGCCAACATCCTGGCCGTGTTCCCCGTGCCCGGCAAGAGCCACTGGATCGTGTTCCGCGAGCTGCTGCTCGAGCTGTCGCGCCGCGGCCACAACCTCACAGTCATCTCGCATTTCGCGCTGGACGAGCCGCCGCCGCCCAACTGGGAGCAGATCGTAGTAGGGGCCTACCACGAGGAGTTGCCCTCTGGTGAGTAGCAAGAAATTACACGACTGGGAGAAGATCACCATGGGGACCCAGCTCAAGGAGCTGCTCTCTGCTGTGTCGCACCAAGTTATACACTGGGAAGCAGATCATCGCAGTGGACTACTGTAATATTCCTGGCTTAGTCAGCCATCATATTAGGCTCCAAGAAGCTGTTCCCAGAGCAGTGGAGATGCAGGAAGTATATAGATGACGAAATGTGGTGAGAGGTACCTGTGACAGATGTTGGATTCGGTACCATTCCCGTGAGAAAGACCACCTGCATAATGCTACTGCTCTGTGTTCGGAGCAAGGGCGCCAAAACGTTAAAGTACAGTTATTATTATTAGTTAAACTACTCATTGGAATTACTTCACTTTTTAATATAAATGTCTCTCAACAGCTGACTATCAATCAGTCATTTTAGAATTATTAAAACAATTTAAATCAAAAAACAAAAGAATGACGAAATTACAGACGAAGCACTTCGGAAGCGTTCGAGTCACGCCTTTTCTGGTATGGCGTGCGACGTGTTTCGGGCTGTTCGTCACTCTGGAATATGCAGTCGAGAAGAGCAGACATGTTGTCTGTCGTAGGATGTGTTTGCAATTTTTATTTAAGTTCCTGTTCGTCACTCTGGATTAGGCAGTCGAGAAGAACAGACATGTTGTCTGTCGTAGGATGTGTTTACAATTTTTATTTAAGTTCCTGTTCGTCACTCTGGATTAGGCAGTCGAAATGTACAGTCATGTTGTCTGTGGCAGGATGCGTTTGCCAGTATTCAGTATTAAAAGATTCACTCCGGTAGTCACGAGGCACAGACACGTGCCACAAATAGTGTAAAGATACATTTTCGTAAACATTATGTTGGATCATGTACTTTGCTGTATCAGAAGGTGTTGTATTAAGATCACGTAGTCTTCTCGTGTGGCTATACGAAAATACGCGAGTGGCATCCAAAAGAAGTGATACATTATTTCAGAACAGAACCTCGCTAAAATTCAGTTTCAGCCTCAAGATACAGAACCTACGACCTGCGTGCTGTTTTCTGCGCTGGGGACATCAACTTGAAGACAGCAGGTTAGTGAACTATAACAGAACCTTCGTATCCCACACAGTGCAATGGAAACAACTAGGCGCCTCACGTGTACTGCATGCATAGAACAAATGTGCTCAGTGACACGTCATCTGCAGTAATGGAGAGGAGGTAAAGGAGGATGATCATTATTAACACCAACAATCAATTCATTCTTTCTTTCTTGCTGTACTACCACGAGAAGCTGCACTCTGGTGACTAGCACCAAATTGTTCAACTGGGCCGGCCAGTGTGGCCGAGCAGTTCAGGGCACTACAGTCTGGAACCGCGCAGCCGCTACGGTCGCAGGTTCGAATCCTGTCTCGGGCATGGATGTGTGTAATGTCCTTAGGTTAGTTAGGTTCAAGTAGTTCTAAGTTCTATGGGACTGATGACGTCAAAAGTTAAGTCCCAAAATGCTCAGAGCCATTTGAACCATTTTGTTCAACTGGCAGCAGATCATCTTGTCAGCCTACTGTGATAATCTGCCATCTGGTGAGTAGCACCAATTTATATAACTGGGAGCAGATCACTGTGGCAGCCTACCATGAGGAGCTGCCCTCTGGTGAGTAGCATCAAGCTATACAACTGAAAGCACATCTTCATGCAATCCTACCAGAAAGAGCTGCCCTCTGGTAAGTAGCAGCAAGTTATGCAAAAAAATGGTTCAAGTGGCTCTGAGCACTATGGGACTTAACTTCTGAGGTCATCAGTCCCCTAGAACTTAGAACTACTTAAACCTAACTAACCTAAGGACATCACACACATCCATGCCCGAGGCAGGATTCGAACCTGCGACCGTAGCGGTCGCGCGGTACCAGACTGAAGCGCCTAGAACCGCTAGAACACCCCAGCTGGCGCAAGTTATGCAATTGGGAGCAGATCACCATGGCGGCCTGCCACAAGGAACTGCTCTCTGGTGGGTAGCATCAAGTTATACAACTGGAAGCTCATCAGTGTGGGAGCCTACCACAATGAGCTGCCCTCTGGTGAGTAGCACCAATCTATACAACTGGAAGCAGATCACCGTTGGAGCCTACAACAATGAGCTGCCCTCTAGACAGTAACACCAAGTCATACAACTGCATGCAGATCACCATGCAGGCCTACCACGAGGAGCTGCCCTCTGGTGAGTAGCTAAAAGTTATAGAACTGGGAGCAGATCACCGGGGTACCTACCATGAGGAGCTGCTCTCTGGCGAGTAGCCCCAGCTTATACACTGGGGAGTGGATCACCATGGGGCCTAGCGTGAGGAGATATCCTGTTGTGAGTAGTGACAAACTTAATTTGGGATCCACGTGAGGGAGAGCACTGAGTTGTTACAGGTGAAGGTCAAAAACTAGGGGTGGAGTAGAGATCCCACTGTCTACTAGAGTGGTCCAGTTTACATTTTGAATTCACTGAATACAGGCAGGATTGTGCCGCAGACTTTATTAAAACTAAAGTTAAAGAGATTTGAAATTGCCACCCAGATTTTATTAGTGCTTGCACTGATGCGTCTAAGCAGGAGAATTTTATCATCGTGTTCCCTGACATTGTCATTAGGATAGGCCTCCCACAGCAGTTTTCAGTTCATTATCCAGAACTGTTTGCTACGATGGGGGCGCGGGAGCAGATGAGATGGCAATGTGACAAAAAATCCCTCTTCTGCCCAGGTGTCCAAGTGCTATTTTTGCTGTTGGTCAGATGTATCCAGCAGATAGGGTGGTGCAAAAAGTACAGAATGCTCTTCTTCTCTTGCAAAGGCTGCAAACGGAAACGGTTTTCTAGCGGTTTCCAAGGTACGTAGGGACCTGAGGAAATGATCTTGATGATGCCGCTGCTCAGGAGGTTTGCTCGTTTTCATTTCCTGCTCGCTGTTCTGTCCCTCAGGGGCTATTGCCACACACCTGACGCAGAACACCATGTGTTGGTTGGAGCGCAGTAGCTGGAAGTGGAGTGTTGTTTGATTGACATTTCACCAGCAACTTATAGTGAGCAGATTTTGCATCTTACTGAAAAAAAATGGCTCTGAGCACTATGGGACTTAACTTCTAAGGTCATCAGTCCCCTAGAACGTAGAACTACTTAAACCTAACTAACCTAAGAACATCACACACATCCATCTTACTGAAGATCCTGGTTCAGTTCCGACATCAGCGTAAGTTTATTTCGCAATAGGTGAACGGTCGTGATGCTCTCGAGGACGTCTAATAAGATAACGTTCTCAGTTGCTTGTCGGTGAGATCACAGCGTACAGCTACGGATAAGAGATACCGAAAAGGTGTCCTTCAGTGGCATGTGGATTCTCGCCGGAAGACTGATAAGACGTTATTGATGGCGGAAAGGTCACAACAAAAAAAGTTTTAGTAGTGAAAAGCAGAACTCGATACTTAACGTCTTCCTCCAGATGATGTTAAGACTCCATCTCCTTCATCAACCGATCTGCACTTGCAACTTCACAAAACTGGCAGGCACGACGTACTATCACGCGGTGTACGCTTTCACGACTGGTATTTGGATCCTTGCTGATTTTTTGGTTTTCTGTACATCTAACGGTAAACACGGAACCCTTATTTTAACACTTTGTTGTCCACCTGTCTGTCCGACTGCCTTTTTCTCAGGAAGGGGCAGACGTACCAAGTTGATATTTATGTTACATACGAAGGTCTACGATCTATTGGTGGTCTAATATACGTAAGTTTGTAGGTCAGTGCAATCAAAACGTTCAGCCATTTATGTCACATATTTTTACACTCGCAAATTCACTCATCAAAATCTATAAGGTACTTCCCATTGGACTAGAATCTTGAAATTTAACAAAAACCAAGGTTTCACAGTAAAGCTAAAGGAAAAATTCCTAAAAATTGTTAAATTTTAACTATATCACAGGGAAATTTTTTTATCATTTGTTGTCCGACTGTCTATCTGTCCGTCTCTTAATACCCCTTTTTCTCACGAATGGGTAGAGTTGCTCCCTCTTCCAACTATGGCGACTGGGGAAGGAGGTGTCTTTCTGCTGGGTACCAGGGCACATGGAAATTATGGCGAATAAAAGGGCTGATCGAGCAGCCAAGGAGGTCTTTCAGTGTGCTATCCCCCTGAATGTCCTCATGTCCTATAAAGTCCTGTGTCGCTGGGAACATGAGTGGCTAGAAGTGACCGACAACAAGCTCCGTGTCGTCAAGCCCACAACTCGGCCGAGGCATCCTTCCTACCAGCCAGGTCGACGGGACGAGGTCCTCCTTACTCGTCTTCGCATCGGCCACAGCCCTATGACGCATCGATTTTTACTCCGGCGAGAGGACCCTCCAATGTGTAGCGCTTGTGGCGTGCAGATCACGGTGCACCACATTTTATTGGACTGCATTTTATTTGCTGACCAGCGGACTGCAGCGGATTTGCCGGCGGATCTGCAGTCTATGTTATGCAATGATCAAACGAATGTGGTTCGCGTTTCAAAGTTTTCTGAATTGTCCCATGTTTTAACAAGATTTTGGGGAGATGTTTTTAATGTGTCAACCGGGTGGCTGGCTCACCCAAGTTTTTTGTAAGTGGTCAGCCAGTCACATTTCCCTGTACTGTTCTTTAAGCTCTTCTGTGTTTTGTTTTCCCTCTGTTTTAATTTCTTGATTAGCTATCTTGCCTCCTCATTGGTTTTAGTGCATGTGGGAGTGCCTGTTTGATAGAGAAAATGTGGTCATTTCGTGTGCATACGTGTACGACAGTTTTCGTTCTTATCCACATTCGTTTATTTTAATCACTGTTAGGACGCTGATAACATCACCGTTGGACGCCCATAAAATCCCCAAACCACACACATACACGACTTATCGCCTTGAAATTTATGTCGCATATTAAGGTCTACAGTTACTTGGCGGTGTAATAAATGTAAGGTTCTAAACCGATGCAATCAAAAGATGCGAACATCTATGTCACGTATTTTTATACTCATAAACTCAGTAATCAAAGTGTACATCCCATTTGCCAAGTATCATGTCATTTGGCAAGAAGAAAGAGTCATAGTACGAGTAACAAAAAACCGTAAAATTGTTATTTTGTAATTCTATTGCACGAAAAAAATATTTCTTTTGTGACTTCTTATTCAGCTTCAAACTTAAAATGAAAACATACTCGAAAGTCTTGGAATTACCGTGACCGATAACTTGCGAGTATCAGTGCTGATAACAGGAAAAGTCGTCTAGATTCTCGATTCCCGAGATGGATTCACTGTCCGTATCCATAACTGAAGTTCTGCGGATCCCCCCGAGCGCTAGTGCTTCTCGCACCTGGCCAGTTTTTGTTTTACGGAGATTAGGCCGTGGTCCGAGGTATAATTCTCTGCCTAACGTTTCATCTCCTAATACTGCAGACGTCCTCAGAGGCTACTGTGCCGTCACGAGATGTCACACGTCCACGCCGACTTGAAATTCCGCGTCATTACATGAGAGCGAGTTCTACCAGGCTCGGCTGGTGGAGCCAGGCTACTGCAGTTTCCCCGCCCTGTACGAGAGGGCATTGCTGTCGCGAGTGGCGGAGCTCCAGCGCCGTCTGCAGGTGTCGGGGAAGCCCCGCTGCGATGGAATGTTGTGGACCAGCCGAACAGGACGGACTTCAGAAGGTACCTGAGCAGCCAGTGGCTGGTTGGTAGCTGGCAATACGTATGTGCTGTTCGAGGGTGGAAGTACGGCATGTCGGGTGTCGTTTTGTTGCAGAGGGCTCTGGTATTTGCAGTTCCTTGAGAACACGAACTGGGAAAGTGTCTTGAGCTGTGAATGGGATAGAAATTGGTAAATGTGATGTACATGTCCAGACAAACAAATGATTACAATTCCAGAAAAAATTTGGCGATTTATTCCAGATAAACTGTTTCACAAATGGAGAAAGTTATTAAACACGGTTTTCCGAAACTCCTTCACCAAAGAAGACGAAGTAAATATTCCTAAATTGCAATCAAGAATCATAGAAGTAGATATTCTCGGTGTAGCAAAGCAGAATAAATCACTTAATAAAGGCAAGGCCTCCAGTCCAGATTGTATACCAGTCAGAATCCTTTCAGAGTACGCTGATACAATAGCTCGATCATAGAAAGATCCTTACCTAAAGACTGGAAAATTGCTAAAGTCACAGCATTACCCAGAAAGGGAAACAGGAGTAATCCGCTGAATTACAGGCCTATACCACTAACCTCGATTTGCAGTAGGGTTTTGGAACGTATTCTGTTTTCGAACATAATGAATTATCTCGAAGTAAACGATTTATTGATATATGTATGTATGTATGTATGTATGTATGTTAACCGGGGACCTAGAAACGACAGAGAGGCGCTGTCCTCGCCACAGCCGCAGTAGTCCACAACCCCACGACGACTACCGCAGTCCACTTCACACCTCCGCCGCCCCGCACCGAACCCAGGGTTATTGTGCGGTTCGGCCCCCGGTGTCCCCCCCCCCCCCTCCCCAGGGAATGTCTCACACCAGAAGAGTGTAACTCATATGTTTGCGTGATAGAGTAATGGTGGTGTACGCATACATGGAGAACTAGTCTGCGCAGCAATCACTGACATAGTGTAACTGAGGCGGAATAAGGGGAACCATCTGCATTCGCCGAGGCAGATGGAAAACCGCCTAAAAACCATCCACAGACTGGCCAGTTCACCGGACCTCAACACAAATGCACCGGGTGGATTCGTGCCGGGGACCAGGCGCTCCTTCCCACCGGAAAGCAGAGCATTAGACTGCACAGCCAACCGGGTGGGCTATTGATATATAGTCAGCACGGATTCAGAAAATATAGTTCTTGTGAAACACAACTAGCTCTTCATACTCATGAAGAAATGAGTGCTATCGACAGCAGGTGTCAAATTGATTACTCATTTTTAGATTTCCATTAGGCTTTCGACACCGTTCCTCACAAGCGACTTGTAACCAAACTGCCTGTCTACGGTATATCGCCTAAGTTGTGCAACTGGATTCGTCATTTCATGTCAGAAAGATCACAGTTCGTAGTAATAGACGGAAAGTCATCGAGTAAAACAAAAATAATAACCGGGGTTCCCCAAGGAAGTATTATAGGCCCTCTTTTGTTTCTGATGTATATTAATGATGTAGCAGACAATCTGAGTAGCCCTCTTAGATTGTTTGCAGATGATGCTGGCATTTACCGTCTTGTAAAGTCACCCAATGACCAAAACGAATTGCAAAATGATTTAGATAAGATATCTGTATGTTGTGAAAAGTCGCAGTTGACCCTGAATAAAGAAACGTGTGTAGTTATTCACATGAGTACTAAAAGAAACCTGCTAAATTTACATTACACGATAAGTCACACAAATATGAAGGCTGTAAATCCAACTAAATACTTAGGAATTACAATCGACCTAAACTGGAATGATCACATACGAAATGTTGGGATAGAGCAAACCAAAGACTGCGATTCATTTGGAGAACACTTAGAAGGTGCTACAGGTCAACTAAAGAGACTGCTTACACCACGCTTGTCCGCTATATTCTGGTGTGTTGCTGTGCAGTGTGTGACTGACGAATGACATCGAAAAAGTTCTAAGAAGGGCATCTCGTTTTCTATTATCGCGAAATAGGGGAGATAGTGCCACAGACATTATACGTGAATAGGAGTGGCAATCATTAATCACAGGCGTTTTTTGTTGCTACGGGATCTTCTCATGAAACTTCAATCAACAGTTTTCTACTCCGATTGCGAAAACATTCTGTTGGCACCCACCTACATAGGAAGAAATGATCATCATGATAAAATAAGAGAAATCCCGGCACGCACATAAAAATTTAAGTGGTCGTTTTGCTTGTTTGTCGTTCGAGAATGGAATGGTAGAGACACAGCTTGAAGATGGTTCATTAAACCCTGTGCCAGGCACTTTAGTGTGGAGAGCCGAGTAATCACATAGATCACGTAAGTATTAGAGCAACAAGGACGTCACCTCACTCTCCATTGTTGCCAAATTTATTCAAGATGGCGGATCCAAGATGGCGGCGATAGATATGGCAACATTGCAATGATGTCATGGTGGGAAGTTGAAATTTTGTTGGGAAGATAGGTCAATTGGCCTACCTCCACTAACCTAACCATCTCTCCTCCCCCCTCCCCTATCCACCCCTCCCTCCCTCCCCAACCCCCCACCCTCTCTTCCCCCAGAAAACGGCGGGATGTCCAAATTCCCATCAGGAAAATGCAACACACCATAGCTACCTCCACTAAACTAACAAAATGGCCTGAAAATACATTACTTGGCTACCTCCACTGACCTAACCCTCTCCCCTCCCCCTCCACTATCCACCCCTCCCTCCCCCATAAAATGGCAGGAAGTCCAAATTCCCATCAGGAAAATGGAACACACCATGACTACATCCACTAACCTAACAAAATGGCCGGAAAATACATTACTTGTGCTACCTCCACTAACCTAACCCTCTCCCCCCTCCCCTATCCACCCCTCCCTCCCCAACTTCCCCACCCTTCCCTGTCCCAGAAAACAGTGCAAGTCCAAATTCCATAAATTCCATCAGGACAATGCAACACACCTCGACTACCTCCACTAACCTAAGAAAATGGCTGGAAAATAGCTTACTTGGGATACCTCCACTAACCTAAGTCATCCAAGTGCCACCTCTTCCTAGGAATTGACAGTAAAATGACTCAGCCTGTGCTAGATAGGATGCACATATGCCTCTGTTTTCAGTCTTTATTTAAACAATTAGAAACAGTATCGCCATCAAGTGTGTTAACTCTGAGGTCCAGAGTCCAGCTGACCTAGTGCACCAACGCTGTCGCCCCTCCCATGACGTAATCCAAGATGGCAGTCTGGAGGGGGAAAATGGCGTAAAAGGACTCTCCTGTGCTGGGCTGCTGGATAGGAGCTGTTTTGCAGGCAGTCTTAATTTAAACAATTTGAGGCAGTAGCTCCTTCCACTATATTCACTGTGTGTGCGTGCTGTGGGGGGGGGGGGGGAGGGGGGCAGGAAGAACTGGCCACAGTTCGCGAGCAGCTGAGTGTGCTGTTAGCCATGGTCAGCCGCCTTCAGGCTGCTGCTGCCTCGAGGTGCAGCGACGGCGGAGGGTCTGGTGTGGTTCTTGGGACACCTCAGGTGTCGGTTACTGCGTCCGCTAACTCAGCCGCCGAGGCAGCTTCTAGTGTACCCGGCGCATTGGGGCTGCCCGTACCTCAGGGTGAGTGGCGGACTGCAACGCGTTCACGTCACTCGAGGCGGAGGGCCAATGTGGAGGCTGGCCGGCTGGCCTTACCTGCTCATCCTGTCAGTGGGCAGGTGGCCGCTCCTTCAGCAGGGCCTGAGCAGGCACACGGGGACAAAGGCTTGCTGGTTATTGGGAGCTCCAACGTTAGGTGGGTGATGGAGCCCCTTAGGTCAATTGCATACAGGGCTGGAAAGAAATCCAACGTGCACTCAGTTTGTCTGCCGGGGGGCCTCATCCAAGATGTGGAGGTGGCCTTGCCTGTGGCTATCGAGCGTACGGGGTGCAGTCATCTGCAAGTAGTAGCTCACGTTGGCACCAATGATGCCTGTCACTTGGGTTCTGAGGCAATCCTCAGTTCGTACAGGTGGCTGGCGGATTTGGTGAAGACTGCTGGCCTCGCACATGGGGTGCAAGCAGAGCTCTCTATTTGCAGCATCGTTCCCAGAGTGGATCGGGGTCCTTTGGTTTGGGGCCAAGTGGAGGGTCTCAACCAGAGGCTTCGACGACTCTGTAATTGTCTTGGCTGCAGATTTCTAGACTTGCGCTATTGGGTGGGGAATTATAGGACGCCCCTAGATAGGTCAGGGGTGCACTACACAAAGGAAGCAGCTACTCGGGTAGCAGAGTATTTGTGGTGTGCACATGTTTTTTTTTTTAGGTTAGGCAGTAGTGCGAGGTGTCCTGATGAACATTCACCAGTCGATGTGCAGGCAGGGAAATCAGGACGCACTCAGTGTAAAGACACTTCAGCTATCAAGATATTAGCAGTAAATTTTCAGAGTGTTTGGAATAAAGTTCCTGAATTTGCTGTCCTCCAGGAAGTGTGTGGCGCGCAAATTATTCTTAGGACTGAGACCTGGCTGAAGCCTGAGATAGGAAGTTCTGAAATATTTAGTGAGGGTTGGAACGTGTATCGGAAAGACAGATTAGACACTGTAGGAGGTGGTGTCTTCATTGCAGTTGACAAAAATATTGTGTCTACTGAGGTCAAAGTAGAGTGTGATTGTGAAGTTATCTGGACACGTTTAACAGGGCTAGGGGAAATAAAGTTAATTGTGGGGTGTTATTACCAGCCACCAGAATCCACCACGACAGTTCTAGAATTATTCAAAGGGAGTCTACATTGTGTATCGCAGAAGTACCGGGATCATGCTATATTAGTCGGAGGCGACTTCAACCTACCTAGTATAGACTGGGATGTCTATGGATTCATTACAGGTGGTACAGACAAGCCGTCATGTGTATTACTTTTGAACGCATTATCCGAAAACTGTCTTGAGAATCTAAATCGAGAGCCAACGCGTAATGGAAATATTTTAGATCTGGTAGCCACAAACAGACCAGGCCTCATCGACGGTGTCAGTATTGAGACAGCGATTAGTGATCATGATGTTGTCATTATGACTATGTTTACGAAAGCTAAAAAGTTGGTCAAGAAGGCTAGGAGAGTATTCATACTAGAAAGAGCAGATAAGCAGTTGTCAGCACCCCACTTAGTAAATGAATCAACTTCATTTACTTCCGGAACGATGGACGTGGAAGAATTATGGGCAAATTTTAAACACATTGTAAATCATGCATTGGACAAGTATGTGCCGAAAAAGTGGGTTACAGACGGAAAAGACCCACTGTGGTTTAACAGCGCAATTCGGAGAATGCTCAGGAAGCAAAGGCAGTTGCACTCGTGGTACAAGAATGATCGAGAGAATGAGGACAGGCAAAAGTTAGCAGAGATTCGTGCTGCTGTAAAAACAGCGATGCGCGAAGCATTCAATCACTACCACCGTCATACCTTAGCAAAAGATCTTGCTGAAAACCCAAGGAAATTCTGGTCTTACGTAAAATCGGTAAGCGGGTCGAAGGCTTCCATCCAGTCACTCACTAATCAGTCTGGCCTGGCAACGGCAGACAGCAAAACGCAAGCTGAAATTTTAAATTTAGCATTTGAGAAATCTTTCACGCAGAAGGATCATACAAACATACCGCCGTTTGAGTCTCGTACAGATTCCCGTATGGAGGACATAGTGACAGACATCCCTGGGGTTGTGAAGCAGCTGAATGGGTTGAAAATAAATAAATCGCCAGGTCCTGATGGGATACCATTCGGTTTTACAGAGAGTACTCTACTGCATTGGCTCCTTACTTAGCTTGCATTTATCGCGAATCTCTTGCCCAACGTAAAGTCCCGAGCGACTGGAAAAAGCGTAGGTGACGCCTGTATATAAGAAGGGTAGAAGGACGGATCCTCAAAATTACAGACCAATATCCTTAACATCGGTTTGTTGCAGGATTGTCGAACATATTCTCAGTTCGAATATAATGAATTTCCTTGAGACAGAGAAGTTGCTGTCCATGCATCAGCACGGCTTTAAAAGCATCGCTCCTGCGAAACGCAACTCGCCCTTTTTTCACATGATATCTTGCGAACTATGGATGAAGGGTATCAGACGGATGCCATATTCCTTGACTTCCGGAAAGCGTTTGACTCGGTGCCCCACTGCAGACTCCTAACTAAGGTAAGAGCATATGGGATTGGTTCCCAAATATGTGAGTGGCTCGAAGACTTCTTAAGTAATAGAACCCAGTACGTTGTCCTCGATGGTGAGTGTTCATCGGAGGTGAAGGTATCATCTGGAATGCCCCAGGGAAGTGTGGTAGGTCCGCTGCTGTTTTCTATCTGCATAAATGATCTTTTGGATAGTGTGGATAGCAATGTGCGGCTGTTTGCTGATGATACTGTGGTGTTCGGGAAGGTGTCGTCGTTGAGTGACTGTAGGAGGATACAAGATGACTTGGATAGGATTTGTGATTGGTGTAAAGAATGGCAGCTAACTCTAAATATAGATAAATGTAAATTAATGAAGATGAATAGGAAAAAGAATCCTGTAATGTTTCAATACTCCATTAGCAGTGTAGCGCTTGACACAGTCTCGTCGATTAAATATTTGGGTGTAACATTGCAGAGCGATATGAGGTAGGACAAGCATGTAATGGCAGTTGTGGGGAAGGCGGATAGTCGTCTTCGGTTGATTGGTAGAGTTTTGAGAAGATGTGGTTCATCTGTAAAGGAGACCACTTATAAAACATTAATAGACCTATTCTTGAGTACTGCTCGAAAGTTTTGGATCCTTATCAGGTCGGATTGAGGGAGGACAGAAGCAATTCAGAGGCGGGCTGCTAAATTTGTTACTGGTAGGTTTGATCACCACGCGAGTGTTACGGAAATGCTTCAGGAACTCAGGTGGGAGTGTCTAGAGGAAAGGAGGCGTTCTTTTCGTGAATCGCTACTGAGGAAATTTAGAGAACCAGCATTTGAGGCTGACTGCAGTACAATTTTACTGCCGCCAACTTATATTTCGCGGAAAGACGACAAAGATAAGATAAGAGAGATTAGGGCTCGTACAGAGACATATAGGCAGTCATTTTTCCCTCGTTGTGTTTGGGAGTGGAACAGGGAGAGAAGATGCTAGTTGTGGTATGAGTTACCCTCCGCCACGCACCGTATGGTGGATTGCGGAGTATGTATGTAGATGTAGATGTAGAGGTCTGGAGTCCAACTGATCTAGTACACAGTACTGCCACCAGCATGCACTTTCATCGCATGGCGGTCTGGAGGGGGAAAATGGCGGGAGAATGGCTCAGCCTGTGCTGGGATACTGGAGCAAGGGGGGAGTGTACTTTATTTATCTTCGAGTAATTTATTTAGGGACGGATTTGACATAGTATATTTATTACACCGATACAAAACATTCACCCTGATGTGCTCGGGGTCACAATACACAGCATACAGACACGCAAACAACTCGTAAATTACCGAACTAATGCAGTACACTAATGTGCAGAGACGCAAAAACTCCTTCATTGTCAAAATAATGCATGTAAAACGCTTTGCAGACAAGCTTGTTTATCGTCAACTGTCTAAATCATGCATTGCACAGCCTACAGATCTGTTCACAAAATAATGCAACAGACACGCAAACACTTCGTAAATTGTCAAAAAATAATGCCTGTGTAACGCTGTTTAAACACGCTTATAGCGCTTAAACACCCGAAAATAATGTAGTGCAAAACTCCCAGTGCACGTAAGAAACGCAATGTATCAGTAATTTCAGGAAGCAAACACGTGATGTCTCGTTAGAACCATTGGGAAGAACGCAATCGGTGTTATCTGGGCTATTTTCGTAAACAGCTCCTGGCCACTGCGAGAACATTTTGTAGCGATGCGTCAGCCATGCTGGGCAGGGAAGCACGCATGCTTGGCTAGACATGGCTCGCATGTCCCATTAAGAACACTAGGAACAATGCAGCCTGTGCTATTCTGGGAAGCAATGGAACAGATTTCTGCAGCGTCTGCGAGGATGAGTTGCTCGGCAATTAGGTCTTCGTTGGACCACAGGTAGAGAGAGGGATCGCGCCAGTGATGGTGAACGCATGTGTCTGGTCCAGAGGGTGACTGTACGCTTGTTTAAGTAGACATGTGACGTCAGTATAATACTCAATGAACTCTAAGGGTAGGCGCGAGTTTCACCTGCCATCGGCAGCGACGTGACAGCACTGGCTTGTGTCCCGCTGGCCCTGCAGAGTGCGAGCGCGCATTGAACAGTTTGCTGATACATTGCGTTTTTTTAGAGTTATGTGCATCCTACCCAGCACAGGCTGAGTCATTTTACCGCGAATTCCTAGGGAGAGGTGGCGGTTAGATGACTTAGGTTAGTGGAAGTAGCCCAATTAACCTATTTTGCGGCCATTTTCTTAGGTTAGTGGAGGTAGTCGTGGTGTGTTGCATTCTCCTGATGGACTTTGAATTTCGCGCCATTTTCTGGGGGAAGGGAGGGGGTGGGAGTGGGAGAGTAGGAGGGGATGCTATGGGAGGGGTGGGGTAATGGGAAGGGTTTAGGTTAGTGGAGGTAGCCCAATTGACCTATCTTCCCACCATAATTTGAACTTGTCACTGTGACATCATAGGAACATTGCTATATCTATCGCCGCCATCTTGGATACGCCATCTTGAACAAATTTGGCATCAGTGGAGAGTAGGGTGATGTCCTTGTTGCTCTACTACTCACATAGGTAGAACGAGTTGGTCCACCTCTGGCCCTCAGGCAAGCAGTTATTCAGGTTGGCACTGACTGACAGAATTGTTGGATATCCTCTTGAGGGATATAGCCCGAAATTATGTCCAACTGGCGCATTACGTAGTCGATAATCCAAGGTGGTTGGAGGGCCCTGCGCATTATGCTCCAAACGATTTCAATTGAGAAGAGATCAGGGACCTTGTTGGCATAGGTAGGGTTTGGCAAGCATGAAGAGAAGCAGTAGAAACTCTTCCCGTTTGAGGGCGAGCACTATCTTCCTGAAATGTAAGCCCAGGTTGGATTTCCATGAAGGACAACAAAACGGGGCGTAGGATATTGTTGACATACCGATGTGCTATAAGACTGCTGCAGGTGGCAACCAAAGGGATGCTACTATCAAAAGAAATGGCACCCCAGATCATCACTCCTGGTTCTCGAGCCATATGGCATGCGATAATCAGGTTGGCATTCAAGCGCTGCCTGAGACGTCTACAGACAGGTCTTTGGCCTGGGAGATCATTGACTGGAATATAACTGTCTTCTTTGAACGATCCTGCTTCGAACTGAGCCTCGAAGACCAGCTTGCCAAATCCTACCTTGGCCAGCAATGTCGCTGGATCTCTGTCCAAACTGAAAACGTTTGGAGGAATACGGGCAGGGCCGTCCAACTGTCTAGGATTTACACGATTGAAAGCGCCAATTGGACAGAATTTCCTCCATGGCATCCCTCAGGAGGACATCCAACAGCTCTACCACACAATGTCAAGCCGAATAACTGCTCGCATAAAAGCGAGAGATGAACCAACACGTTATTGACTTGCTCAGTTTGTGAAGCTCTTTCCCTTGAATAAATCATCTAATTTTTATCAAATTGTATTTCTCTTTTTGTCTCTGCATGTACATCACATCTACCAAATTCCGTCGTATTTGGACAGTTCTTTCGTGGTGCGTTGTTTTTCCTGTCTTAGAGTGTATTTACATGAAAACAGCAGACAGTAGTACTACGTGGGCTATTACTGTGTGCAAGGCTGGCCATGTTATTACTGTGTCAAGTGATTTTGTGAAATACTCATCACGCCTGGTTCTGAGTACAAAGGACAAAATTACTTCAGGCTGGCGTAACAGCAGTATTCAGTGTACCAGTTCGTATTTGCCATCAGTGATGCTTATGTATCTGGATAATAAAACTGTTTTTGGGTAAACTGTGATGAGTGACAAGTCTAATTTTTTATAGTTCTGTATATGACAGGGCCTGTGGGCACGAAGAAGTAGAGCAAATTTCCCGTGAATTTTTTTGCCTCTTGTATAACGTGATTTTATTTAGCTCACTGGTTCTATTCATTGACATTGTTATCAATTTTGTATATTCCTTCCAGACTTTTTATTTTATGACTTCGTCTAGCGTAAACTAATTCTCTTATTGTTAATGTTGTGTTGTTATCACTTTTGTCTGTCTGGGCTTGTTCTCTCACGCTGGATTTTAATTATTTTTCTAATCGCTCTAGCATTCATCCTCAATTGAGCAAGAATTATTCTGCTACGAACTATTAGTCTTTATTCTACCACTCTGTTGGTTGATTCACAGTTGTTTTAAAGAAGATTCTGATTTTACAGTAAATTGAAAATTTGTGCACGTTGGTAAATAATATGTTAGAAGTTATGTTCACTCACGGCTTAAGTCAGCCATAACACCTTCCTGTACCATTACAACTGTAGTAAAATAGCAGTTTCACACTTAAAGAAGCTCAGCAAGCCGAAATGTTTAGACATATCGACGTCACGTCATCTGACCACCGTCTAAGATGGTGGAGTCGCTCCCACGCATGTTATGGAGGTTGTAGTAGAGAACACTTTGCGCTGTTTACTTTAGTTAACACTAAAGCTCACAACCTAATTCCAATCCTTCCTCTTCTCAGTTAAAGTTGTTTTTGTGTTACTGAATTTCTATGGCCGCTCTGTACATATTAGTATAGTAATAACTGAGTCTACACTGCACAACAGAATTATATGATCACTTTTCGAGATCCCGTGACTGTCTCCTACTGCGACGCAGAAGTTTTAAATTTGGCTCCAAGGTGCCTACAGCCTTCCTCCCTCACGGAACAAAGCGTGGCACCTTGTGACGTCGCTCGAGGTCGACGACGTATCAAACAACAAGGTGCCGACACATGCGAAAGAAAGGCTAGAACTCAAGAAGTTCGTGTGTCGTTTAAGGTGGGTTAATGGTATCACATTACCACCAAATTTCATCACAATTCTGCCCAACGTCACCATGGGCGCGTCATACTCTGGGAAGGTCCTCACAGTCCCTCTTACCGAGATGTCGTCCTTTCTTTTGTTGCCTCTGTGATGGGGGTCAGAGCCGGAACGCCTAGCACTGAAATCACGCGGTTTTCTTCTGGGCGGCTGGGATAACATTTCGGACACACTGCGGCTCAGAATCGGCACGAAAAGGTTTCAGGGGATAGCATAAAGGGAGCCAATGAAGTCACCTTAAATCCTAACAACACCACCCTACAACAATGTACTGGAAGACGTAGGCAACAGGATCTTGGTCACTACTTTTGGCCTCCCAGGTCACCAGATTTCACACCTTGCGATATTCTTCTCTGGGATTACCTGAAAAATGGAATCTTTGTCCCACCTATGGCAGCTACTCTTCAAGAGCTGAGAAATCGAATTGTTGGAGCTGTCGATTCAATGAAGACGGACCTGCCGATTGGTTCGTGGAATGAAATGGGCTACCGTTTCGATGCGTTTCGAGATCATGGTTCTCTTATTGAGCGTATGGTATAGTGTGTCTGCCAACGTAAAACTCTGAACCTCAGTGACATGCGCAATGCTTTTCTACATCTACATCTACATCTACATGTACGTGATTACTCTGCTAGTCACAATAAAGTGCCTGACAGAGGGTTCAATGAACCACCTTCATGCTGAAACTTCCTGGCAGATTAAAACTGTGTGCCGGACCGAGACTCGAACTCGAGACCTTTGCCTTTCGCGGGCAAGTGCTCTACCAACTGAGCTACCCAAGCACGACTCACGCCCCGTCCTCACAGCTTTACTTCTGCCAGCATCTCGTCTCCTATCTTCTAACCTTTACAGAAGCTCTCCTGCGAGTAAAGCTGTGAGGACGGGGCGTGAGTCGTGCTTGGGTAGCTCAGTTGGTAGAGCACCTGCCCGCGAAAGGCAAAGGTCTCGAGTTCGAGTCTCGGTCCGGCACACAGTTTTAATCTGCCAGGAAATTTCATATCAGCGCACACTCCGCTGCAGAGTGAAAATCTCATTCTGAAAACATCCCCCAGGCTGTAGCTAAGCCATGTATCCGCAATATCCTTTCTTTCAGGAGTGCTAGTTCTGCAAGTTTCGCAGGAGAGCTTCTGTAAAGTTTGGAAGGTAGGAGACGAGATACTGGCAGAAGTAAAGCTGTGAGGATGGGGCATGAGTCGTGCTTGGGTAGCTCAGTTGGTGGAACACTTGCCCGCGAAAAGCAAAGGTCCGGAGTTCGAGTCTCGGCCCGGGACACAGTTTTAATCTGCCAGGAAGTTTCATATTAGCGCACACTCCGCTGACCTTCAAGCTGTCTCTCTACCGTTCCACTCTCGAACGGCACGCGGGAAAAACGAGCACTTACATTTTTCCGTGCGAGCCCTGATTTCTCTTATTTTATCGTTATGATCATTTCTCCCTATGTAGGTGAGTGCCAACAGAATGTTTTCGCAATCGGAGGAGAAAACTGGTGATTGATATTTCATGAGAAGATTCCGTCGCAACGAAAAACGCCTTTGTTTTAATGATTGCCACTTCAATTCACATATCATGTCTGTGACACTATCTCCCCTATTCCGCGCCGGCCGCGGTGGTCTCGCGGTTCTCGGCGCTCAGTCCGGAACTGCGCGACTGCTACGATCGCAGGTTCGAATCCTGCCTCGGGCATGGATGTGTGTGATGTCCTTAGGTTAGTTAGGTTTAAGTAGTTCTAAGTTCTAGGGGACTGATGACCACAGATGTTAAGTCCCATAGTGCTCAGAGCCATTTCCCCTATTTCGCGATAATACAAAACGAGCTGCCCTTCTTTGTACTTTTTCGATGTCATCCGTCAGTCTCACCTGATGCGGATCCCACACCGCACAACAGTACTCCAGAAGAGGGCGGACAAGCGTAGTGTAAGCTGTCTCTTTGGTAGACCTGTTACACCTTCTAAGTGTTCTGCCAATGAATCGCAGTCTTTGGTTTGCTCTATCCACAATATTATCTATGTGATCGTTCCAATTTAGATTATTTGTAATTGTAATCCCTAATTATCTAGTTGCATTTACAGCCCTCAGATTTGTGTGACTTATTGCGTAATCGAAATTTAGCTGATTTCTTTTAGTAATCGTGTGAATAACTTCGCACTTTTCTTTATTCAGGGGCAATTGCCACTTTTCGCACCATACAGATATCTTATTTAAATCATTTTGCAAGTCGTTTCGATCATCAGATGACTTTACAAGACGGTAAATGACAGCATCATCTGCAAACAATCTAAGACGGCTACTCAGATTGTCTATTGTTACTGTGGTGTCACCGCCAGACACCACACTTGCTAGGTGATGGCCTTTAAATTGGCCGCGGTCCGCTAGTATACGTCGGACCCGCGTGTCGCCACTATCAGTGATGTAGACCGAGCGCCGCCACACAGCAGGTCTAGAGAGACTTCCTAGCACTCGCCCCATTTGTAAAGCCGACTTTGATAGCGATGGTTCACTGTCTACATACGCTCTCATTTGCCGAGGCGACAGTTTAGCATAGCCTTCAGTTACGTCATTTGGTACGGCCTAGCAAGGAGCCATATTCAGTTACTATATGTCTTCTGAACAGATAATATTGTGAATCATGTACCGTCAAGAGCGACGTTCATCATTAATGGATTAAAGTAAAATATCAAACTAATTATGTCCACTTTCTGAATTCTAATTCCTTGTCATGTTTCAGACCTCACGTCAGTATAGTTCTTCCCTCCTCACGCCAGCCTGCGTGAGGTAAAACGCGTGCATTTCGGCCTCCTCTAGTAACACGGTGTTGGCACATCTGCCAACACTACAGTTACTACCTTTCATAGCTCGCCTTCAATAAAGAATTAAAATAGATTCTTTGTTTTTGAATCGCCCTGTATAATATCGACATGCAGTTGTTGCTGAGTTTTCTTTTCTCAGGTCCAAACTTATTTGACCTCGGAACGTCGGGAGCAATGCAGGAGGTGAAGTTCCTGATGGCGCACGGGAGGGGTTGGTGTAGGAGGGCCCTGGAGGAGGAGGACATGCGGAAGCTGGTGGCGTCGAAGGACCGCAGGTACGACCTGCTGCTGATCGAGGTGTTCTTCAACGACTGCCTGTTCGCGCTGGCGCACAAGTTCCGGGTGCCGACGGTGGGGGCGTGCGCCCTGGGCGGCGGCGCCAGCTGGATGGGCGACGCGGTGGGCAACCCCTACCCGCACAGCTACCTGCCCGAGCCCTTCCTCAAGTTCACCAGCCGCATGAGCCTGCCCGAACGCCTCTACAACGCCTTCTTCGGGACGTACTTCAGACTGGTCCGCGAGCTCAGCTACCTGCCGCAGCTAGACGCCATCGTCCGGGAGCGCTTCGGCGACGCCAGCATGCCGCCCTTGTCGCAAATCCAGCGCAACATGTCTCTGCTGCTGGTCAACAGCCACGTCAGCTTCTACTACCCGCGACCACTCGTTCCCAACTTGATAGAAGTCGGGGGGATGCACATCAAGCCGCCGAAAAAGCTACCGGATGTAAGTATGCGACCTCTGGCAAAGTTTGCTGATTTAATCTATTTCTGCACTACTGGCCATTAAAAATGCTACACCACGAAGATGACGTGCTACAGACGCGAAATTTGTCCGACAGGAAAAAGATGCTGTGATATGCTTTTCAGAGCATTCACACAAGGTTGGCGCCGGTGACGACACCTACAACGTGCTGACATGAGGAAAGTTTCCAACTGATTTCTCATACACAAACAGCAGTTGACCGGCGTTGCCTGGTGAAACATTGTTGTGATGCCTCGTGCAAGGAGGAGAAATGCGTACCATCACGTTTTCGACTTTAATAAAGGTCGTATTGTAGCCTATCGCGATTGCGGTTTATCGTATCGCGACATTGCTGCTCGCGTTGGTCGAGATCCAAAGACTGTTAGCAGAATATGGAATCGGTGGGTTCAGGAGGGTAATAAGTAACGCCGTGCTGGATCCCAACGGCCTCGTATCACTAGCAGTCGAGATGACAGGCATCTTATCCGCATGGCTGTAACGGATCGTGCAGCCACGTCTCGATCTCTGAGTCAACAGATGGGGACGTTTGCAAGACAACAACCATTGCACGAACAGTTCGACGACGTTTGCAGCAGCATGGACTATCAGCTCGGTGACCCTGGCTGCGGTTACCCTTGACGCTGCATCACAGACAGGAGCGCCTGCGATGGTGTACTCAACGACGAACCTGGGTGGACGAATGGCAAAACGTCATTTTTTCGGATGAATCCAGGTTCTGTGTACAGCATCAGGATGGTCGCATCCGTGTTTGGCGACGTCGCGGTGAACGCACATTGGAAGCGTGTATTCGTCATTGCCATACTGGCGTATCACCCAGCGTGATGGTATGGGGAGCCATTGGTTACACGTCTGGGTCAGCTCTTGTTCGCATTGACGGCACTTTAAACAGTGTACGTTACATTTCAGATGTGTTACGACCCGTGGGTCTACCCTTCATTCGATCCCTGCGGAACCCTACATTTCAGCAGGATAATGCACGACCGCATGTTGCAGGTCCTGTGCGGGCCTTTCTGCATACAGGAAATGTACGACTGCTGCCGTGGCCAGCACAATCTCCAGATCTCTCACCAACTGAAAACGTCTGGTCAATGGTGGCGGAGCAACTGGCTCGTCACAATGCGCCAGTCACTACTGTTCATGAACTGCGGTATCGTATTAAAGCTGCATGGGCAGCTGTACCTGTACACGCCATCCAAGCTCTGTTTGACTCAATGCCCAGGCGTATCAAGGCCGTCATTACGGCCAGAGATGGTTGTTCTGGGTACTGATTTCTCAGGATCTATGCACCCAAATTGCGTGAAAATGTAATCAAATGCCAGTTCTAGTATAATATATTTGTCCAATGAATAACCGTTTATAGTATGAAGGCTTTGACGACCGGATGACATATCTTCTGGTAAACCTTGCGGGATGTAGGGTCGTGGTCCATGAAACTCTTCAGCTCCTAACGTTTCGTCCAGTGCTTCGCTGGACATCTTCAGAGGGGTGTTTCTCCTCCGGTGAGTCTTGCCGGCAAGAAACGTTAGGAGCTGAAGAGTTTCATGGACCACGACCCTACATCCCGCAAGGTTTACCAGAAGAATACCCGTTTATCATCTGCATTTATTCTTGGTTTAGAAATATTAATGGCCAGTAGTCTAAATCAATATTTTTCCAACAGCTGTGAAGTTTATGGTCGAAGTACTTCCTGTTATGTCCGTGGCGCAAGTCCGAGACTGGGGTACTGTATGTACAATAGAGCGTTTTTTCACAGTGAGACTAGGAGTTGCCATTGCCTCGATCGCCTTTGACCACAGGAAGAGATCGCCAGTACTTGTTTGATAGCAGGCCGGGTGGACCTGGAGGAACTGGATTGGGAAAAGATCCCCACCTCTATCTAGACAGGAGGACAGAATGTATTCGACTTGGGGATGATGTTGTGTTACTGGCAGAGAACGGAAGAATTATGATTGGAATGTTAAAAGAATTAAATGGAACCTGTGTGGAATTCGGAGTGAGAATTAATAAGAAAAAGACCAAATGTATGGTGATAAGTGAAAGAAAAAGTAAGAACGGCTATAAGATAGGATAGGAAGATAGGATGAGGAGGAGGAGATCAGCTTTTAACGTCCCGTCGACAACGAGGTTGGTTCAAATGGCTCTGAGCACTATGGGACTTAACTTCTAAGGTTATCAGTCACCTAGGACTAAGAACTAACTAAACCTAACTAACCTAGGGGCATCACACACATCCATGCCCGAGGCAGGATTCGAACCTGCGACCGTAGCGGTCGCTCGGTTCCAGACTGTAGCGCCTAGAACCGCACGGCCACTCCGGCCAGCGACAACGAGGTCATTAGAGACGGAGCACAAGCTCGGATTAGGGAAGGATGGAGAAGGAAATCGGCCGTGCCCTTTCAAAGGAACCATCCCGGCATTTGTCCGAAGCGATTTAGGGAAATCATGGAAAACCTAAATCTCGATGGCCAGACATGAGTTTGCACAGTTGTCCTCCCGAATGAGAGTCCAGTGTGCTAACCACTGCGCCACCTCGCTATAGGAAGATACAATACAAGTTAGTGCTCTTAGACACCTCGGAAGCATAATTACGGAAGACATAAGATGCAATGAGGATGTGAAAACGAGTGTAGCTATTGCCTGAAGGCTTTTAATAAGAAGAGGGGGCTTCTATGTGCATGGACATCGACTTGAGGAAGAGGTTGGCGAAGTGCTCCTTACGCAACTTGGTATTATACAGAGCTGGGACATGGACACTGAGGAAAGAGGAAGAAAGGAGAACAGATGCATATGAGATGTAGATTTGGTGGGGAATGAAAATGATAAAGTGGATAGATAAAGTGAGAAATAAGGAGGTGTTGAGAAAAGTGTGGAAAGAGAGAGAAATTTTAAACGTAATCAGGAAGATGAAATGTGATTAGCTTAGGCATTGGATGAGGAGAGATTGTTTACTGATGGGTGCTATGGAAGTAATGGTGAAAGAAATAAAAAGAAAAGATACAGAAGAGACCAGACGGTGGATAGTATAAGGATATAAAACAACTATGAGAAAACGAATAGGGTATCAAATGACAGGACTACATGTGAAGACGTGCCCTAGGGCATAAGACTGGTGATGATGATATTCCAGGATTTAACCCAGGATCTCCAGAACGAGAGCCTAGTACTCTACCCGGCAGACCACCGTGGCCACACTCCCTGTTATGCGACGTACCAGAGTTTCTTCCCGTTTCATTCGTATATGGAGCATGGAACGGATGACTGCTTAAATGCCTCTAAGCGTGCTATAATAACTATAATATTTTTTTAAATTTCTTTGTCGTTGTTGGCGGTGGCATTTCAGAGGCACAGCAGCTGCAATTATGTGTAAGATTATAGTAATTCTAAAGATGCCCTTTTGTTGGTGCTGATTATTAATGCAACATAAACGGTCGATTTCGGAATACACAGTCCACCATCAAATTATAATTTTAGGAAATTGGTGGTAAGTTCCTATGGCACCAAACTGCTGAGGTCATCTGTCCCTAGGGTTACACACTACTTAATCTGTCTTTAACTTACGCTAAGGACAACACACACACTTATGCCCGAAGGAGGACACGAACCTCCGACGGGGTCAGATTATAACTGATTTAGTTTTGTGACATGTCTGAACCGCCATGAAAAAACAAAAATAGACATTTCTATTGCGTCCTAGTAAATGTTTACTACGTGAAAGAAATTTAATAACCGGACTTATCTAATATGCAGGATTTGTAAAATACCACACATTTTACAGGTATCGAGTCATCCACATACGGATCGAAAGGCTGACTACGGGCACAATAAATCAGTTACCACCAGTAATGACATTCAATTTTAAATCAGTGTCACAATAACACAAAAAATCGTATACGAAGATTACTGATAATCAGTTTCGTGTAGCTCATTTTCACATGAAAAGCAACCACGTTGTGGGGCAATAGGTTACATATAAAAATATTATGTAGTAAACATAGATGTTCATGCACCTCAAACACTTAATTTGTACAATAATACTTTTAATTCATGGTACTTTTTAAGTGACAAGAAATTAATAAGAAAAAAATTACAAGCAGCAACATTCACGAATATGAATACACTCCGTCTTAAGTTCATTTCACAAAGGAGTGAATGTACTGAAGTATTGTGTGTCTCAAAAAGGGAGGCCATTTTATACAATTATTAAGGCAGCCTGCGATTTACCTTCTATATTCCGTTGTCGCCTCTTCCTCTTCCAAATCTGGCATCAGACTGGTCCCAGAAACCTCTGCCCATTTATTGCCAAATCATCTTCAACAACTCAGTCAGTTACAATAGGCTCTTGCATAATAGTCATCTCTCACACAATCTGCCTTCGCGTAAGTAAGATGGCTACCTCTGCTCACGCCTGACGCCGTCCAGAGAGTCTATCTCAGTACTCCTCCTCGTGACTATCAGTGTAATCTTTGGTCCGAAAACTTACTGTGGCCACTTAACGTTTATTAAACAGAATTCTGTCCCTCTTGAAAATTACGGTATTTTAGATAGCTTTTTTTCAGAGGACGAAAATAAATTTTCTTTTAGCAAAACCCAGATGTGCAGAAATGAGGAGCTGGATTTGGGTTCAAATGGCTCTGAGCACTATGGGACTTAACTTCTGAGGTCATCAGTCCCTAGAACTTAGAACTACTTAAACCTAACTAACCTAAGGATATCTCACACATCCATGCCTGAGGCAGGATTCGAACCTGCGACCGTAGCGGTCCCGCGGTTCCAGACTGTAGCGCCTAGAACCGCTCGGCCACTGCGGGCGGCCCTGGATCTGGGAAGCCAATCATATCTACATCGAATCAATGATGTACGTCGATGCACGGATAGACGATAACTATCGAAAGGCTGCCGTACCACTTTGCCGCTTAGGTAGACTCACATAAAGTTATACGAAAACTTCCTTTTTTTTTGTTTTACAAGTCATACGAAACCCATACGGACTCTTGAGCGTACCAACAAAAACTAGGATCCCCTCATGGTACATCAGAGTGAGCACTTAAAAATTGTATTCTGTCTATCTACTACCACCAGACTGCCACGCAGAAACACAAATTAGTTATTTTGAAAAAAAAAAAAAGGCATCCACTTTGATGCATTGAACATGACTGAGAAAAAAAAAAGGCATCTGTCCGCGTGTACAGGGGACGGTTCTGCGACGAGCGGGGATTCACAGTTCCTCCCCTCCCCCTCCCCTCCATGGTCCCCTCCCTCTTCCCAGAATATAATTTGCTGTTACCACCAAATTTAATGTTCCACAGGTATGTTCAATTTTAATAATAAAAACAATAAAATATTAAAGTTTTATTACAATCATAGTAAGTCCGTTACTCCGGTAATTTGGACAATGGTTTTGCTTTTTTGGAGGGGGTTAAGACTCCAATACCCTCTCCATACTGCCCCCTCCCTTGCCCCTTCCCCTCCTATTGGATCCACTCTTTATGTAACACGTGCTAGCTTTTACCGTGACTGCCGAGAAAACGAAGACTCATTTATTGACTTCAAGTTTTCTAAAGACTAAAAAAGCATCTTTTGCGACATTGTATAAAGGCACATTTGCATGCCCTGCGTGAGTTTCCTCGGAAACGCGAAATCTTAATTAAATAATTAATCTCTGACAAATAAATAAAGCCTATGGCACAGAACGGCAGCGCTATGCCGCTGATAAAACAAAATACAATTACGACACTCTTTCGTTTCATTAAGAAGTAGGTCTTGTACAATAGCTGGTGCGGGAAGCACGTATATTTTATTAACTGGCACACCGCCATATTTGATGTCATATAAGAACACTGCGAGTTGCAATCTTACTAGGCATTCGACTCTGTAAAGATTCTATATTTATGAAAGTAAGCTGAATTATTTAACTATAGGCTTATTCGTTGAATATATCTGATTTAACTAACTGTGTAAACTTTTTTATGTTTAGTAGACAGTCACCTCTGTACGACGTATTGACATGGCTGGCAAATTATTCTAATATTGAGATTTTGAGTCCGCACCTACCGCAGCTGTCTTTGGAAACGATTTAAATACGAAGTCCGATTATTTGAGTTACATTTCACGGTCAACTACGAATAACGTTGCATTTACGAAATAGCAATTGTCAAGCGTCTGATACCAAATAATTAAACGTCTACGTTCTAGATAAGCAAATATTAATTACTACCAATCACTATCACACATATACAATAATTAATATTTTATTTTATTTTTTATTTATTTATTTTATAATTGTTCCTGGTAAAACGGCCTTCAAAATTAAAATAAAAGTTTTAAAATAAAAACAGTCTAAGATCGTACGTAAATAATTAAAATTTATCAATTAGGTGACCGGTTTCGATTGTGGTGCTATCATCTTCAGAGCTCCATGATGACGGCTTCAGTGAGTGTGGCTAGGAACAGTGTTTACCGGCGCTAAATAGAGGGCTCCTGCCATCTACACTTTCTAGCCGTCAAAGTGTTAATTTTCTGAAGATGACAGCACCAAGACCGAAACCTGTCACCTAATTAATAAATTTTAAATTTTATCAACTTACATGCGGCCCTAGACTGTTTTCATTTAAAAACTTTTATATTAAATACTTTCCTAAAGTTTACCAAAAGTTTTTAAGCCTCATTCTGCCTCGTCATTTCATGGAAAAAATTCTTATTTACTGATTAAAAGCCGGCCGAAGTGGCCGTGAGGTTAAAGGCGCTGCAGTCTGGACCCGCAAGACCGCTACGGTCGCAGGTTCGCATCCTGCCTCGGGCATGGTTGTTTGTGATGTCCTTAGGTTAGTTAGGTTTAACTAGTTCTAAGTTCTAGGGGACTAATGACCTCAGCAGTTGCGTCCCATAGTGCTCAGCGCCATTTGAACCAACTGATTAAAACACAAAGTGTGAATGTTCACGCCAACCGGTTTTCGGCCGGTGTTGCCACCTCAGTTTACTGGAACCTCACAGGGTGAAATGTGTTCGATGTTCAGGACCTGCGAACTTTCATGGACGAAGCGACGGACGGCGTCATCTTCTTCAGCATGGGGACCAACATCAAGAGTGAAGATATTCCGGAGAAGCAGAAGGAAGCCATTCTCAGAGTGTTCTCAAGACTGAAGCAGAAGATTCTGTGGAAATTTGGCACGGAGCGCTTGCCCAACCAGCCGGCGAACGTGAGGCTGGGGAAGTGGCTGCCCCAGTACGACGTGTTGAGTGAGTACCGAAACTGTTCCACCGCTGTGTCCTTCCAGCCACGACACAGGACCAGAGGACTGCGTGGTACAGATTTCACTAAAAAAGTGTTCAAATTTTCCATATGACAGGCTTCGGGCCGACTGTCTCTCTTCAGGTCATTCGTTACAGTTACAGAGTAATCCGTCGAATGTGGAACTCATGTCGAGCTTGGACAGTGAGCTCTCATTTCACATTTGACAGTCTTCCCAGTAACTGTAACAATTTATCTGAAGATAGGCAGCTGGCCGGAAACCGGTCATATGGAAATAAAGAAAAGCGATGTAGGGACTCGAATACGTCAAGTTGTGATTACAACTTTCACTCACTACTGAGTCCTTCCAGTCTTGTCGTTTGGGTGTTGCCAATAGTCAGTGTGTTAGTTGCAAAATATTTTTAGGTTTGCTTTAAGGTATGTTGCATTTGTTTATGTGAGTCTAAAATGTTAGCAGAGCTTCTTTTATTAATAATATTCTCGTGTCAGTCAGTACTACATAATCCCAAGAAAGTGTTTGCATAGGATCATTAATGATCAAGACGCACCTCAAACAAACTACTAGGACAGATTTATTACTAATAGTAGTAAACTCATCAATCTGTATAACAATTTTAATGTTTCTTCCACAAAATGTTCAGCTATTTTCTTCCTCATTTCTTCTAATATGTGATCATTAATGCTCGCACAACTAAAATTAGACTGTAGAACTCTTTACATGTTCAACTCGCTAGTTTCTTGAAGCTGAATGTTCTCAGAAAAATCTGAATAACATCTATTCATTCTGGAGTTTTTATAGACATTCCTAAAAGCTGTGTTAGTCGTTTCCAGCTTGTGTGTTCATTTTTTCAACACTAAATTCCATTTGATTTTTCTATGAGCTGTCCAATATTGACTTACATTTCAAATAAGTTACAATTTTCTTACGATAAGCAATTTTTTTCGCAGACTTAACTGTAGTAACTTCTTAGTGTCACCAAAGAAACAAACCTCGCAGGGTCGCCATTTTTTTTGCTGCGTTTACTCCGATTCCAGATTGGGGCCCCATCCCTAGTTTATTTACTGCTGCACATATTCGGCAGCCAAACTTACTACACACATCAAAAAAGTTTTGCGTCACCTCAGTTCCGAGAGTTGCGGAACCTGTACAGAAAATTGGAATAGAGACCAACATAAACATCATTTCCGCCCTTTTTATTGCTCATGAAAACCACACATTGCATGTTGTACCACCATACAGCGAGACCGTCAGAGGTGGTGGTCCAGATTGCTGTACACACAGGTACCTCTAATACCCAGTAGCACGTCCTCTTGCCTTGATACATTCCTGTATTCCTGTATTCGTTGTGGCATACTATCCACAGTTCATCAATTCACTGTTGGTCCAGATTGTTCCACTCCTCAATGACGATTCGGTGTAGATCCCTCAGAGTGGTTGGTGGGTCACGTCGTCCATAAACAGCCCTTTTCAATCTATCCCAGGCATGTTCAATAGGGTTCATGTCTGGAGAACATGCTGTCCACTATAATCGAGCAATGTAGTTATCCTGAAGGTAGTCATTCACAAGATGTGCACGATGGGGGCGCGAATTGTCGTCCATGAAGACGAATGCCTCACCAATATGCTGCCGATGTGATTGCACTACCGGTCGGAGGGTGGCATCCACGTATCGTACAGCCATTACGGCGCCTTCCATGACCACCAGCGGAGTACGTCGTCCCCACATAATGCCACCCCAAACAGCAGGGGACCTCCACCTTGGTGCACTCGCTGGACAGTGTGTCTAAAGCTTTCAGCCTGACCTGGGTGCCTCCAAACAAGTCACCGACTATTGTCTGGTTGGAGGCATATGCTACACACATCGGTGAAGAGAACGTGATGCCAATTCTGAGCGGTCCATTCGTCATGTCGTTGGGACGATCTGTAACGCGCCGCATGGTGTTCTTGTTGCAAAGATGGACCTCGCCTTTGGATGTCGGGAGTGAAGTTGCGCATCATGCAGCCCATTGTGCACAGTTTGAGTTGTAACACGACGTCCTGTGACGTTGCTGTCAGGGTTCCTCCGAGCCATAATCAGTAGCTGGCGGTCATCCACTGCAGTAGTAGCCCTTGGGGTGCCTGAGCGAGGCTTGTCATCGACAGCTGCCGTCGCTCTGTATGTCCTCCATGTCCGAACAACATCGCTTTGGTTCACTCCGAGACACTTAGACACTTCCCTTGTTGAGAGCCCTTCCTGACACAAAGTAACAACACGGACGCGATACAACCGCGGTACTGACCGTCTATTCATGGTTGAACTACAGACAACATGAGTCGTATTCCTCCTTCCTGGTGGAATGACTGGAACTGATCGGCTGTGGGGCCCCTCCGTCTAATAGGCGCTGCTCATGCATGGTCGTTTACATCTTTGGGCGGCTTTAGTGACATGTCTGAACAGTCAAAGGGACTGAGTCTGTGATACAGTATGTACAGTCAACGTTTATCTTCAGGAGTTCTGGGAACTGGGGCGATTCAAAACTTTTTTTGATGTGTGTTGTTTGCACATCAAGCCAGGCATTTTCTTTAGTAAAATATCTGTACTGTTTTGAAGTCGAGTCTGCCGGCAACAAAGGTACAGCCTCATTGGTCAAGCGGGTTTCAACAGTTTCCTTATTAACGACATTGCTTGTCCACACATAACACATTCTCTTACCTCCATCACAATCACTGGTATCCTCCACTGATCGTTTAGATGTAATTTTCAACCACTTCTCGCACGTTCGGCCATTCTGATTTGGTTTTCTGTGATTGCCCTAAATCGCTTCAGGCAAATGCCGGGATGGTTCCGCTGATAGTGCACGGCCGACTTCCTTCCCCATCCTTCCATAATCCGATGAGACCGATGACCTCTTCTCCAACATCAATCCTCAACCGCTTCAACACTTATAACACTGGTGTTGCTCTACAAATGTTACACTGTTTCAACCTGTTAGCCAGATGGCTATAAAGAGAAGCAAAATAGCACAAAATAAGAACAGAAGAGAAAGGCAGCCGCTTGCGGGAATAATGCTTGCATCCGAACATGCCGAAACTTCCGAAAAAGCAAAAACGAAAAACGAAGCAGATGCTCATAACCGAAGACTGGGTCATGGTAGCCAACGTGAAGTGTATGGGGAAAAAAAATGAAGATTGGGATACGTATCTACGACCAGTTTAATAATGCTTTGTCTTTACTAACAAATATATCCTCAAATTGCATTGGAAATTTAATATTTCGTGATAATATAATTTTCCGCACTGGCAGCAGGGCGTACTGAAGCACTTATTTTTCCCAGTTCGGAAAGAGGAAAATCATTTTATAGCGATATACAGTACCGGTGTGTACCGGCCCAACGAAAGTGGTGCAGGTAGTGCTCGTTCGTCAGAGAATGAAGCTTCTTGTATCCATATCGCCACCCGAAATGAATCCGGGCACTGAACACAACTCTTTCAGCAACTCTGATAGACTACTCTCAATTTTGCGGAAGGCATCAAGCCCAACTAACAGCAGAACAAAAATCGCAAATATTGAAATTAAAATCTTCTGGGTTGTTAGGCCCTGTCATATTTCTTCAGAAAAATTGACGTTTCGACCTCTCTGCTGCGATCTTCTTCGGAAGATTGTCGTGTTTACTATAGATTAAACACTGTCAGAGACCTGTGTCGCCTTCTCTAATAATGGAGAGTTTCCCCGCGCTTCTGCTGGAGTAGTAGGATTATTGGGTAAAAATCTTGGGCTACCATTGGTGGTCCATCATCAGTGGATAATAGAAGACGTTTTCCAGCGCTAATGCTGAAGAAGAGGGCTATTGGCTAAAACGCCTGCGGCTACCACTGGTGGGCCAACGTAATTGGCTGGAAAGGGATTTATCTCGCACTTATACTGGAGAAGAGTTATTGGTTAAAATTCATCTTGCGATGTCAAGGCCACAGTTCTCGGAATTTTATTCTCTAAATGTTGGCTTCCTTAACCAGCACACGTAAGTAATTGAAATCGATGTCAAGGTCACAGTTCTCGTGAACAATGGCTGTGACATCAATTTCAATAACGTACATGTGCTGACTATGTAAACCCAAATTTTGAGAATAAAAGCCCGAGAAGCGATTCAAATTTCTAAGAACGCGCGTAACTTCATAGGGATGACGGCTACAGGCTCCCGACATCGTGGCTTCCCGCCATCAAGGAAGTGAATATGCTGCCGTGGTGTACGAGCAACACAAACAATGCCCTGGAAGCCACCTCTGCCGACAATAATATGTTGGATGAACATTGATCCTCGCTTGCTCAAAGACGCACCAACATTTAAGTTATTTGCATGTACTTTGGTGGTTTCCTAAGACATTGGTGATCCCCTTCCTTTATGCAATTCAACAAATGCCAGTTGTTTTTGTGTTGGAGACTAACACCTGTCTAATTGTTGAAGTCCCATGTGTTTGGCCGGGCGTCTCCACCCGGAATCATTTTGATAGCTGGTGCTCCACACTGCTCTTTCACTTTAATTAACTTCGAGCGTAGGTCGAGTTATTACAAAAAGCTGCTCCGCATCAAATTTTTCTCTCTGGTGTTGTCATTCATAGTTTTTCTTCTTCTTCTTGTTATTATTGTTTCAAACCACATACGGTGCTGTGTAAGTATCTGCTGATATAGTTTCATAGTTTTGATATTTATCTGAAGAGAGACAAATGTAGAGCAGATGAACGATGAAGTGTAGTGGTGTAAGTTCTTCCACAAATCAGAGACAGAACATGCGCTGAGGAGCCAAAGAAACTGGTACACCTGCTTAATATCGTGTAGGGCACCCGCGAACACGCAGAAGTGCCACATCGTGACGTGGCAAGGACTCGACTAATGTCTGAAGTAGTGCTGGAGGGAACTGACACCATGAATCCTGCAGGGCTGTCCATAAATCCGTAAGAGTACGAGAGGATGGAGATCTCTTCTGAATAGCACGTTAGAAGGCATCCCAGATATGCTCAATAATGTTCATGTCTGGGGAGTTTGATAGCCACTCAGAAGAGTGTTCCTGGAGACACTCTGTAGCAATTCTGGACGTGTGGCGTGTCGCATTGATCTGCTAGAATTCCCCAAGTTAGCCGGAATGCACAATGTGGACTCAGGTTATCAGACAGGATGCTTACGTACTTGTCATCTGTCGCAGTCGTATCTAGACGTACCAGGTGTCCCATATCACTCTACCTGCACACGCGCCACACCATTACAGAGCCTCCACCAGCTTGAACAGTCCCCTGTTGACATGCAGGGTCCATGGATTCATGACATTGTCTCCATACCCGTACACGCCCATCCGCTCGATACGATTTGAAGCGAGAGGCGTCCGACCAGGCAACATGTTTGCAGTCATCAACTGTCCAATGTCGGTGCTGACGGTCCCAGGCGAGGCGTAAAGCTTTGTGTCGAGCAGTCAAGGTACACGAATGGACCTTCGGTTCCGAAAGCCCATATCGATAATGTCCCGCTGAATGGTTCGCACGCTGACACTTGTTGCTGGTCCAGCATTGAAATCTGCAGGAAAGTGCGGAAGGGTTGCACTTCTGTCACGCTGAATGATTCTCTTCACTCGTCATTGGTCCCGCTCTTCTAGGATCTTTTTTCCGGCCGCAGCGATACCGGATTTCTAATATTCACGGTACACTCATGAAACAGTCGTTAGGAAAAGTCCTCAAAAAAAAAAAAAAAAAAAAAAAAAAGGTTCAATTGGCTCTGAGCACTATGGGACTTAACTGCTGTGGTCATCAGTCCCCTAGAACTTAGAACTACCTAAACCTAACTAACCTAAGGACTTCACGCCCATCCATGCCCGAGGCAGGATTCGAACTTGCGACCGTAGCGGTCACGCGGTTCCAGACTGTAGCGCCTAGAACCGCACGGCCACTCTGGCCGGCTGAAAAGTCCTCGCTTCATCGCTGCCTCGGAGATGCTGGGTCCCACTGCTCGTGCGCGGACAATAACTCCACGTTCAAAGTCACTTAAAGCTTGATAACCTGCCAGTGTAGCAGCGGTAACCGATCTAGGAGCCAGACAATTGTTGTCTTATGTAGGCGTTGCAGACCGCAGGACCGTTTTCTGCTGGTTTACCTGTCTCTGTATTTGAATACACATGCCTATACCAGTTTCTTTGGCGTTTCAGTGTATATACACTATTTACAAGTTTAATTGAAAAGGAATAATGTATAATCGTACGGTCAAATTTAAGAGTAAAGCTTCTGTACCGTTTAGGTAGGTAAACTCGTACATAACATGAGATGCTTTGTAATGCCAGGGCCGGTATATCGCCCATCGGATGGTTTGAGTTAATGACGTTATCTTGAAATTCATACTTAAGCTGACTTTTACTTATTTCCTCTATCCAGAACATAAGAACACGAAACTCTTCATAACCCACGGAGGCCTGATGAGCATACAGGAGGCCATTTCAGCGGGAGTGCCGCTGCTGGGAATCCCGGTGTTCGGAGACCAGCAGGTGAACCTGGGCAGAGTGGAGAGCGACGGCTTCGGCATCATGCTCACCATGGACAACATCACCGAGACGTCCTTCGGCTGGGCGTTGTCCAAACTACTGACGGACCCAAGGTAGGCGCCTTGCGGAATGTCACGTCTCAAGTTTCCTCTGAGAGACTGAGTCATCTGGATCGCAGCACGGGGGTCTGAACCATTCTCCTGCCGTATGAAGGGCATGAGTAGGGTATCCATTACTCATATACGAGTATGGGGTGTCTGTCCTTCCGGACATGTCTGAAAGAACCGACACGAATTTGATCCTGCATCCACTATGAATCAAGACACAAATGAATTAAAGACATTAGCTCCCAGTGGGCACTGATTTAAACCAATGCAGTAAGTTGAAAATTTGTGCGAGACTGGGATCCGATCTCTTACTTTCTAGGCACAGTGTCCGGATGGCTCAGTGGTCTAGTCGGCCTAAAGCCATCGGCACACGGGCCGTGCTGTCGAACGTCAACGTTGAGCGTGCCAAGTTCAACGTGCTGCTGAACGCTCAGGAACGATGCGACTTCTGCATACTGTACGTCGGCCCCAACGTAGTATACGCGATCGCAACGCACTCCTGCGGCAGTTGAAGGATGTTTCTAGTTCGTAAATCACACTGTTTACGCAATGGGCGCTCGTAAAATTCCCACGTTAGCCCTATTAAAATGCACATTTCCTTCATCGTCCACGAAAAGGAAAGTACCATGTCCAATCAATAAGGACACAGGCCTACAAAAGTTCCATTACAAAAATTGCGGTACAAATTTGGAATACTTCTCTGCATAAGATAAACATTATTTCATCATTCCCATATTTTAGTAAAATCCCAAGGTCAGTCTTACTTGATCACTGTTCCTACCTAGTAGCAGAATCTTTGCAACGTGTGAATTACGAAGCGTAAAAGATAAAGGAGCAAAATATGATTATACAAGTAGCGCAGGCAGTCCTGTAGATTAAGCCAATCGAACAAAGTCACCCCTCAAAAAAAGGTGACCTTATATGTACATAACATCAAATACTATAACATATACTTATATTAAACTAATAATAAAGTATCAGAACCTAATAAAAGCGCGAATGTTAGGAAAAAAATTAAGAAGTGTTCAGACGCGAACCACCGCCCCAACAAATACTCCTTATCGAACAGAGACGTTACTTTTTTTTTCCTTTTTTAAAACAACCATATATGTACATAAGCACAAAAACAAAATAATGAAGTGCTGGAACTGTTTCAACACGAACTGTATCCTACAATAGACTGAAGAACACATTTAAATATAGTGCCATTTGTAAGCTTACAAAATAGAACAAAAATAGTAAACTGACAATAGCCTCTTCAGTGCAGACAGAGACATAGAACCAAAACGCAAACATATATATAATTGACTGTCTTAACTAGAATGACAGTTCTGTCATTTGATTCTTAACCTTCCAAACTCAAAGTCATTTGGAGCATAAAAACGGATGCACAGGAACATAAATTAATGAAAACGTCATAATGAAGTTAATAACACCATTGAGAAGTCGGGAGCAGTCCTAGGAACAGGTGTAACCCCTTATTCATTGTGTATTTTGTTCGCTACATAGTCTTGCACGTGATTTGTGTCCTTACCGGCATTGAGAATTACCCTACGCCTTGTTTGTCAAAAATTATGTCTAACATGTTAGCAAACATCTTCCTGAAATTTGGGTAACGTTTCATCTTTCAGCGTGCCGTTCTCATGTAAGCCTCGAAACTAATGAGATTATCTTCACTATTGTAGATGATGATATATGTCACACACTGTCCTAACATCCACATCACGGTGTTGTTCTTGGTGGCGGGAAAATGTTTCGCGTCCGGCCAGAGCAGGATGTCGGTGCAGCGGCTGGCTGGGCTGCTGCGGGTAATCAGGCCCAGCCTCTGTTGCACCCATTTCCAGTTAATGAGGTGACCGCCACAAGTGAAGCGATGGCGTAAGGTGTCGACCAGACCACAGCGGACGCATTTATCACTGTCACTTAAACCGATTCTACGCAACCTTTCATTAGTGGGTATAACATCGTTTACCACTTTATACCATGTGGACCTCACTTCAGCAGTGTGGACAGTTAAACTTATGTTGTCCCAAACTGCCTTCCAATGAACACTCGGGTGTTTAAGTTCAATGGGATTCCGGACTATTGAAGATGTCCATCTTTTTAATAACAGGTGCGTCGTCGGTAAATCCTGCGTGAAATAATGTCCATCAATATAGCTTACTTCAAGAAAAAAACTGCTTGACATGTCGTAGTTTGTAACGTATTTTACCTAAATCAATGGGTGGGTGCATATCGGTGGTTTGTAAGGTTCGGAAGAGCCAACTGGTTACGCTGAGAGGTTCCTTGTCCAGCAAATGGGCGATTCGTTTAACATATAACGCAGTACACTTTCGGTTAATGTCAGGCATGTTGAGTTCGCCGACCTGTCTGGAAGACGTCAGTGTGGTATATTTCACTTTGAACAGATGCCCTTGCCAGATAAATCTATTAGAGAGTTTCATCACGTGTTTGGCCTGCATCTTGGGGACTGGAAATAGTTGGGCCATATAGTACGCTTTACTGAATATATAACTGCTGAGGAGTCGTATGCGTTGGAGAATGTTAATGGACCGCCAATTGTTTTCATAGATGGCACCTTGCATTTTATTGGTGACCTGCTTTCAATTTTTTGCATTCATTTTTAGCGGGCATTTGTCGATAATCATCCCCAGAGTGGTGTGGGCTTCGACACGCTTCGCCCAAGGTATAATAACTGCGTCGAATCCTCGAATGTTGACAAAAGTGCATTTACCGGCGTTGATTTTAGTACCGGAAGCACAACAGTACTCGTCTACCGCGGTCTTGAGTGTTGATACGTCTCCGTCGTTGCGCACTCCGACTTAAAAATCTCATTTTTCCTTTTTTGTTCGTTGAATTTGATTGGGGCGGACGTCGTAAGATACCCATTTGAGTTCGTTGTTGATCTAATAACTCAGTTTTTTTATTACAGAGGTCAGCTAACCCTCTGACCGAACACGCTGAGCTACCGTGCCGGCATGAAATTTAATTATAACACATTGTACCAAGAACAATGTGTTTTGGATGGATCTTCGGTGTGTCGCTGCCTTCAAATAACCTACCCTCATAATACGCAAGTTACAATAATTCTTTTGCCACGAATGTGATGTTTCTCATTATTTTATTGGAACGAATCACACAGCTAACAACGGTTTTTCCAGGGATTCTCAATTTTATGGTGCTCAGAAACCGTATATATACATATAGGCTTGAAATGAATGCCAATATGGCGTCTCACAACTGTGTACTGAAGGGAGACGGCGTGCGTGTGACGTAGGTGGCGTTGTGCTACCTCATTGGTCAACGCTCAGAGGCACACTCAGAATATCTGACATGCCAGATATTGCTCTGCACGTTCGGAAAGACTCCCGAACGTGCTACTCCACGCTATGACGTAAGAAACTCGGCACCCTCAACGCTCAACTTTCGGATGCACGGTCGGTGTGCCGACGGCTTTAGGCTGTGGAGCGGTGCGGTACGTGCTGGCCATTCCATGTCGCGTTTCCAGGTGTGTTGTTGTTTACCGCGCCACCGCGCTAGTGTTAAGTGTTGTAGTTACGTTCAAAAAGTTCAAATGGCTCTAAGCACTATGGGACTTAGCATCTGAGGTTCAAAATGGTTCAAATGGATCTGAGCACTATGGGACTTAGCATCGGAGGTTCAAAATGGTTCAAATGGATCTGAGCACTATGGGACTTAACTTCTGAGGCCATCAGTCCCCTAGAACTTAGAACTACTTAAACCTGACTAACCTAAGGACATCACACACATCCACACCCGAGGCAGAATTCGAACTTGCGACCGTAGCGGTCGTGCGGTTCCAGACTGTAGCGCCTAGAACCGCTCGGCCACTCCGGCTGGTCATCTGAACTTATCAGTCCCCTAGATTTAGAACTGCTTAAACCTAACTAACGTAAGGACATCACACACATCCATGCCCGAGGCAGGATTCGAACTTGCGACCGCAGCAGTAGCACGGTTCCGGACGGAAGCGCCTAGAACCTCTCGGCCACAGCGGCCAGCTGTAGTTACGTTCCTGACATCCGATCGGTCTTTCATATCGGAAAACCACGATCAAGCTGCAGTTCAACACTACGTACTCTATACCCAAGATCCACGAAGTAGAGAGATTTTTAAGAGACGTGATACACGTTGACCTGTACGTGCTGGTATCAACTTACCTTTTTTCCAGCGTTGTATATCTTAAGTTCACTGACAATGAGGCCTGTGACAAACTTCTCAGACGCTCGATCGTGCTGGATTGGGAACACAAAATGTGCGGGTGTTTGAGCCACCATTTGAAGTTGCAGAGGATTTGGTCACCCTTGCTCTTCGACCCTATGGCACACTTCTCAGCCATAAGAGCAAAGAATGAAAGACCTTCGAAACTTACGCCATCCTTAACAGAGTGCGACAGATCCGTAATGAATTGCACCGCCATATACCTTCGTATCTCACGATCGCTGGTTGCAGGGCGATAATTATTTACAACAGTCAGCAGAGGACCTACTCCGGATGTGGACAGGTAGGACACGTGCGTACCGAATGCCTGCAATGCAGATGCCCTCAGCCAATCACAGTCAACCGTCGATTACGTATGTTGCGGCGGCGAGACGGGATATGCCAGCTATTTATGAGGACCCCTCTGTGTTGGCGCAAGCCTCGGAGGCCCCTGCGATGGTTGCTCAGGAGCTCCCTGCATCTTCCAGCGCCGATGCTTCTGTTGTCCTCTCGTCGAACCCTGGCACACCGTGACAAGCCGACAGTGCGGTGGAAGTTGAAGAACAGGATTCAGCGTCCCCCCCCCCCCTGCCCTACGCCGGAAACAGAGGCGAGGCAGCGTAAACAGAAATCTCCAAAGCGCCATAATAAACGGCGCATACCAACCAATGCAATAAAACAGCCCGAGACGGCAACGATGGATGATCAGGTGCGTCAGCCGATAAACCGATCTGACACGGGCGATACTAACGTACCACACGGTTGCATGTCTTCTCCCACTACCGATGGGTCACCACACTGTGGGGATGCGGAAGCTCACCGAAGCCCCAACTTCGGGGATGCAACCAAGACTATGTCTGCCTCTCAAGACCCAGTGGTATCGCCGTCCCTGGGAGACTGGGCGCAGGAGATGGAGATGCAGGATGCGTCTCAGGACCCTGACGATGCACCGATGCCACTGGCAGCGTCTACGTTGCCGGCGACAGACGCCTAGGCCGAAACGAGCCACACCCGTTTCTTCCTATCTCTACGCCCTAATGACACTTCGCACCACGACCACTGCCCACCATGACTTGATGGAACAGGCATACCACCTTGCCACGATCAATGTTAACGGCGTTACTTCTGAAACTTCCTGACAGGTTAAAACTGTGTGCCAGACCGAGACTCGAACTCAGGACCTTTGCCTTTCGCGGGCAAGTGCTCTACCGACCGAACTACCCAAGCACGACTCACGCCCTGTCCTCACAGCTTTACTTCTGCCAGTACCTCGTCTCCTACCTTCCAAACTTTACAGAAGCTCTGCACAAAACACCAATTTTTGCGGAATTCTGACTCCCAGGAGAGTACTTCAAATTCCTTGGTCCTATGTTCCCATCGGAGGCCGGCGTATTTCATTCTGTCGCTCTTCACCTGATTTACTTCAGACTCTGCGGACTGTGAATTCATCATGAAGTTGCTATAGTCACGAACACGCATATTTTGGCCTCTGTTGACCACTCCACCATAGCTTTGTGCGGCTTACTCGCATGTTTCACTGAAAATGGGATGACGGACATTTATCAACAGGCATTCAAGTTCTCCGTCTGCTTCCTGGTACGCCAGCATGGGGTCAACCACCCACTCACTGTCACCCATCTTAAGGCAGCTGGAGGCCACACCCCGTTACCACTTTCTTAGAGCTTGAGCCGCCATAAGCTGCCTATTGTCGCTTCCCATCGGCGCTCCCCAGCCGGCCAAGGTCTACTCGAATACTTCCCTGGGATAAACTAGCCTCCAGTAAATCGACACGTTTCCACAAAGTTTTTATGTCATGTGAATTACTTTAAAACCATCACCCAACATTAATTATTCCAATACGTCCATACTGTACCCTCTACAAGATACATTGTGCTTTGTCAGTCATTTTTGTTCAGCCCTACTGTTCGCTCAACGTGAGTTAGGTGATCTGTAATGACTTCATGTAATGGGCATAGTTCTTGTCATCTTACAACTCTTACTTTACCTTTCCACAAAGGAGTGTTGGACTCACTCACGTCAAGCGTAGAACATTGGCATTGTACCTTCGCTCGAAGTGGCGACTCTGGCTTTCACCAACAGACAGTCTCCCTGGAATCCTGATAGCAGAGGTGGCCCTACACACGCTGTGCCCACCGCTACCTGTTGGTCATTTATCGCCCTCGCTATCAAATGTTAGGACGCTTTTCGTGGAGCACAGCTACATGTTGGGGGCTATACCGGAGACACAGAATCCGACAGCAAAGATTTATTATAGTGTCGTCCAACGCTGGAATCGGGCTAACGGCATTGTACGACGCAACCCCACAGTCGCCTGGACGTGGGTTTGGCGAGCCATCCACGCGCCCTTCCTGTCCACTTCAGTGCGGTCGACGTAGTATGTGGTCACTAACGAGAAATTTACGACCCGACGAAGGCTACATGCCATCAACCTAACTGACGACCCCATGTGCCCCCGCTGAGCAACGGTAGACGCGGACGAACACAGACTGAACTGTGGCCCTACACGTGAGTGCTGGAAACTAATCCGCCAGATACTGGCTTTCCTACTATTCCGACCCTATGTTTTAATTGTGCCCCTGGACCTCTTTCATCCCCACGCCGTCTACTTCCCGATGACCCGGATGAATGTGGTCAACTGGGTGCGAGGAATAGCGATACTTTACATGTACCGCGACGGCGAAAAGGAAGTCCTCGATTTGCGGCAGTACATGATCGATGAGTTCCTGGTCTTAACGGACAGAACGGAATACCGGAACCTTTTGGCCAACTATTTGGGATCGTCATTCATGGACCCACAGCCCAGCTGGGGTGTGCCGGGTGTGAGAAGAAATTGACTTGCAGACGTGATGTTTCCACGATTCCCCTACGGTAACAGGAACAGTCTCTGACTGTGTGCAGCGGCCCCTGACGCCCCGACGGTTGATGGCTGGTGATGTCCATTGCAATGACGATCGCCTGTTACTGGCCGCCCGATTCGATAAGTTCATCCCAGCGGACGAGATGGCCCTTTTAGTTCACATTTTCGGCATAATTTTTGTCGTATAGCTCCCTTGTTTTTGTTACTTCTTACATAAAACGATAAAAAGAAAAAAGTGGTGTGGTTTAATAAAAAAATAAATAAAAAAGTGGTCAGAGCATCTGCCTAGTAAGCAGAAGACCTGCGTTCGAATCTCAGTATGGTACAAAATTTCAACTTATCCCATTGATTTAAATCAGTGCCCACTCGCAGTCAATGTCTATAATCCCCTTGTTCCTATTTCATTTAAATTAAAAGAGGAAAACATTTCAAACGTTTGGACAAAGGTCTGGGACAAGTAAGGAAAGAAGGGGACACAAATCGTAATAACAAAATCAAATGGACATAGATGTTTACCTTTGCGTCATACACTCAGATGACCCAAATGACTTTTTACAGTTATTCTGCCACACTCTTATCATATTTTTCACTTTTATGTGTTTTATCAACAAGTGCATTTTGTCATAGGAGTCAGCACATTAAAGTGCCTATTTTTCATCTGGCCACAAACATTTCATTAAGGAAAGCAAAAATTCCACAGTAGCGTTTGACCTAGGAATTGACAGACATAATACATGTTTTTCGTGTTAGTGATATTGCTATTGAAATAAACTACTGGCCATTAAAATTGTTACACCAAGAAGAAATGCAGATGATAAACGGGTATTCATTGTACAAATATATTATACTACAACTGACATGTTCACGCAATTTGGGTGCGTAGATCCTGAGAAATCAGTACCCAGAACAACCACCTGTGGCAGTAATAACGGCCTTGATACGCCTGGGCATTTAGTCAAACAGAGCTTGGATGGCGTGTACAGGTACAGCTGCCCATGCAGCTTTAACACGATACCACAGTTCATCAAGAGTACTGACTGGCGTATTGTGACGAGCCAGTTGCTCGGCCACCATTGAGCAGACGTTTTCAATTGGTGATAGATCTGGAGAACGTGCTGACCAGAGCACGTATCCAGAAAGGCCTTTACAGGACCTGCAACATTTGGTCGTGCATTATCCTGCTGAAATGTAGGGTTTCGCGGGGATCGAATAAAAGGTAGAGCCACACATGTGAAATGTAACGTCCACTGTTCAAGGTGCCGTTAATGCGAACAAGAGGTGACCGAGACGTGTAACCAATGGCACCCCACACCATCACGCTGGGTGATACTCCAGTATGGCGATGACGAATACACGCTTCCAATGTGCGTTCACCGCGATGTCGCCAAACACGGATGCGACCATCATGATACTGTAAACAGAACCTGGAGTCATCCGAGAAAATGACGTTTTGCCATTCGTGCACCCAGGTTCGTCATTGAGTACATCATTACAGGCACTCGTGTCTGTGATGCAGCGTCAAGGGTAACCGCAGCCAGGGTCTCCGAGCTGATAGTCCACGTTGCTGCAAACGTCGTCGAACTGTTCGAGCAGATGGTTGTTGTCTTGCAAAAGTCGCCATCTGTTGACTCAGGGATCGAGACATGGCTGCACGATCCGTTACAGCCATGCGGATAAGATGGCTGTCATCTCGACTGCTAGTGACACGAGACCGTTGGGATCCAGCACTGCGTTCGATCTTTCTCTCCTGAACCCACCGATTCGATATTCTGCTAAAAGTCATTGGATCTCGACCAACGCGAGCAGAATGTTGCGATACAATAAACCGTAATCGCGATAGGCTACAATCCGACCTTTATCAAAGTCGGAAACGTGATGGTACGCATTTCTAGTCCTTACACGTGGCATCACAACAACGTTTCACCAGGCAACGCCAGTCAACTGCTGTTTGTGTATGAGAAATCAATTGGAAACCTTCCTCATGTCATCACGTTGTATGTGTCGCCACCGGCGCCAACCTTGTGCGAATGCTCTGAAAAGCTAATCATTTGCATATCACAGCATCTTCTTCCTGTCGGTTAAATTTCGCGTCTGTATCACGTCATCTTCGTGGTGTAGAAATTTTAATGCCCAGTAGTGTTGGTAAACATTTTGTACAACTTTTCACATAGACTTTCATTGTGTCCTACTTTAGTTTCCCTGAAATTCTGTACACATGAAAATTCATGAAACAGTTCGTTCTTCGTCAACAGAAAAAATTGGTACAATACTTTCAACAAAAGCACAACACTCCTGAATATCTTCCCACTGTAGCTGCTCGTTTTCAAAGATTTTCCAATCAAATACTTTAGTATACTCACTGCAAGCGTCATGAAAGCTATCTGCACAAACTATGAAGTTCTTCTACCGTAATTTGCCATACGTTTTGCAGCTTTCGCAGTTGATCAAGTACAACAGATATGAGAAATTTTTCAAATTTTTTACATTGCAATTTGCCCAGTAATTTGTTTATTTCTTGATACACTTGCAACACTATGATTCTTTTTCCTCAACACACTTTATTGTTTTGGAGAAAGATTCTAGGAAGCTAACAAGAAAACACTGAAGAACAGTACCTAGAAAGGTTTTGAAAGAATTGCTCAAGGATAAGAGGACACGTATCAGCGGAAATGAAACAGAAATTCAAAGCAGGAAATACCTCTTGAATGGTTTTCAATGCTGGTAGCAGGAACAGCCATTTTGTCTTGCTGTATCCGAGGATGGTTTTGCATTTATTTTCAATAAACTTAGTTGATGACTTAAGAGATTTAATCCTAACCGTATATATGTGGAAATTCTGGTAGATTTTGTTTACAACTAATTGGCAATTGGTGGTATTGGCAGTTGGTGGTTACGCAATCTGAGCCAGTTTGCAAAGAGCTGTCCACCACGCATGCTGGGCAGCCAAAACCTATAAGATTATTCACTGTCTTCTCTTGGAACGTATAGAACGAACTTTTTTTTCCTTTCCACTGCTTACCACAAAAATGGCTGTTAATGTCGCCTGCAGAAACTGCAGTGACCTTTCCTTCAAGTTCATATTTCTGTAAAATTGCCAGGACATATTTCTAAATTAATCTGAAGTTTCTCTAGATACATTAACCAATTCAAGCACTTTCTCCATTATGCCATTTTCATGGTGACAATACATGACGAAGAAAGGAGCCAGCTTCAGATCACGATGATTCGATGTATCTACCATTACAGAATTGAATCGAGCTGTTTTCAGTTCATTAAAACCTGCTGAAGTGCATACTTTGCAATAACACTTGAAATGATTGCCTTATATTTTGTGTCCGCATGTGATTTTGGATTGAAATTTTTTTAACAAATACTGAAGTACAATCCATTGACAGTCAGTTACGGTTATGCTACTGCACTGTGGTATGCGAAAGTTGCATCTTGTGCTGCCAACTACCTATCCGTTTCAGTTATTGTTTTTGAGCTTACGCTGTAACCACTGATACTTTTATTTGGACTTTTCGTTTGAATATGCATGCGTTGTTTCTTCGTCTTAACGTGATTCACAATGTCAGACCTTCCACTATGTACAGTAGCATAGCTTGGTATGAACAACGCACATTCTACAGTTTCTCTACTGCCAGTGACGAAAGGAAATTCACTTTTTATATTGCTGTTAAAATTACACTTTCGTTTTGGGCATGATGAAGCAGTGGTTGCACAGATTTAAAATTGTCACGTATCAGCTATAAAGTCCTCAGACTGCTTAGCACAAAGGAAAGAGAAATTCTTTCTAACTAAACCAACTGTAATAACAACTTAACATGAGTCGGTACTAAGATCAGTCCAAAACATTAAGAGTAAATAAACAAGGATTGTAGAGTAGGTTGCCGTAGCGTAGCAAGTTACAAATCAAACATCCAGTAGCGTAAAAAACTTTAGTCAAGCGCATCACAAAAAGGGGACATTTGAGCGTCCCCTCAAAAAAACGACTTTCAGGACAGAACGCAAATTTGGAAGAAACGGGATTGTCTCGGGAAAAACGAGACGAATGGACGCCATATTCTAGATCCGTAACCAACGTGCCACATCTCCTAGTGCAAACACTGTAGTAATGATCTGGTCGTTGTCTGTACGTGGGTTGTCATGGAATCCAGGCACACCGTATGATACATAACTGACCACAGTGCCTTTCTCTCTTTTGTGCATCAATGGTTCTACATTAATACAACCTGAAAAGCCAAACGTGTTGGCATTCGGCAACACTACCGGAACGCCACCAGATTCTATCTGATAATCCTGTCAATCAAAATGAACAAGGTTGGGACTGAACCTACAGTTATAACAGAAATGCATTCTGGCAACAGGCGGTTCATTATGACGACCCAAGTGCCCGATTATTACTGGAAGCTTAACACATGGTCACAGTAAGATAAATAACCCTAAATGTACGATTGTAAGGTTAAGTAACATCACTGCTCCAGCTGCTGCAGGTATGCGTAAGGCCATCAAACTGTTGGTGCAACTTTCCAGAGCCACTCCTCACTAATCACATACGGTACCAATGTGTGCTACTTAGAGTTGCGCTTTTCAAAAACTATGATTCGACTGTTTCGGTACACTGCATTAATGACGTAGTAAATGGTAGGATTACCGATAGTATTGGTAGAATCGGCAGGGGAGAGAGAGAAAATGGGAATCGAGAATTTATCTTTGGTTTTTTTGTTTGTTTACTTGTTGTTTTGCAAATAATTACAGCTGCACATCATTCAGTGTTAATCCATTGAATATTTTATACTCTTACAGGATATAAATTACATTTTATAAGTGATAAAAATTGTTTGATCTCATTACTTCTGTGCTTTTGTCACCAGAGCAAATATTTTCGATGCAAGTACAGTTTACATGCACAAAAAATACACGTAATTGTTGTTGTTATTTTGTACTCCACGGAACGTTCTTCATCATGACCAAAGGCAAGAGTTTCCTGTTATTACTGATAACTGCTGAAGTTCTTTATGAATAACAGAAACATGCTTTATAAACGTTCGACGAAGTAGTGAAGTAATGTTTTTAGTTTTCTTATTTTACATTTTCATGGACGAAATTGAATTTTCTTTAGTTTTACAATGACATCACTCTGTCTCATGTTAAAAATCAACAATTTTCGAATAATACCTGAATCAAACATTGACGGTTTTAGTTATGCTATAAATAATGTTTATTCTTAAGTAATAGACAGAAGGATAACTATATAGAAAGATAACGTTGTGCAGGTTATCCAGCCTTTTGTACATCTTCATTAAGTTTCTAGATGTTTCGTCACTTCCTGTTTTTAGAAGAATCTAGTAAGAGACTGATCGCACACGTAAAGAAAGCGACCGTATTGTGGTAACGCCAGATAGTATGCAACACGCCCGAAATGCAAATAACGCGGGTACGACCTTAAACTGCTAGGAAAACTAACGTAGTTTACACTTGCTTGTGGTAGTCTGCAGTAGCCAGTGGTAGTTTTACAACTGTAGTGATACTTAAGGATGGCCTCTTCCTAGATCCCTGTGCCACGAAATGGTCACGTATAAAACTGTATCAAAGAACTTTAGTTGGACAAATCACCAAAATTCATAAAATTAATTTTTGCAGGTAATAATATAATTAATATTAGCACTGTAAAACAAAATTATTCAAAAATTTAAGTAATTTCGTTTTGCACTTGACTTCTGTTTACACCCAAGAGATCCCCTTCTGCATGATCTACGGAATTCGGCTAGCGTAACGTAATTAAATTAAGATTTACCTGAATAAATACAGCAGCCAGCCGATTTTTATTTAGCTTTGTTTGTACCAGTTCGCGTTTTGGTCTTTCACCCATCCACACTTGTCGAAACACGACGTATATTTACATCTTCATGCGTACAACGTTTCATCGATTGCATTTTGGACGCTGCTGCTGGCTTGTGCAAAAGAACGACCTGTTTATCTTCCACGTCTCCCGAGTTGTATATTTATGTTACTTAATAATTAGGTGCACTTATTTTCATTTTGTAACCTGGAGATCCTTGGTCGGACTTATATATGCTGCACATATACTTTTAGCTGCATTCACGCAGTGCAGCGTTCACCATGTGGCTGTCTTACGCGTTTGATCGTAATGTAAATTATGTCTGTAGTCAAAATATAATTTTCTTTTATATTTTGAAACTACTTTCCAAACAATTTGTGTTTATATATTTAATATTGTCGTACTTAAAACTTGACGCCTGCCTCTCTAAGATAAACAAAAAGAAAAAAAGAAAAGAAGATGGTATCGTATTCCTTGCGTAATACCGTATGAGGCGTCGCAGTGGCCAGCACGCTGGACTCGCGTTCGGGAGGTCCACGGTTCACATCCAGCCATCCAAATTCAGGTTTTCCATGCTAGGGTGCTTCCTCTGAAAAAGGCACAGCGTTTTCCTTCCCCCATCGTTCAGTAATCTGAGATTATTATCCGACTTTAATGGCAGAGCTGTCAATGGGATGTCAAACTGCAATCTTCCTTCCTTCATTTCTTGCTTAATATACGAGGGTTATCTAGAAAGTAAGTGCCGGTAGGTCGCGAAATGGAAACCATAGTCAAAGTCAATTAACTACATCTTCCAGATACTTGTATAAAGTCACCGCCCCGAATTAGATATTTGTCGTAGCGTTGTACCAACGTTTCAATACCCTCGTCATAGAAGGCGGCCGCCTCTGCTTTCCGCCACTTCTCTACGCTGGTCTGTAGTTTGTTGTCTGTCTCAGAATGTTGTCTCCATAGTCAGCAATTCATATGAGCAGATATGAAAATCAGGAGCCAAGTCCAGGCTGTATGGTGGGTGATCAATCACTTCCCATCGAAAACTCTGCAGGAGCGTCTTCATCGCACTTGCAGTGTGGGACCGAGAATTGCTTCAAATGGCTCTGAGCACTACGGGACTTAACATCTGAGGTCATCAGTCCCATAGAACTTAGAACTACTTAAGCCTAACCATCCCAAGGACACCACACACATTCATGCTCGAGGCAGGATTCGAACCTGCGACCATAGGGCCGAGAATTGTTGGTTGGTTTGGGGGAGGGGAACGAACAGTGAGGTCATCGGTCCCATCGGCTTAGGGAAGGAAATGGAAGGAAATCGGCTGGGCCCTTTCAAAAGACCAATCCCAGCATTTGACGATTTTGCGAAATCACGGAAAACCTAAATCAGGATGGCCGAACGCGGGTTTGAATCGTCGTCCTTCCGAATGCGAGTCCAGCGCTCCACCTCGCTCTGTCCGAGAATTGTTATGAGGGGAAAAATGCATGACAGTTACGTGATGTGGGACTGCATAGAATTAGGGGAACCATTTTCGACAGGCACCCACAACTGGTGACAGATGCTATTTCCTAGGCATCTTTATGTCCTCATTGTGCAGTCAGAACTCTAAGGAGCGACGTGACGCGATCGAAGAGCATGCTAGAGACAGTGCCCAACACCTCTGTGCAAAGCTTCATCGGATTTTCACTGTGGTTTCCATTTTGCGACCGATCAGAACTTACTTTCTGGACACCCCCCGTACTATTAACGTACTATAATCAGTTGTGCTGGGTTATTTTATGGGTGGCTTTCTCAGGGCAATGATATAAAATGACTGTACTAGCAAGTATGACTGGCTAGACTTAACAGAATGATTACCAAATCAGGTTAAACGTTACAAAAATGATATTCTTGCTTTACACGTAAGCTGTTATATTAAATACTTTGCTTACAGTTAACTTACTGCCAGATTGTAAGCATATTCTAGAATGAAAAAAGCAACAAAAGAATGACTTGCATTGTACTGCTTACTAAGTTATCACTTTGGGAAGGGAATGGTATTTTATTTATTATAATCATGCTTTTTTTCATTTTTGTACTTGATGTTTAGTTGTATGCATAATTTATGGGAATGTCTTAGAAACGTTTTCCTTCGTAACTAATCATGCATGACGGAGTTCCATCACATTTCAGTCTCAGTGTTAGAGATGCGCTGGCTGGTATCCACCACGACAGACTGATAGGTAGACGGGCGCTAGTTCTGTGACCTGCATGCCCCCTCCACCTCATTGCTTTGGATTATTATCTGTGGGGCAGCTTAAACGATTGGTCTATGCAACAGACCACCTGGATGCAAAGTCTCTTCATTGATGTGTCATGGAAGCCTGTGAAACCCCTCGAAACTGCGAGGGTGGATTTGAAAGAATGTGACAGTTCATGATTTGACGAGTTCATGCGCATTTAGAAGCAATAGGAGGACATTTCGAGCACTTGTTACGAGTTTTATGTTGAACGCTAATCTCCTGCATTTCGACGCGCAATTCGCCAAAGTGGCGTCAAATCGAAAGACTTGCACCCTGCGAACGGTCTACCTGACGGGAGGCCCTAGTCACACGACATTTATTTACTTCCTGCATTGTAAATTTTCGTTAATAACTCGAAAACGAATGATTTTTTGACATATGTCGATATGAACTTTTTGTCTTGTTTTGAGGTAAAGAACCTGTCCCCAAATTTTGTAAAAGTAGTCAAAATATCCACGGGTGTGCTGCCGGTCTATAGTGTCCAACGGGCACAATATTTCGGCGATCATACATGTCGCCATCATCAGGTGAACTGACGGACTGAGCTCCTGTGAACGCGCCGGCACGGAGATCCGTACGCTATGGCTGCTCAGAGGGAACTGGGTTCGGTCGCGGCGGCGGCCGATTTAAATACCCTCCGCCCGCGGCGCGCTCCCTCCGCCGTCCGCGCCCCGCGCCACGGTCGCGCGGTGGAACAGATTGCGACGGCGTCTGAGATGACGTCGGAGTGATGGCTCTGTCCGCCGTGGTCGTCACAACTATACGTTTGCTCGATTTACTCTTGATTAACCCGATCGCTGGTTCCCAAGCCTTGCTAAGATTATAGCCACAGTCACGGTTTATGAGGTCGTCATTGGTGCGAATTTCGATGGCCTCTCTAACAACGCTGTCCCAGTATCTCGACGTCTGTACCAGAATCCTCGTACGGTCATATTCCATGGCGTGATTTTCCGACAAACAATGTTCAGCGACCGCCGACTTGCTCGGATACATCAGGCGAGTGTGCCTCTGGTGTTCACGGCATCGATCCTCGGCGGTACGCATCGTCTGACCAATATACGACTTGCCACATTGACACGGAATCTGGTACACGCCGGCCTTCCTCAAACCGAGGTCATCTTTGGCGCTCCCCACCAGTGCACGAGTTTTATTTGGAGGACAAAACACAGTTCCGACCCGGTGTTTCTTCAGTAGTTTTGAAACAATCCCTATTGAAAGTTTTTCTACGTATACCCTGTTCCGCCGGCCGCTGTGGTCGAGCGGTTCTATGCGCTTCAGTCTGGAACCGCGGAACCGCTACGGTCGCAGGTTCAAATCCTGCTGGGGCATGGATGTGTGTGATTTCCTTAGGTTAGTTAGGTTTAAGTAGTTCTAAGTTCTAGGGGACTGATGACCTCAGCTGTTGAGTCGCATAGTGCTCAGAGCCATTTGAACCATACCCTGTTCGCCTTTTTCTGTTTGCTGTGATGAGTTATTTGCTGTTGTTTTGTCTTTGTCATTGGGTATGTGGGAACTGATTTTAACATTTAAATCGTCTGTTAATACTTGACTATAGCCATTGTTATAAGCAATGTTTTAATGACGTTCTTCCTTAATGCTAATTCTTTAGTTTGGTTCTGTTGAGATTTTATGCATTCTGTTGGGCATTGCTTTGTGGTATGGCACTTTGTGCTTATCTGGTTTACTTGAGGTTTTCTTGATAGTGACATCTATGTGTTAGTACTTTCTGTGGTCCAACGGAGGAGATAATATTATGATATATATATATATATATATATATATATATATATATATATATTGCAAGGGCATCCATTTCCTCGTATCATCGACAAAGACAACCTATCTTTCACAGTGTATTACTTCATTAACTACCTGAGGGTTCTCTCTGAGTAAGTTACATTCTAAGTCATTAATGGAAAGATCAGAAAGTAGAATGACAAGGCTGGTACTCATTGCTAAGCCAACTTTCTGCTGCCAAATTATGTTATTAAAAGTAATGCAGCTTCATTTGTGATAGTATTAGTCGCAATAAATCTACGAAATCACGATTTTGGTAAAGTTATTTTTTTGTGCCTAAGCAAGTTATTTTAATTATTTCTGTTACTTTCATGACACATATTTTGTGTAGAGGTTAGTTATTTGCGCTTAACAGATGAAGCATTCAAAGTACAGTCGACGAGGATGTTGTAGTGATGAAGACATGAATATACTACATCAACTGAAGATGAATGAATGTCTGAGAAATGTCTTAATACAAAAAGTGTATGGCTGCTTTATTTCCTCAAGTACTCTACTATACAGCCATGCAGTGCCACCAAAATAATCACAGATAAATTAATGTAAGACTGGTGTTATGTCTCAGGTACCAAGAGATGGCCAAGAAGAAATCTGTGGTGTTTCACGACCGCCCCCAGAAGCCGCTGGACACGGCCGTGTACTGGGTGGAGTACGTGCTGAGGCATGGCGGCGCGGCGCACATGCGGTCCGCCTCCCTCGACCTCTCGTGGTACCAGTACCTGCTGCTGGATGTCGCTGCGGTCGCGCTGGCGGCATTGTTTCTTGCTCTGTCCGCTGTGGCGCTCATCACGACAGCTGTCTTCAGAAGAATCACTAAAAACGGATCGGTGGCCCAAACAAAGAAGAAGCGCACGAAGAAGGACTGAGTTAACGTTGTGACGGATTGACCGTTCAGCTGTGGGGAGTAGTTTTCCCTGAATCAGAGACTGCGGAAATGGGCACCAGGACGTAAGATCAAAGGGTGAACACTGTATTTGCATTCACTTGTGTGAAGGTAGCTGTGTGGACACCGAGCAGTGTGCAGTGAACAACATGCTCAGTGTTGTCAGTATCAGATTTTGACTATTCTGGAGTGAAGAATAGCTCGATTTGGATGTTTATTTTATGTGTAATGCGGACTGTGGCACTGTATATTGCCAAGGAAGGACACGCTTCTGTATTGTAGTCCTGCAGTTTTTTTATGGTTGCTACTGTCTTGTACAAAAACTAACAAAAAGTACCTTTGCTATCAACTTGTTGTGAGAGCAAAGTCATTTTGTAAAAGCTACACTGTTACAGCACAAGATGTTTAATTTTTTACTTGTAGATTTTTTTTCAGTTCACAGTTGTCAAACATACCTTGTTAACATGACATAATAGCTATTTGTAATGTACTTGTCTCTCTGAAACTGTGATAATGTTGGTAATAAGTCTTGTATATGTATGCTTACAACAGCTGCTTATATGAACCAAACAATTTTGCCATTGTTATCAATTTATTCCTCCATGCAGTATTAATAAAAGGAAAGAAATCTTATGAGGATATTTATTGTATTCTAAACTATCTAAACATCTGCTATAGCAAGTTCGGCACTTCCTCCATTGATCTAGCCCTGCATCTCCTTATGAAGCTCTAATAGATACTGCAGCTGACCCAGTACAGACTGTAATGAAGAATGAAATGTATGTGAGTGGCATATTTAGCCAAGAATTCCCTACTGGGGTGTTTGGCAAATCTTCTTATTTGATGCCACTTTGGTGAACTGGACATCAATGATGATGAAATGATATTGAGTACAAAACATTCACCCAGTACTGAGCCGAGAAAATCCCTGACTTGGCCAGGAATGGAACCCCAGGTTCCATGATAAAGAGTCAGCAACACTAATCACAGGACTAGGACCTGCTGACACAGATTGTAATATTTTGTTAAAACTTACCAAAGATGCAAAAACTACTCACACTTGTGAAGGCACGTTGTAACATCACTGACAAAGTTATTATGGTGAGTCCCTCTTGATATTGCAGACGTTTATTTTCTGTTTATTTTCCTTTCCTAGGATGGAGATCATCAAAGATCGCTATGCTCTCACATTAGTTGGAGAGTTACTAAACATCAGTTTTTGCTTTACTTTAAAACAATCATGTGTAATTTCATATTCTTCCTATATTTGTTATAAAAGGTGCACCAAGTATGACTTGGCTGTTATGTTATGGAGGAAAGAATACATCCTTTCTTGTTGCGGTTATTCTACAGAATATCTGTAACATTGTGACACATTTATGTTTAATGTATTGATATCTTTGTCAGAAGAGGATGTGTAGGTGCCACATGAGTCCAACAACAAGGGAAACAATGAATAGCCAACTAGTACTGAGGCGATGTATGGGGTAACATTACATAGCTAGTCAAGCTATAACTCCACCGCCATCTCATGATGATGCTGCCTCTCTGCACTCCAAGAAGTTAAGGATGTGTTTATTTCATTTAGTGATACTTTGAGGACACAGATAATGACAGGTTCGATTAAAAATGATGATTGTTGGTGGGTCACAAAAAGCGTGGTTTATTATCGATATCATTACTCATTTCAAACATGTAGTTATAGCAATGTTTCACATGCCACCATACGACTTTGATCATTTCACACTGTAGCCTTAAAAGTAACCAGAACGCAGCACAATAATTATACAGAAGACAACTTGACAAAAAACCTCTGAGACATGTTAGCATGCACACCATCTTAGCTGCACTCCCATTGAGAGTTACCAGTTTCGATTTGTTTTCATGTGTGAAAGTAAATCTGAATCTGTAGGTAGCTTAAGGCTAACTATTGGTGATAAAATTCAGCTGTGAGAATACATAGATGGATCTAATCGCAAGTATCTTAAGAAAATCATGCCCTGTCCGAAATTTATTGTAATCACAAAGTCTGACTATGAACTTTGATAAAAGAATGTAAAAATGAATTCTTTTTCTCTCAAAAATGAGTCTTTTACTGAAACATAATATAATTCCTAAAATCTCCATTGCTACTATTAAACCAAAACTCGACTGTTCGCATCTAATACGAAAGCTCAGCTGACTGCCTCTTCTCCTTTCCTCTTGATCATAGATAAATCTGATGTGCATCTTTGCAGAGCAAAGATCACCTCTGACTCATCTCTGTGCGGCGCAGCATCTCTGCCAAGGCTGCGCATGCACAAACATTTTAGTGCACAATCTCTATTTTTGTACAAAAAAACTGTTTCTGCACAAAAAGACAAGGGTATACTTTCCTTTTAAGGAAGGAAGCATAATAATGAAATGTGAACATTAACTATTCAATAACCACAATCAAATATTTTTTTAATTTTGTTTATTTTTACAGAAAGAATTAAATCAGTACATCCTACAATCTTAATCTGTATTATCCTCACTCATTATGAGAGCTTCATTTTGATTAGCAAAATGAATATCTAGGAGAATAAATTTTTCTCATTTGTGTTATTACGATAGACAAATTCAACTTCTTGCAATGTAACAGAACAAAAGTATTCACACATCAGACAAATATATACAAAAAACATATAAACATTCCAAGTATAGACATCTGCTAAATATTAATAGTGATGGAAGAAAATATAGAAGGGGGAGAGTTATGTTTGAGGCATACAATTTGCAGATTTAATTTCACAAATACCTTAGAATTTGAAACATCCATGAATTTGAAACATCGATTAGATTCTTTACAAAGCAGCTGTACCATATTTTACATTGCACTATTTCATCTTAATCATTCGCTGCATTCGTGCGAACTCTGCTTTGTAAAGAATCTAATCGACACTGTAAATAAGTCACACAAAACTGAAGACTCGTATCATCGCTAAACTCCATTTGGCCTTATTGATAAAGAGACAGCTCCCATGCTGTCTACCGTGAGGAGACGAGCGTGCAGCCAATCCACGCAGGTTAGGCAAGTGCGCCGCCTGCTTCACGCAACACAGATTGGAGAGCTGCTCAGTGGAATGTATACCAACTGGTGCTCTTGTATGGACTGGTGTAGTACTGCTCCCACTCAAGACATCACGGTGATGTAGAGTCACTCACCAGCACCTTGCAGACACAGAGAGAGAACAGCCGACAGTATCACGCCAAAACAAAACTGGATCATAAAACACGTAAACAAAAGTCCTACAGAACTTATTTTTAACCCACTATCAAGGTGTGGCTTGAAATACACCATCACCCTGCATATTGCCATTGTAAAGAAACTTTCTTTGTACACATTATATTTGTTTATATAATTGTTCACAATTGCTGATAATTCTTTAAATTAAGGACAGAGGGCATGTTCAACCAATTTCTTATACTACATCACTGGGAAACACACTGAACCAGTCTGTCACATCTTGATACAGGCACAGTATTATCATATTGTTTCTGCGACACTATTCATTTACGTTCTCTCCCACATGTCGATGGTAGAATTTGACGTTCTGTACATTATGAAGTCTAAAATATTTTTCCTCTTTAAGTTTCTCCAACTCGACAGAATATGATTGCACTATTTTCCCAATTCTATATGGTGCCAAGCAATAATGCAGAAATTTCTTGATTTCACGCTTTGCTGCTGAAGATTTGAAATGTGATCGCATAAGTACATAATTTTCAACTTTACACACAAAAGATTTCACTAAATGGTCATGTTTCAATTTTATCGCTAGTGCCATCTTTCCCATCTTCGAGAAGGTCATTTGCTGTCTTTCTTCAGCTTCTGCTTCTATCTGTTAGATATAAATGAGCTGCAAACTCGGATTCACTGGCTTCAGTTCCAAGGTGAAACGGTTTATTAAGAACTTATGTGTGCAGTATTGGAGGTTCTAAGAGTTTCTTCTTGATCGCATCAAATGCTTCCTGTTGATCGGTCCCACATCCTAAAATTGAGTTCTTCTTAATTTATTTAATTACATCAAACCAAGTGACGACAGGCAATTTCCTTTAACAGAACGCTGGTAGTATTCATGAATCCCGAGTTGTAAAAATTTTGACTGTATCTAATTTCTTCGTATCTGGCTCAATTCCTGTTGGCGAGGTGGTACTAGTTATCTTCTTCCTCACGAATTCCGATTTTTTCACACTGAGTGTGTTTCCAGCCGATTTAAATGTATTAAAACCTTATCTAGCGTGTCTTTGCTCTCTGCACACGACGTCATCGACGCACATTGTTACGTTCTGCAAACGTCCGTCCCCAGTAATATCATTCAAAGCTTGAACAAATGCTGCTGAGGAAATATTTAAACTGAACGGCATCCATTTAACGTGGTAATAACATCTGTTATGTAACAATGTGCTGAACTTGTGGCTTCCCTCCTCCAGCTTAAGCTGCCTGTAACTAATTGTCATATTTATGCTATTGTTGTAACAGTTACCAACGAACTTTTGCAGAATTTCTTCTGTATTTTCTGGCTGATGCCTATGATGCAGAATGACTTGATTGATAGCTCAAGTTGCATGGAGGCTTAATGAAAAAGAGAAACGAATAAATGGAATAATTTTAGTAGCTGATTCACCGGTTACGAAGTCTCGTAAGCGGTTGGCCCTGACTAGTATTAGCACGCAATCTGACTGCATAAAATAAAAATAAAGAATGACAAGGAATTTCCATTAACACAATTGATTAATTAAGTCCCCTGCAACTATAAAAGCTACGAAGCAACAAAGCACAATTGTCATTGTTCTGTGTGTGGTAGTGTGACTCAACGACCATGTATCTGGCTCGGCTCTTTCTCAATACGACAAAATATTTTAAACACCATTTACAATGAACTAATCGAAAAACCAGAAATACTATAATTGCACATAGAAACCAGAATTACAAGTCTAATAAATGAACACGAGCCAGATGCTTTGTTGACTGCACCTGTGAGTAAGGGGCATTGTCATTAAAGAAAACTGTAATACCTTTTTACCTCATTATATATTGACGAAAATTTTCCATTACACCAGCATGATAAATCAAAAGCCCATCTCCTTTCTCAAATACACTGTGACAATTGCAACTTCTTCCATCTATACATTACACCAGCTGAACAGCATCTACTCTCTCGCCCAACATAGCAACAACTGCCGTCGACATCCTCTCAACTACTACTACTGCACCAGTGGAGGTGGCGGAATAATAATCTTTGGCGCAGTCTCTGGCGCTGTGACTCAGTGTAGCCACCTTTCAAAGTGTCCAAAACAAGCCTGATTGAGTCATACTTTTTAATTGCTGAATGTAGCAGATTGCAGTATTCACTATCTGATCTCTCAGTTAATTTTCTACCATACATTTGATGTCTTTCTTTACAGCTCCTCTTCAAGCTGACGGTACCGAATACAATTTCATTCTGAATGGTTCGTGTGGTCGCACCTTAGTTTGACACTGACATCCCTAATCAGCCTAGGTTTACTTGAAAATACTCCGACGTGCATAAGTATAAGTTCCCACAGTTTTTCCTTGTAGGACGTGGGGATACTACCCAAATCATCAATTTTTTCTTGAATTTTTGACTAGACTTTACGAATTTCTCGCTCTTTTAATGTGGATACATTATGCTTCATTTACTGATATACTGATGCTTCGATTCCATGGTCTATCTCCTTCTTGACAAACCTAACTACTAATCCTGCAGACTCTTCTTTCTCTCACACGAAACAAACGAAATTAACCTCCAATTCTTCATTCTTAACGCAAATGCTTGAAAGTCTTCCTCCAAAATCAATCCTACATCTTTTCTTGCTCAATCCACAGTTAAAGAATCAATAATCAACACAGTCTCTTCAACTTATCTTCCTAACATCTTACGCTTTATAAGCACTTTCCCAGTAACATTTCGATTTCTGTGACTAGTTTTGGTGACTATATGCACAGTATTAATAAATATGACACCATTAATAAATATAGACTTCGATAAGAAATCGGTAGCTAAAGTAGAATATTCGAAATTTCTAGGTGTATGCATTGATGATGGGTTGAACTGAAAAAAAAACAAAAAAAAAAAAAAAAACCACACTGAGGATCTGCTGAAACGTTTGAGTTCAGCTACTTATGCTATTAGGGTCACTGCAAATTTTGGCGATATGCATCTCAGTAAATTAGCTTACCACGCCTATTTTCGTTCTCTGCTTACGTGTGGCATCATATTCTGGGGTAACTCATCAAAGAGTGTTCATTGCACAAAAGCGTGTAATCAGTATAATTGCTGGAGCTCATCCAAGATCATCCTGCAGACATTTGAAGAGCTAGAGATCTTCACTGTAGTTTCACAATCTGAACTTTCTTAATTCATTCGTGCCTAGGTCTTGTAATGTAATCAAACCAATGGTACATTAGGAATCCTACGATACCAGTGGATATTGGCATCTTCGTTTACATAAAAGTAAATTCGTGTAAATCCGTGTTCATAAAAATTAATTATTTCACGCTAAATATTTATACTCCATATATTTAAAGCAATGTTGGAATATTCACATAAAATTTTATAAATTCATTTAGCCGGCCTGGATGGCCGAGCGGTTCTTGGCGCTACTGTCTGGAACCGGCAAGCGCTACCGTCACAAGTGCGAATCCTGCCTCGGGCATGGATGTGTGTGATGTCCTTAGGTTAGTCAGGTTTAAGTAGTTCTATGTTCTGATGACCTCAGAAGATAAGTCCCATAATGCTCAGAGCCATTTCAACCTTTTTTTAAAATTCATTTGTATTAGTTTTGTTAAATTTGCGCCAGTAACTGTCTCTGACAGAGATGCAAACTCTTTGCTTTGTACATTATCTCTCTTCTTGTTAGTTGTGTACAGACATGGAGGGAAGTCGCTGTATATGGAAATGAAGTCGTTTTGTGTTCCTGCAGAAGGCAGAATAATTACATGTATTGTTTGTTCGAACTATGCCACCATAATGAATCTAAAGTTTCTGAATACCAAACGTATAAATGTACAGCTACTTTGCTTCATTTAGTATTTCGAGAATTATCCGATTTTTCACAATCCCTTCAATCAGCTAATTTTCTACATACTAGAAGAGGACTAGTGGACAGCATCATACCTCCAAAGAAGACAACGAAGCCATTGTCAAGATAATCAGCTAAGTAAAATTTCCTCTATCCACATGTGAATCTGTCCTTCGCTGCAACTCGTTTCAAAATAATGACTAAGGTCTGCTTTGAAGACAATTGGTTGGAAATGCAGCATTGAATAGGCGTATTTAAATCTTAATCTACAATTTTTGCTCCCTCCCCTACACTTCCCTCAGTTACCAAGCAGACATACCTTAGAACAGTGGTTCCCACAAGGTGGTCCGCGAACCCTAGGGCTCCGCGAGCTATGCCAGAGGGGTCAGCAAGATGTTATTAGAATAAAAAATATATTAAATATATTTCGTATGATAACAGATTTTTTTGTTTTGGCCGCTTCCTGCATGAGCAGAGATTAGCGAACGCTAACTTCTGAGTCTAGCGCCTTCCTAGAGCCAACTGACACTAGCACAATCTAGCGCTAAACTAGAATTAGATAGAGGCAAATAGTTCTGCTGTAAGCCGTTAGGCTGCACTCGCTGTCTCTTTGCAGCTGACAACTGACAGTCACTTTACACAGAAACTCGCATTTCAGAAGACAATCGGCCATTGTTAATTTATTGCGAATCCTTTCGCAGACCGTGTTGTTTACGTACTCAATATTTTGTATTAAGACAGTAGTGTTTCTAAAGTGTCGTTTTTCGCGGATGCTACATTCGTGTAGTTAAAAATGGACCGTTGGTTAAAAAGTGGTTCGCTAAAACGAGAAAGGCCTGCAGATGAAGAGGAAGATAATGCATTTGATGTTCAAGCAAGTAAGCCAGTGACTCTTGGACCGAAGTTGTCAGTGTCCATTGAACCTAAATCGTCGGCGTCCCTTGAACCTAACCCTTTCCAAGATAAGTGTTAAGTTAACTGGAAAAATTAGAAAATATTACTCTGATTACTTGGAAATCGGTTTTACGTTCACTAGACCTGAGCAACAGCCTAAACCTCAATGTGTAATTTGCTATGAAAGCCTTTCGAATGAATGTATGAAACCAACAAAACTCCGGCGCCATCTTGAAACAAAGCACCCAGAGTACAAAAGTAAGTCATTAGATTGTTTCAAAAATAAATTAGGAGAGTTGAAAACATCTCGTTAAACAATTACAAAGCACTGTGGTGCAAATGAAAATGTAACCCTTGCGTCTTACGAGGTGGCTCAGCTTGCTAAACGTGGGAAAAACCACACAATTGCTGGGGAACTTATACTGGCATCAGCAATAATACTTTGCAAGAGAATGTTAGGTGATGCGGCCGCTAAGCTAATAGGAACTGTCCCATTCTCAAATAATTCTGTTCGAAGACGAATTACTGGTATGGCAGTTAACGTCGAAGAAATATTGCTGGCTAGACTTTGCATGAGTTACATGTACGCTCTGCAATTGGATGAAAGCACAGACATATCAAATAAAGCTATAAGGTTGGTTTTTGCACGATTCTTATGGGAGGACCAAGTGTTCTAAGATTTTCTTTTTTCATGCGAACTACTGCATACGACAGCAGACGAGATTTTTACTGCTTTAAGTAAATTTCTCAATGAACACGATGTCACCTGGAAAAAAATGTGTAGGCTTGTCGACGGATGGAGCAAAGTCAATGGCTGGCAAAAAAACAGGACTTCTAGCTCGTATCAAAGCAGTAACCCCTGAGGTGAAATGGATTCGCTGTTGTATCGATCGTGAAGCCTTAGTAACCAAAACATTGCCTGAACCTTTGCAAAAGATACTTAACGAAGTAGTTCAAATCATCAACTACATTAAAACACGACATCTGCAAACCAGGTTATTTTCTTTGTTGTGTAAAGAGATCAGCAGTGAGCATGAGCAACTCCTTATTCATACGGAAGTAAGATGGCTTTCTCGAGGTAGGATCTTATCAAGACTTTTTGAACTTAGAGACGAGGTTCGTGTCTTCCTTCTTGACACAAAGTACGCAGATTTTTGGCTTTGCACAGTTGCGTACTTAGCTGATTTGTTTGAACACTTGAATGTGTTAAACTTGAGTTTACAAGGGAAAAATATAGACATGTTCAAAGTTGAGGATAAGATTAGTGCTTTGGTGAAAAAGTGTCAGATCTGGACGTCAAAGATAGAAAACGAGTCACTAACTAACTTTTCTACTTTAAAACAATTCTTGGAGTCATCAGAGGAGAGTTTGCCTGACCAGATCAAGATCAATGTAGACGAGTATCTATGCAGCCTAGCCACCACTTTTAGAGAGTATTTCCCTGAACCTGACCCTGATGACAGATTGATTCGAAATCCCTTCAGCTGTGAAGAAATAGACAAAATCCAAGGCCTCACTGAAGAAGAGCAAAATCAACTTGTGGATCTGTCCAGCTGTGGTACGATGATAAACATTTTCATCGGTGATAAAATTACAGACTTCTGGGCACCAGCACGCAAGGACTACAAGGAACTTGAAGATAAGGCAATGAAAGAGATCCTACCATTTGCAACCACATATCGGTGTGAGCAAGCATTTTCTTCCATGTGTTTCATGAAAAACAAATATAGGAATCGGCTCGACATGCGGTCGGATTTCAGACTGAAAGTGTCAAGTTTAGAACCTAATATTTCAGAAATAATGGTCTCAAAAGTCAGATTGAACTCATCTCATTAAGAACTGAAAATTAAAACTAACTGTATACTGATGGAGTACTCTGTTGTAACTGTATTTTTTCAAATAAATAATACCTTGTATGAAATTAGTGTTTTTTTATTTTTCAAACATGTCTACTCAATGCAATCTCAAGTGTAGTGCACGTGAAAGACCAATACACTCAGTTTTAATTTTTTCCTGTCATTTTCAGTCATACTCAATTTTTATTTTTTGAAGGAGTTTTTTGTACTAAACACTCAGATTTGAAGACAAATATTTGGAACAATAATCAAAAATTTTACAAAAACAATGATGGCTAAATTGAAAAAGTTTTAAACTCAATACTTTTTCAATAATGAACATGTCAATGTTTTTTCTAAGTACCAAAAATAGAGAACGTATAAAAAGACTCTTAATTTCGCTTTTTTAGGTACTTGGTACTGTGATATGACAAGGTACGAATCATGCTCGATGAGGGGTCCTCGAGAAAATTTTGTTGGGAACCCCTGCCTTAGAATGTACTCTGTAACTTATTCCTTCCTTTGGTCAAGCTGTGCCATGCTTATCTTTTTTCTGCATATCTCCTCCTTAGTTATTCAGTTTACCCACTATATTATTTGGAAATAAAATATGGGTTGTCTGGAAAGTGAAAATGATACTACAAGTGTTTGAAATACTGTGCTATCAAAGGATGTTAGAAACTGAAAGGATAGACAATGTACGAAATGAGGAAGTACTAAGAGGAGTGGATGTCGAGAAACATTTATAGAGCTTACTCAGAGGAGGTGACAGATTAGGAACCCGTCGGCTTTGGGAATAGTGAACGTGGTACTAAAAGTACTTGAGTGGAAAGAGTACAGGAAGCAAGAGATTAGAATATTTAAAACAAATTAGAGTGCATAATAGGTGTAGTGGCTAGAGATGAAAAGGTGGTAAAAGACAGAGGACAATATCAAATTCAGTCGAAAGACTGATGACTTAAAAAGATGTATCACTCGTCGAACTGTGTACCATTAAGCCCATTTCAAACATAGTAAGTTTCGGCATTAATTTGCTAGGAGGGGTGCTTGATCGTCGGCTAGGTGGGAGTGTGAATGCCTGGCTTGCGTATCTTGCAAAGCAGCCCCACAGTATGAAGTTTGCTGCAAATTGTATCATGTCATTCCATATGATGGAATAACAGGATACTTTCTCAGAACATCAAACCGGCTATTCCCTCTGTGCATCGATTAAAACAATAATGGTTCCTTTATTCCATTTTTGGACGTTATTTTGTAGTCTATCAGGTACCTAACATGGCCACACTTGCGCTGAGGCGCCACCTTCGAGGGGGTGACGTCAAGACGCCAATAGAACTTCTGATCGGCCAGTGCAGGTAACATTCAGAGAACACAACAAGGGTAATACCACACAAACCATCACAAGAAAAGATTGAAAGGTCCGTCCAGACAAGTAGTGTAACAGTCAACAGAATCTGTTTGGAAGGTATTGTGCGAGCCAGTAAGCAAGCTCACAGCGAATCTTACTCCATATGGGCTGGGCTTTACTATTTTTGGACTTCCTTACGCCTTGTGGGCTGATGGATTCTACATTTTCACTACTTTCTATGTAGCTTACTGTTCTAACAGTTCCGTATTTTGTCTTTGAAGACCTACAGCGCACTGGACTCGAATAGTATTACAGTGTGTTAATCATAAGTTGGTCAACTAGCTACCTAGTCCTGAATCCGCAGAAAACGGAACACATCTGTTGGTAGTCATATGATTTTCAATAATTTCCAAGAACGATTGCCTATCAAAGTCGCGGGGTCCAAACGGCACAAATCGAACGTGCGATTGTAAATCGATCATACGAGTCTCGTGGCGGGCGTTACGAGTGTGTTTACGGTGGTCAATACAGCAACGACAAAAGAAGAGCGTTAAAAAAATACTTATTATTACGAAGGAGACGAGTTACCTTACTCGTCGTCGGTGTTGTCGTCATGTGAAAGTCCATGTGATGTGTACACTACAGGGACAATTCCCTTTTTGCCGTAGCCTGTGTAAACTCTGCTAATATCACTCAAGAATATGGGCAGAGTGTCACATGCGTTAACTTCTCCCTGCAAACGCAAGTTGTGGAAATAGAGATACTGAAACAAGTACAGTTCCTCTCTTTGTTCTGGACGCCCTTCTCTTTTAATGGAAGACTTCACAAATTTCCATAGGCGCTCGATATTCTGCGTGTGCACACTAGTATCATCCAAAGACACGAACTCTAGTGACTGGTTCACGAACTCGTGGTCGAATCGTTCAGCTTTCAGAGTCTTGCAGGACTGAAAGCCGTTTCTAATGACTTTAGTACCAGGCAGCACGAAGTGCTTTATCAGACCCACTAATGTGACCTTGTCTCGGGACAATACTGGGTATGTGAGATTCGCCCTCTTCCACAACTTTACTCGCTCCACCAATTGGTACACTGTCGTTTGTCACTGCCACATAATAGACTTCTCTGCAAAACCCGAAATAGTCACACACGGTATTAGCAGATAACTCAGTTTCCGATGCTGTTGCTTGCATCCAGCAAGATAGAAGAATCACGCTGGTCTGGACATATTTGCGACCAAAAGTCAAACAATTTTCTATGCTGGATAAGCATGGAATTAGATTTTTCCATGTGAGAGAATCCGCCGAAGAAACGTCAGGAAGACCAGACATCACACTCACTATCGACAGAAATCGTCTGGGTTTCCCAAGCGCAGAGGAACGCAATTTAGAGCAACTAAAGGATCGACGGAAAACATATAAAAATGACGATCACAAACATTTTATCATAACGCCCGCCAGAGACACGCATGATCGATTTACAATCGCACGTTCGATATGTGTCGTTTGGACTCCACGACTTCGATTGGCAATCATTCTTGTCTTTGAAGACATACAACACACTGGACTCGAATACTATTACAGTGTGTTAATCATAAGTAGGTCAATCAGCTCCATAATCCTTAATCCGTAGAAAACGGAAAACATCTGCCGGTATTCGTCTGTTTTTCACTGCTGTCAGCGTTACCTGCAGTTGAGTCAGCATATGTTGGTCTGTGACAGGTGCATTGGGCTGGGAGTGGCAGCTTCACATTCCTTCCTCTACCAATATCATAACGTGGTTTTGTAAACGTCTCTATGGAAACGCCTGAGTGTTGTCACATCTCTGTGGACGGCTATCGTCTTCTCCTGCAGCCGTTTGCTCTTCGCAGTTGACAGTTGGTAACAGCTCTGCCAGCTGTCACTAATTTTCTTACTTCTTCTCGACTAGAGTTGACATTACTATGCGGAGTAGCTATTGTTGTCTGCTGTGTTGTAATATTCTATTTCCTACTGTTTCCTTGTCTTGCTGTAAGTGTACATGAATGTTGCAGCTACGGTGTTTATTAAACATGTCACTAAACAAGACGATTTAGAACAATGTTGTAACAACTTTTACCTTTGTGTGTGACTTTCGCTTCCACGGAAGCAGTAAGAGGTAGGCGGGGCTTGTCCCCTACCTCCCCCACAACCCATCACCGCGAGGTGTTTTATCTGGGAGCCAGGCTCGCTTCCTCTGCTCCAAACAACTCCTTCTGGCAAACTGCCAACTTACAATTAACGCATCGAAGGTCTGTCGACAACTGTACTGGCATGGCAACTAGGAGCTTGGGCACAAGGCAAACGTCATTGGGTGTGAGCAAGATTTCTTAAAATTTTTGAGACGGAAATCGTAAGTTGCTCGACCGACAATATCAGATGCGCGTGATGGACGAACAACTGCACAAGCATCGAATGTAACAACAGCAACAGTAAAATATGTCGTTATTCTGTCATAATCTCACAGAGCCCTAGAAACTACAGACGCAACAGCAAGCGACTTGTGGCGGTGATACTGCCATCTGCGTCATTGTTCCAGTTAACTGCATGAGGCCAGCGAAGGTCGGAGCACACATTTTCAATGCCTCCTTCAACACACCATTGCCTACTAGGTAGAGGAATCGAGCTTCGTGGGGCTTTCCTTTTTGACCATGCGGTAAGGCCAAGTAGATGAAACAGTGAAGGTAGCAGAGGAACAAGTAGGTAAAAAGACGAGGGCTAATAGAAATCCTTGGGTAGCAGAAGAGATATTGAATTTAATTGACGAAATGAGAAAATATAAATATGCAGTAAATGAAGCAGGCAAAAAGGAATACAAACGTCTCAAAGATGGGATCGACAGGAAGTGCAAAATGGCTAAGCAGGGACGGGTAGTGGACAAATGTAAGCATGTAGAGGCACATATCACTAGGCTTAAGATAGATACTGCCTACAGGAAAATTAAAGAGGCCTTTGGAGAAAAGAGAAGCACTTGCATGAATATCATGTGCTCAGATGGAAACCCAGTTCTAAGCAAAGAAGGGAAAGCAGAAAGGTGGAAGGAGTATATAGAGGGTCTATACAAGGGCGATGTACTTGAGGACAATATTATATAAATGGAAGACAATGTAGATGAAGATGAAATAGGAGATATGATACTGCATGAAGATTTTGACAGAGCACTGAAAGACCTGAGTCGAAACAAGGCCCCTGGAGTAGAAGACATTCCATTAGAACTACTGACAGCCTTGGGAGAGCCAGGCCTCACAAAACTCTACCATCTGGTGAGCAAGATGTATGAGACAGGCGAAATACCATCAGACTTCAAGAATATAATAATTCCAATCCCAAAGAAAGCAGGTGTTGACAGATGTGAAAATTACCGAACTATCAGTTTAATAAGCCACGGCTGCAAAATACTAACACGAATTATTTACAGACGAATGGAAAAACTGGTAGAAGCCGACCTCGGGGAGGATCAATTTGGATTCCGTAGAAATGTTGGAACACGTGAGGCAGTACTGACCTACGATTTATCTTAGAAAATAGATTAAGGAAAGGCAAACTTACGTTTCTAGCATTTGTAGACTTAGAGAAAGCTTTTGACAACGTTCACTGGAACACTCTCCTTCAAATTCTGAAGGTGGCAGGGGCAAAATACAGGGGACGAAAGGCGATTTACAATTTGTACAGAAACCAGATGGCATTTATAATAGTCGAGGGGCATGAAAGGGAAGCAGTGGTTGGGATGGGAGTGAGACAAGGTTGTAGCCTATCCACGATGGTATTCAATCTGTATAATGAGCAAGCAGTGAAGGAAACAAAAGAAAAATTCGGAGTAGGAATTAAAATCCATGGAGAAGAAATAAAAACTTTGAGGTTCGCCGATGACATTGTAATTCTGTCAGAGACAGCAAAGGACTTCGAAGAGCAGCTGAATGGAATGGACAGTTTCTTGAAAGGAGGATATAAGATGAACATCAACAAAAGCAAAACGAGGATAATGGAATGTAGTCGAAATAAGTCGGGTGATGCTGCGGGAATTAGATTAGGAAATGAGACACCTAAAGTAGTAAAGGAGTTTTGCTATTTGGGGAACAAAATAACTGATGATGGTCGAAGTAGAGAGGATATAAAATGTAGACTGGCAATGGCAAGGAAAGCGTTTCTGAAGAAGAGAAATTTGTTAACATCGAGAATAGATTTAAGTGTCAGGAAGTCGTTCCGGAAAGTATTTGTATGGAGTGTAGCCTTGTATGGGAGTGAAACATGGACGATAAATAGTTTAGACAAGAAGAGAATAGAAGCTTTCGAAATGTGGTGTTACAGAAGAATGCTGAAGATTAGATGGGTAGATCATATAACTAATGAGGAGGTATTGAATAGAATTGGGGAGAAGAGGAGTTTGTGGCACAACTTGACTAGAAGAAGGGATCGGTTGGTAGGGCATATTCTGAGACATCAAAGGATCACCAATTTAGTATTGGAAGGAAGCGTGGAGGGTAAAAATCGTAGAGGGAAACCAAGAGATGAATATACTAAGCAGATTCGGAAGGATGTAGGTTGCAGTAGATACTGGGAGATGAAGAAGCTTGCACAGGATAGAGTAGCATGGAGAGCTGCATCAAGCCAGTCCCTGGACTGAAGACCACAACAACAACATAGAGCTCATTTGTTTGTTACATTGCTAGTCTTCTAAGCTCACGAGGTAAAATGTTAGTCACCACCTTAAAAGAGCACAGTGTTAGCTTTTTAACGTAGCACGAGTAGATGGTGTGGAAATGATACTAACTTATCATGTGACACTCCGTCGCTGACAAAAGTCGTAACAGTAATGTGGCGTGTATGTCCCAAACTGTATAGAGTCAGCACAGTAAAAATGGATGGAAGTGGAGACACGGTCGGGTGGCAGGAAACAGCTATTGTGTTTGGGCGTGCCCCTGCCCACACCGCGAATGAAGTTGCCTGATTTGTTGGTATAACAGTGAGAACCGTCTAATCTATCCTCTATACTGTAGGCTATATGTTTTAATGCACCCCTATTCAGGTATATAAATATATATGAAATACTAGCTAGCGCCTACTGCTTTGCTCACGTAGGCTGTATGGTCTGCACGGGTTTATGTGTTTTGTTCTTCTTAAATCGAACTTTTATGCTGTTCAAAAACCACAACATCTACATTTTCACGCCGTAGAAGCATGGTCTTTTGCGAATGTACTTCTGATAGCTGGAATCCAAGGTTTTCGTTAAATTGTGCCTTTTGCGTTCCTATGGTGGTGTTTCCATAGAAACTTTCATCCTCTAACAAATATTTCTTTATATTTAACCGAGAAATGAAATTTCAGATTTCCCAGATTTACCTATAAATTTTTTTAATATAACGAAATATTTTCTTAAAAATTTTCATCTCGTATTTCAGCCCCTTAGGGGTTCAATTACCAAAAGCAGTTAAACACGCATTTCTTTATTTCCAAACGAGAAGCCAAATTCAGATTTTCATAGATTTAACTTTAAAAATCATTTCATAATGAAACATTTTCATAAAACATTTCATCCCCTATTCCATTTCCTTAGGGGTTGAATTTCCAAAGACTCTGAAACGCACTTTGCACCCTTATAGCGGCTAATTTTTAAAAATTGCAGAGACACATATTTCTTTATTTCTTTTCAAGAAACCAAATACCAATTCTCATATCTTCAAAATTGCCTTAATAGCAACATAAGTTGAAGAAATGTTTCATCTCCTAGTTCATCTCCATAGAGGTGGAATTCTGAAAACCCCTTATCAAGCTACGCTTACAATGTAAGATCGAAACCCTCTCCATATTTCAAATTTCTATCCTTAGAGGTTAGGTCTGGGTCAGTCAGTCAAGCCATTGCCTTTTATACTCGTTGCATATAAAATATCAACGGCAGCAAAAAATGCTATAACGAGAGTAGGATTCGTTATGAATAGGAAGATAGGGCTACTGTAAAGAGTTCAGTGACAGGTTTGTTCTGATGACATTGCTATCCTGAGTGAAAGTGAAGAAGAATTTTGGGATGTGCTGAATGGAACGAACGGTCTAATGAGAACAGAATATATACTGAGAGTAAATCGAAAAAAGACGAAAGTAATGCGAAGTGGCAGAAATGAGAACAGTGAGAAACTTAATATCAGGATTGATGGTAACGAAGTAGATGAAGTTAAGGAAATCTCCTACCTAGGCAGCAAAATAACCAATCACGGATGGAGCAAGAAGGACATCAAAAGCAAGACTAGCACTGGCAAAAAGAGCATACCTGGCCAAGAGAAGTCTGTTAGTATCAAACATAAGCCTTAATTTGAGGAAGAAATTTTTGGGAATGTGAGTGTGGAGCACAGCATCTTACACTAGTGAAACACGGACTGTGGGAAAACCAGAACAGAAGAGAATCGAAGCATTTGTGATGTGGTGCTACAGACGAATGTTGAAAATTAGGTGGACTGATAAGATAAAATATGAGGAGGCTCTGCGCCGAATCGGAAAGAAAAGGAATATGTGGAAAACACTGACAAAGATAAGAGACAGGATGATAGGACATATGTTAAGGCATCAGGGAATGACTTCCATGGTACTAGAGGGAGCTGTAGAGGGTAAAAACTGTAGAGGAAGACTAAGACTGGAATACATCCAGCAAATAATTGAGCACTTAGGTTGCAAGTGCTACTCTGAGGAGGAGAGGTTGGCACAGAAGAGGAATTCGTGGCGAGCCGCATAAAACATCAGAAGGCTGAGGACTCACAAAGATATAAAGGTGGAACGGTATTACGAAAAATCTGGAAAAGTTTTTGAACGATTTACTTCATATTTTTACATAATACACTAATAAACATTCAGATGGACATACAATATACAGAGTCCGCCAGAAAAATTTATACATTTCTTTCCAGGCTCTATCGAGATATCGATACTGCCGTTCGATTTGAGTTACGAGTGTGTTGTAGTATGGTCTTTGGCTCAACACATGCTAGTGCCTAGTACTTTGATCTCGGTATTGGGAAAACAAGATAGCTGGAGCACGATTGACATTCGAGCAACGAAAATGTATTGTGAAGTGGTTTTTCAAGTTTGATAATGCCGCTGAAGTGCAATATCAGTGGGATGGGAGTTTGAAACAGAACCGCCAACCCGCCTAGCAACTAAACGCATCATTGAAAAGTTTGAATTGCGTGGAACGATTTGCGATATGCACAAAGGATTATCAGGAAGACAGCGAACAGCTACAAGTCCTGCTTCGTCGGCTCTCGTGTTGGAAGCGTTTGCTAATTCTCCACGGAAGTCTGCTATGCAATGTGCACGTGAAGTGGGGGTTAGTAGTACAAGTGTACGAAAAATCCTGAAAGCTGCAAAGTGGAAAGTTTTCATTCCACTATTACTGCATGTGATTAATGATGACGATCCTGATCACCGAATGAGATTTTGCAAATGGTATCAGCAAAAGGTAACTGATGACAGTTTGTGACGAAGGTAGTGTGGAGTGATGAGGCACAATTTAAACGTATTGGAACCGTGAATCGGCATAACAGGGTGTACTGGTCATCGTTAAATCCGCATTTTTATGTGGATAAAGCGGTCAATTACAGGGGTTCTTGTGTGGTGTGGACTATCATCTAGGGTGTTAGTATGACCCTTTTTTTTGACGCTACTGTCACTGGAGAAGTGTACTTGAAAATGTTATGCACAACAGTTTTGCCAGGTATACGTGCGCTTTATGCAGCTGATGAAGAGGTCTTCTAGCAACAAGACGGGGCGCCACCACACTACCACCTAGGCGGATGAGCTTTCCTGGATGACAATTTTCCAGGGCAGTGGATCGGACGAAGAGTCCCCATTGAGTTCCCTCCACGGTCGCCAGATCTAACGCCTATGGACATTTACTTGTGGGGAATTGTGAAAGATAACGCCTATCGACGTAAGCCACGCACGCTGGAGGAACTTCGCCAGGAGATAAGAGCGACGTGGGTAGCGATCTCCACTGTAACATTGACTGACGTAGTTGCGGCGACTGCTCGTCGTTCTGTTATATGTATAGCCGCCAATGGTAAACATTTTGAACATTTAAAGTAACAATGTGCTAAAAAAATGGTTCAAATGGCTCTGAGCACTATGGGACTCAACTGCTGTGGTCATAAGTCCCCTAGAACTTAGAACTACTTAAAGCTAACTAACCTAAGGACATGACACACATCCATGCCCGAGGCAGGATTCGAACCTGCGACCGTAGCGGTTCCAGACTGTAGCGCCTTTAACCGCTCGGCCACTCCGGCCAGCAACAATGTGCTAAACAGAAGGTTGTACAACATGTGTATTGAAATATTAAATGTAAAACAAACACATAAATAATAGTTTTCGTTCCTTAACGTGTGTATACATTTTTCTAGCGTGTTTTCTTCAACGGGAATGCTGTATTTATGGATTATCGGCTTATAATACTAATAAACACATCTAGAAGTTTCTGATACTGGCCACTCGCAGAATAAAGCTATGAGAAATGTTGTCACTGAATCTACTATCCTCACAGATTCAGCAGCTGGAGAGGTGTCTCTTATACCCAATGTACCAGTGACCCCAACACATTTGCCCACTCATTGTAAGCGATGTCAATCCCCAATCAAGGTGTCGTTTGCAATAACAAGAAACAAGGCCCAAGGTCAGAGAGAGGCATAAGAGGGCAGACTAGGGGGGGAGGGTAAGCAATGATTATAGGGAGAGAGGCGATGAGGAGGTGGACAGAGAGAGAGACAGAGAGAGAGAGAGGAGAAGCTGAGGCACATAGAAAGGGGGACGGAAGGGGGGGTGGGGGTGGGGCGGTGCGAGGAGGAGATGCACGAAGCTAAGAGGGTAGGAGGAGATGGGCAGAGAGAGACAGAGATGGGGGGGGGGGGATTATTTATAATGTACAGTGTATCCATGAATGTTCACCCTGTTAACAAAATACTGTAACTGTTTATTGGACACAGTAAATGAAACATGCAATGTACCACATATGCCTGTACTCATTATACTTTGAACTTTACATAAAAATTTAATACAGGTAATTACACTTCAACATTTAAATCACTTTGTCATGTGTGAGCCTAGTAACTTGCAGAATATCAAGCCAGTATTCAGTCTCTTGCCACATATTTTGCAAAATGTCTGGTGTGATTGTGTCGATTGATCTCTGTTGCATTGTTGAAATGTGGCAATATCAGGACACTTCTTTTGTACACAATATCTTTCTGCCAGGTGATCACGGTGACCATGGATTGGGTTGTCTCTGCGTATCCATCTGTTGGGAAAGCTTTCATTAAGAAAATAGCGAACTTCTCGTGCTCAATGAAGCAGGGCGCCATCTTACTGAAAGATGGTGGTGTCTTGCATATCCTGTAGCTGGGAAACAGCGTATTTCACCAATATGTCTAGGTAAACATATTAACTTACATTGTTTTCAGGGAAGAAAGGAAGAAAATGGACCGATTACTTGACCACACATTGACCCACACCACACATTAACCTTTGGTGTCCCAGATGTGTTCTCCTATGACATGAGGTTTTTCTGATCCCCTGATGTGGTCATTATGGGGTTTAAATGAGCCACAAACATAAAATTTACCGTAATCCGAAGAACACGCTCTTCAAGAAATCATTGTCCTCATCCAAATGTTTCAGCATGTCCACTGCAAATTGTTCACATTTCGAGCGCTCGTATGATTGTAATTCCTGAACAATTTGGACATAACAGTTTAGGACGATTGTGAACCACTTTATTCACTGCACTTTTTGGCACATGAAGCTCCCACGACGCTTGTCTGATCGATTTCCGTGGCGACCTCGTGAATGCAGTTTGAACTGCCCGCACAGTCTTCTCTGAAACAAATGGTCTGTCGCTACTTGTTCATTACTGAACCCACCCCATTGCTAAAAAAATTTCCATCAATGTTCTGATGAACTTGACCTCCATAACGGGACACAAACTTTCATTGCACAGTAATCGGTGATTTGGTTTCTGCTAGTCACACAACGCATTGAGCTTTCTGCTGGGGGAAAACCGTTTTTACTGTAGGGCTCACACAGCGCTCCTTGTGACGAAAGTATTGAATGAGACACAGATGTACGGAAACTTCATGGATTCCGTAAAATACCTATAACAAAAAAGATACGTTACCATCATAAATATAATTATCTTGAAATCAGGGTAAACATTTATGGACACCCTGTACATCCAATTCCCCAACCTATTCAGCAATTACGAAGCATTCCCAGGTTCGCGAGTGTGTCTACAATATGTCCGCAGCTCGTGGTTGTGCGGTAGCGTTCTCGCTTCCCACGCCCGGGTTCCCGGGTTCGATTCCCGGCGGGGTCAGGGATTTTCTCTGCCTCGTGATGACTGGGTGTTGTGTGCTGTCCTTAGGTTAGTTAGGTTTAAGTAGTTCTAAGTTCTAGGGGACTGATGACCATAGATGTTAAGTCCCATAGTGCTCAGAGCCATTTCAACCATTTTTTTGTGTCTACAATGACTGGGGCACCGCTGACAGCCACGTAACACAGCGTGGAAATAACGATTGTAAAAACATCGTGACCAATAGGCACGGATGACGAGTGTCGCCTTGGGTTGCTGTCCGTGTATATCGGTCCGTCTCAGTGTTTTTCAGAGTGAACGTTTAGAAAGAAACTACACGCACTGGGTGTTTTGATTCGGGTGTCTCACAACAAGAAACAGAATGTTTATTTCAACATTACAGGGGATGTGTGTGCCCCTTCTTCATCACGATTACACTTTCGACACTCCAGACTGTCTCCCAAGATGACAACAAGCGTATTCCCAGGACTGCATACATACGTTCTTGGTTTGACAACGCTAAGATACCCTATCGACGGACTCGCTAAATCACCCGGTCTGAATCTCATAGAAAATGTCCGGGACTATTTGGAACAGTGGAAGTGGATGAAACGTATCACCTCTGAGGGATAAAATGATAAATGAGTGGCCTTAGGTTCATGTGGCATACCTACAAAAAACCTGTGTATTATTTTACTCGTCGAATTGAAGCCATTATCAATGGACCCTACAATCACGTGTCCCTGAATCTGAAGGAAAGCACGTTTATGAAATCGACACATCACTGCTGGGAGTCGTTTACCGTTGGACGTATAGTGTGAAGTTACACAATATGCCTCCAGTCCAATGCCGAGAATCTGTTCCACGCGTTGCAGATATCTTGTGTTAATGACGCCTACGTAAATGCGTCTCACGCCAACAGGGAAGTGTGTGCTTGTAGCGTGGCGGACTCTCACGGCCACCGATTGAGTGACCAGTAGAGATAGTTGTGCGGATATCCCACAGATGTCGCGTGCTGCTCGGCTCCTCATTGGCAGCGCGGATATGGGAGGCAACCAATGGCTGCTAACCTTCACTACTCCCGCGGGAACTCGAGGTGAGAGGGCAGCGGTAAACGAGGTTTCTGGGACGAATAAAAGTACGGAGAAATACCGGGAATTCGAGATACATGAAAATAAATGGAAAAAGGAGAGACATTTTGAAAAGGCAGCCCGGCGCTACAGGAAAAGTCGTCACAACTAGCATTAATTGGCTCTTAGTCAATAATTCCGGCGGCCGAGCGGTTCTAGGCGCTACAGTCTGGAACCACGCGACCGCTACGGTCGCAGGTTCGAATCCTGCCTCGGGCATGGTTGTGTGTGATGTCCTTAGGTTAGTTAGGTTTAAGTAGTTCTAAGTTCTAGGGGACTGATGACCTTAAAAGTTAAGTCCCATAGTGCTCAGAGCCATTTGAACCAATAATTCCGGCACTGATCGACGCTGTAAAGTTGATGTTACAGATATTTTGCGAATCACAGAATAAGCGGCTCTGTCTTCTCGAAGCCTAAGAGTGTCACAGGGCTCAATAATGCGCATGTGGTCCTCTTGCGCACTACGTACAATAAAAAAATTACAGAAATGAAATAACATTAAATTGTGTGCTTTGGTATTCTGTCACACAGTTTAAGAGTAACAGAAATCGTGTGATACTGAACGCAGCACAGCATATGTTGTTCAGTACAGTCGTGTGGTGGAAAAGTAGATTTTTGTCACTCAGAAGTGACCAGCAATTGTCTGCAACTAGACTGTCGGTTTACTGTTTCGCTCCAGGCCAACTGTGTCTTCTGGGATCGCTGGTGGTGTTGTTCAGTACTTGCGTCCCAGTGTTATTAATCTTCGACATTACTTTATAAAATGAATGGCTTCGGTAACGCATCACGTTCTCGGAATACTTGATAACCAAAACAAAGCAAAAGGTAGAAAGTGATACTTACGAAGAATATTAATGCTACTTAGATGTCATAACAATTACTGACCACTTATTATATAAAACATCTCAACAGTTGTGCATATAGAGAAAGGTAATAAGTACTTTATGACAGAATATCGTGTTCTGACTGTCAGAACACACCAAAGATAGTTGATACAAGCTGTCAACGAAGCAGAGATGTAACTCACACCATTTTATGTAATAGATTTCATTATATTCTTTGCTATGTATAATTACAGGATAATAACTGTTACAGTGAAATCCCAAAACAAACGAAATGAAGGAGAAAATTTAAAACATCTCTAAATTAAGTGGAAGTACACCTATAGGCATTTTTTTCTGTTATCAGTTCCAGTGGAAGTACATCTATTGTACATACATTTTTCCCGTCTTTCCAGTTTCCACTTCTCGCTTTCCGCTATTAGGCGACAGGATCCCAAAAATGTTTCATCGGGGGTCACGACAGGCGAATTCAGTGGCGGAAACATCAATGTAAATTCACTCTCGTGCTCCTCAAACCACTACAGCATGCTTCTGCCCTTGTGACACTCACAGTTAACCTTCTAGAAGATGCCATCACCAGAGGGCAAGACAACAAACATCACTGGATGCAGTCATAGGGCCTTCGCTTACAATCTCAGGTACAAAGGGAGTCCAGTCTAATGTCCCCCATAGCACAATAAGAGTGCAATGGGAATTACACTGTTAAATGCATGGGAGATAGGGGGTAAGTGGGAAGAAAGCATCTGATGACGTGATAGAAGAAAAAGCTGGAGACGCTGTAGATTAGAGTCACAATTTAAAAGCGCTCTGGAAGACTTGGGATCAAATAAAGTGGAAGGTGTGGTAACATTCCATCAGAATTTCTAAAATCATAGGGCGAATAGCAACAAAAGAACTGCTCACGATGGTTTATAGAATATACAGGGTGTTACAAAAAGGTACGGCCAAACTTTCAGGAAACATTCCTCACACACAAAGAAAGAAAATATGTTATGTGGACATGTGTCCGGAAACGCTTAATTTCCACGTTAGAGCTCATTTTAGTTTCGTCAATATGTACTGTACTTCCTCGATTCACCTGTGCTGCTAGAACATGTGCCTTTACAAATACGACACAACATGTGGTTCATGTACGATGGAGCTCCTGCACATTTCAGTCGAAGTGTTCGTACGCTCCTCAACAACAGATTCGGTGACCGATGGATTGGTAGAGGCGGACCAATTCCATGGCCTCCACGCTCTCCTGACCTCAACCCTCTTGACTTTCATTTATGGGGGTATTTGAAAGCTCTTGTCTACGCAACCCCGGTACCAAATGTAGAGACTCTTCGTGCTCGTATTGTGGACGGCTGTGATGCAATACGCCATTCTCCAGGGCTGCATCAGCGCACCAGGAATTCCATGCGACGGAGGGTGGATGCATGTATCCTCGCTAACGGAGGACATTTTGAACATTTCCTGTAACAAAGTGTTTGAAGTCACGCTGGTACGTTCTGTTTCTGTGTGTTTCCATTCTATGATTAATGCGATTTGAAGAGAAGTAATAAAATGAGCTATAACATGGAAAGTAAGCGTTTCCGGACACATGTCCACATAACATATTTTCTTTCTTTGTGTGTGAGGAATGTTTCCTGAAATTTTGGCCGTACCTTTTTGTAACACCCTGTATAATAGCCTCTGATTAAAAAGGGATGCAGTCTTTCGCCGCTACTGTTCAATCTATACATCGAAGAAGCAATGACGGAAATAGAAGAAACGTTCAAAACTTGAATTAAAATCTGAGATGAAAGGATATCAATGATAAGACTTACTGCTTTCATTACTATCGTCAGTGACAGTGAAGAAGAATTACGGAATGTGTTGAATGGAATGAACAGTCTAATGAGTATAGAATATGAACTGAGAGTAAATCGAAGAGAGATGTAAGTAATGAGACGTAAAAGAAATGAGAATAGTGAGAAACTTAACACTGGAATTGGGGATCAGGAAGTAGATGAAGTTAAGAAATTGTTGTGCTTAGCCAGCAAAATAACCCATGCGGGACGGAGCAAATGGGACATAAAATCGGAAAATTTGGAAATTTGTGGTAAGTTCCTATGGGACGAAACTGCTAAGGTCATCGGTCGCTAGGCTTACACACTACTTAATCTAACCTAAACTAACTTACGCAAGGACAACACACACACCCATGCCCGAGGAGGGTGTCGAACCTCTGACGAGGGGGGCGAGGGGGGGGGGGGGCAGCCGCGTGAATCGTGGCAAGGCGCCACCCCTCGCGGCTAAAAAGCGGACTAGCACTGGCAAAAAGGGCATTCTGGCCAAGAGAAGCCTACTAGTATCAAACATAGGCCTTAATCCGACGAAGACATTTCTGAGAACGTACGTTTGCAGTACAACATTATATGGTAGCGAAAAAATGACATTTGAGATCTGGTGCCACAGACGAATATTGAAAACTGGGTGACCTGATAAAGCAAGGAGTGAGAAGGTTCACCGCAGGATCGGCGAGGAAGGGAATTTATAGAAAACACTGACGAAATGACGGAACATAAAGATAGGACATCTGATAAGGCATCAGGAAAAACTTCCACGGTACTATAGGCAGCTGTAGAGGGTAAAAATTGTAGAGGAAGACAGAGACTGGAATACATCCAGCAAATAATTGAGGACGTATTCTGTAAGTGCTACTCTGAGATGATGAGGTTGTATATCAGTCAGGTATGCTGATGAAATAGCTCCATATTTAGCAATTATATACAACCACTCGCTCACAGAAGGATACGTACCTAAAGACTGGAAGACTGCTCATGTCACACCAATACCCAAAAAGGGAAGTAGGAGTAATCCGCTGAATTACAGGCCTATATCACTAACGTCGATTTGCAGTAGGATTTTAGAACATATACTGTATTCGAACATTATGAAGTACCTCGAAGGAAACGATTTATTGACAGCACGGATTCAGAAAATATCGTTCTTGTGAAACACAACTAGCTCTTTATACTCATGAAGTAATAAGTGCTATCGACAGGGGATGTCAAATTGATTCCATATTTTTAGATTTCCATAAGGCTTTCGACACCGTTCCTCACAAGCGTCTTCTAAGCAAACTGGGTGCCTACGGAGTATAGCCTCAGTTGTGCGACTGGATTCGTGATTTCCTGTCAGAAAGGTCACAGTTCGTAGTAATAGACGGAAAGTCATCGAGTGAAACAGAAGTAATATCCGGCGTTCCTCAAGGAAGTTTTATAGGCCCTCTATTGTTCCTGATCTATATTAACGACGTAGGAGACAATCTGAGTAGCGGTCTTAGATTGTTTGCAGATGATGCTGTCACTTACCGTCTTCTAAAGTCATCAGATGATCGAAACGACTTACAAAATGATTTAGATAAGATATCTGTATGTTGCGAAAAGTGGCAGTTGACCCTGAATAAAGAAACGTGCGAAGTTATTCACATGAGTACTAAAAGAAATCAGCTAAATTTCGATTACGTGATAAGGCACACAAATCTGAGGGCTGTAAATTAACTAAATACTTAGGGATTACGATTACAAATAACCTAAATTGGAACGATCACATAGGTAATATTGTGGGTAGAACAAACCAAAGACTGCGATTCATTGGCAGAACACTTAGAAGGTGCAACAGGTCTACCAAAGAGACTGCTTACACTACACTTGTCCGGCCTATTCTGGAGTGTTGGTGTGTGGCGTGGGATCCGCATCAAGTGGGACTGACGGATGACATCGAAAAAGTACAAAGAAGGGCAGCTCGTTTTGTATTACCGCGAAATAGGGGAGATAGTGTCACAGAAATGATACGTGAATTGGAGTGGCGATCATTAAAACAAAGGCGTTTTTCGCTGTGGCGGGATCTTCTCGTGAAATTTCAATCACCAGTTTTCTCCTCCGTTTGCGAACACATTCTGTTGGCACCCACCTACATAGGGAGAAATGATCATCACGATAAAATAAGAGAAATCAGGGCTCTCACGGAAAAATTTAAGTGCTCGTTTTTCCTGCGTGCCGTTCGAGAGTGGAACGGTAGAGAAACAACATGAAGGTGGTTCATTGAACCCTTTGCCAGGAACTTTATTGTGAATAGCAGAGTAATCACGTAGCTGTAGATGTAGATGTAGACGCGGGAGGGAAATTCGTGGTGGACGTCATCAAACCTGTCAAAAGACTGATGAGTTAAAAAAAACGGCGTAATACTGAACCCTGCAACTTGTGTCCGGACCGCGGTACATATTTCATGCAGACGTTCTTCTGGATGTAGCGTATTCTGAGAAGACCATCGACCTGGGGTAAGAAGAACCGCAGTTCACCTGAAGACACCATTCGGTCAACATGGAGCATGTTCGGTCGTCTGTTTCCAGACCCCATTTTCAACATAGTGAGCTGAGCGGTACGCTTCGAAATATTTGAACGCTCGCACGAGCGGTATTCCTCGGTCGTCAGATCCTCCACAGACCGCCGCGTGACCTACTTCACAAGTGCGGGCGAGCCACCGGCCTCCACGTTCTGTGGTGAGGCGCGGACATCCACAACCTTGCCGCCCACTCCTGGATTCGGTCTCACCGTCCCTCAACAACTTTCGACAGATGCTCGCCATAGCAGCGCGAAGACAGCTGACTAACATCGCCGTTTGCGAGATGGCCGTTCCTAGGCGCCGGACCACAACAATCTGTCTTCCTTCAGAGTCGCAAGTGTCTGTGGATTTCCTCATTTACATACCGTATTCTGCCAGACTGATTCCCCAGTCGCCTCTGCATTGCTTACACGGGGTAATTCTTATTAACGTTTAAAGAACCCCACAGCGACATTAATGACGCTGAGACATTTAATTTAATGTACGACACATGGGGTCGCAAGCGCCGCGAAGTACCCCAAAAGAGGATAACAAATGTTGGGCACGTGATGGAACATCCAAAATTTGGAGGGTGTTTTCGAGCCCGTGCGTGAAGGTATAATTGAGCATTCAAACAAACGGTGCAAATTTCTAATACTTCTTGTAAATGTGATCTGTTGGTGGACTCATAAGGTGAATCTAAGAGGAAAGGAATATGTGGACAGCCGGCTGGTGTGGCCGAGCGGTTCTAGGGACTACAGTCTGGAACCGCGCGACCACTACGGTCGCATGGATATGTGTGATGTCCTTAGGTTAGTTAGGTTTAAGTAGTTCTAAGTTCTAGGGGACTGATGACCTCAGCAGTTAAGTCCCATAGCGCTCAGAGCCATTTGAACCATTTGAATATGTGGACAACACTGACAAGGAGAAGGGACAGGATGACAGGACATCTGTTAAGACATCAGGGAATGACCTCCATGGTACTAGAGGGAGCTGTAGAGGGCAAAACCTGTAGAGGAAGACAGAGATTGGGATACATCCAGCAAATAATTGAGGACATTGATTGCAAGTGGTACTCTGAGATGAAGAGGTTAACACAGGAGAGGAATTCGTGGCGAGCCACATCAGACCAGTCAGAAGACTGATGATTAAAAAAATGCCCACTTACTGGTCATGCAGTACGGTAAATTTTTATTGTACTGTACTCTGAAATAAACCAGCGTAGACCAGGACACCTGTAAACAAATTAATAAATTAATACCACAATGTAAACATATAATTGTCTCACGCAGTTAATAAAATTGCTGCATGCAAGACGCATGATTCGAAGACTTGAGCCCCTTACACTAAAGTCGCGCACGTAAGCCCAGAGCCACACTGTCGCGAATACTTCACTTGGGTTGGGAATATGAGGTGTGACACACCGAGACTCCACCGCTGCACGTGCGTAGATGTACGAGGTGCATTCAACTTCTAAGGCCTCCGATTTTTTTTTCTAATTAACTACTCACCCGAAATCGATGAAACTGGCCTTACTTCTCGACGTAATCGCCCTGCAGACGTACACACTTTTCAGAACGCTGACGCCATGATTCCATGACAGCGGCGAAGGCTTCTTTAGGAGTCTGTTTTGACCACTGGAAAATCGCTGAGGCAATAGCAGCACGGCTGGTGAATGTGCGGCCACGGAAGGTGTCTTTCATTGTTGGAAAAAGCCAAAAGTAAGTAGGAGCCAGGTCAGGTGAGTAGGGAGCATGAGGAATCACTTCAAAGTTCCTATCACGAAGAAACTGTTGCGTAACGTTAGCTCGATGTGCGGGTGCCTTGTCTTGGTGAAACAGCACATGTGCAGCCCTTCCCGGACATTTTTGTTGCAGTGCAGGAAGGAATTTGTTCTTCAAAACATTGTCATAGGATGCACCTGTTACCGTAGTGCCCTTTGGAACGCAATGGGTAAGGATTACGCCCTCGCTGTCCCAGAACATGGACACCATCATTTTTTCAGCACTGGCGGTTACCAGAAATTTTTTTGGTGACGGTGAATCTGTGTGCTTCCATTGAGCTGACTGGCGCTTTGTTTCTGGATTGAAAAATGGCATCCACGTCTCATCCATTGTCACAACCGACGAAAAGAAAGTCCCATTCATGCTGTTGTTGTGCGTCAACATTGCTTGGCAACATACCACACGGGCAGCTATGTGGTCGTCCGTCAGCATTCGTGGCACCCACCTGGATGACACTTTTCGCATTTTCAGGTCGTCATGCAGGATTGTGTGCACAGAACCCACAGAAATGCCAACTCTGGAGGCGATCTGTTCAACAGTCATTCGGCGATCCCCAAAAACAATTCTCTCCACTTTCTCGATCATGTCGTCAGACCGGCTTGTGCGAGCCCGAGGTTGTTTTGGTTTGTTGTCACACTATGTTCTGCCTTCATTAAACTGTCGCACCCACGAACGCACTTTCGACACATCCATAACTCCATCACCACATGTCTCCTTCAACTGTCGATGAATTTCAATTGGTTTCACACCACGAAAATTCAGAAAACGAATGATTGCACGCTGTTCAAGTAAGGAAAACGTCGCCATTTTAAGTATTTAAAACAGTTCTCATTCTCGCCGCTGGCGGTAAAATTCCATCCGCCGTACGGTGCTGTCATCTCTGGGACGTATTGACAATGAACGCGGACTCATTTTAAAACAATGCGCATGTTTCTATCTCTTTCCAGTCCGGAGAAAAAAAATCGGAGGCCTTAGAACTTGAATGCACCTCGTACGTCATGTAACGACGTCACATGTTCAACATCTGCCATCCACTTTTGGCGTATTTCCTGACATATGCGGCCTCATGATGTACTATACTAAATTACTTGTCTCGGCATCATCTGTGTCGCTTCGGATGTTTTTAAACGTTAGTAATAATCACCTCGCGTAATTTTGTTACCGCTGAACGTGCCCGCAAAGTCACGAGGCCGCATTCAAATTCGCGATGGGTGGTGGTCATAAAGTCTTGGTTCACCAGTGCCTGTACCCAGTAGAACAGTTCGTGATGGGCGGGACGTTCCTTGGGATACGGTCTCTGTAAAGAAAGTTCTAAAGAAACAGAAACTATTGCGTCATAGGTGTAAAACAAAGTATACGGCTATTGTTAGGGAGCTGCTGAATGAAACGCGTTTGACTCTCAGGATGGCAAGGAGTGAAGCCTCCAGCGACTACGGGGTCCCCGGTTCGATTCCCGGTGGGATCAGGGATTTTCACCTGCCTCGAAATGACTGGGTGTTTGTGTTGTCCTCATCATTTCATCATCATTCATGAAAGTTGCGAGATTGGCCTGAGAAAAGATTGGAAATTTGCCATGGTAAGGTGCTTCGACGAATCCACCTGTCATGAAATATGCTATTCAATCCCGCTTCAACCGCACGCGAGCTATTTGCCGGACATCCATGTTACATTTGTGTTGGTTGAATAAATACGAATGACATCCCGAAAAGTGAAGGAATCAGCCATTTAAGCAGTGTTAGTTCCTCGCTAACAGTTAATTACAGCTCAAGACAACGGACCTACGACCTACATCCTATTTTCTGCGCATACGTTCAAAGATTCTACAACAAATAGACATCAGGGATACTGGGCGCATAGGACTTCAATAGAAGACTGCAGCTTGGTGAAAGACAGACAGTCTTTCATAAAGCGAAATTCTTTTACGCCGCAACGTGATCGATGTATTTGGAATCCACGCTGGCTAGCACGGAGGAAGTCATAGCGCCCGACTTATCTCATTACATTTGAACTCATCCGCTGGGTTAGGAGTTCCGCGGTGACGCTCGGTCTGGTGGCTGGACCATCGCCGCCGCCGCTGCCGAATTGAACTTCCGTGCTCTCAAGATTTTAAGATCGTAACTTAGCTGGCTGGGCCTTCTCGAGCATATGCGGCCAGTTGACCTTGTGAGGCAAATTGAGGAGCTATTTGCTTCAAAAGTAGCGGCTCCGGTAACGAAAACAGACAGCGGTCGGGAGAGAGGTATGTTGAGCACATACCCCTCCATTTGCGCATCCAGTGACACCTATGGGCTGAGGATGAGGTAGCGGTCGGTCGCTACCGTTCCATCTTCAAGGCCTGTTCGGACAGAATTCGTTAATAATGTTTTGGCTCATCAGTATATTGACCCTATTGGGGACAGTTGTGAGTGTGTATGTGTGTGTGTGTGTGTGTGTGTGTGTGTGTGTGTGTGTGTTAATTTCTAAGTGACCAAACTGCTTAGGTTCAAAAATGGTTCAAATGGCTCTGAGCACTATGGGACTTAACTTCTGAGGTCATCAGTCCCATAGAACTAAGAACTACTTAAACCTAACTAACCTAAGGACATATCACACATCCATGCCCGAGGCAGGATTCGAACCTGCGACCGTAGCGGTCTCGCGGTTCCAGACTGAAGCGCCTAGAACCGCTCGGCCACCCCGGCCGGCAAACTGCTTAGGTCATCGGTCCCTAGACTTACACACTACTTTAACTAATTTATACTAAAAACAACACACACTCCCATGCCCGAGGGAGGACTCGAACCTCCGGGAGAGGGGCCGCGCAGTCCGTGACATGACGCCTCAAACCGCGTGGCCACTCCGCGCGGCGGGGACAGTTGACGCTTATTACTTACAGTGATGAGCAAGTGAAGCACCGACACCCTAAGTTACTCAATTTGCAAAGTTCCCTCCGCTTACTGGTCTCTGGTAAGAATTGGATACGTATTATGCTGATAAGCTGGAACAGACAGGATGTCACCTTTAATGCGTGACGACCTTGCTCTCAGCTTGCACCTCTGGGCCTACCTGGCACCGGTGGAGGAAAGCAACGGCACTATGTCCCCCAGAACATTATATACGTCTTTAGAGCGTCACGTGTTTGTACTGTAGTACAAGGGGCTGACGCAATTGTTAGATCGGTTACTGTTGCTACAATGGCAGGTTATCAAGATTTAAGTGGGTCTGAACGTGGTGTTACAGTCGGCGCACGAGCGATGGGACACAGCAGCTCCGAGGTAGCTATGAGGTGGGGATTCCCGTACGACCATTCCACGAGTGTGCCGTGAATATCAGGAATTCGGTAAAACATCAAATCTGCGACATCGCTGTAGCCGGAAAAAGATCTTGCAAGAACGGGACCAATGACGAGTGAAGAGAATCGCTCAAAGTGGCAGAAGTGTAAACATTCCGCGAATTGTTGCAGATTTCAGTGCTGGGCCATCAAGTGTCAGCGTGCGAACCATTCAACGAAACTTCATTGATACGAGCTTTCGGAGCCGAAGGCCCACTCGTGCCCCCTTGATGACTGCACGACACAAAGCCTTAACGCCTCGCCTGGGCCCGTTAACATCGACATTGGACAGTTGGTGACTGGAAACATGTTGCTTGGTCGGACGAGTCTCGTTTGAAATTGTATCGAGCGGATGGACGTATACTGGTATGGAGACAACCTCATGAATCCATGGACCCTGCATGTCAGCAGGGAACTGCTCAAGATGGTGGAGGCTCTCTGATGGTGTGGGGCGTGTGCAGTTCTAGTGATATGGGACCCCTGATACATCTAGATACGACTCTGACAGGTAACACGTATGTAAGCACCCTGTCTGATCATCTGCATCCATTCATGTTCATTGTGCATTCCGACGGACTTGGGCAATTCCAGCAGGACAATGCGACACCCCACACGTCCAGAATTGCTGGAGAGTGGCTCCAGGAAACCCTCTTCTGAGTTTAAACACTTCCAATGGCCCCCAAACTCCCCATACATGAACATTATTGAACATTTCTGAGATGCCTTGCAACACGCCGTTGAGAAGTGATCTCCACCCCCCCCCCCCCCCCCCCCCCCACCGTACTCTTACAGATCTATGGACAGCCGTGCAGGATTCACAGTGTCAATTACCTCTGACACAACTTCAGACATTGGTCGAATCCATGCCACGTCGCCTTGCTACACTTGTGCGTGCTCGCGACGGCACTAAACGTAATTAGGCAGGTGTACCAGTTTCTTTCGTTCTTTAGTGCATATAACTGTGCATCGCATTTATTGTTATGCTACGTATTTATTTTTATCATGCAATATATTAATTTCGTGTAAATCTTTGTGGTTACTTTACTAAATGTAATGAGTATTATGATGTGATCTGCGAGAGCGAGAAAGTGAGTAATAAATCGATAGCTGAAGAGTCCAAGAGATCCTGTTCGTGGACGCAGAGATGGTAGCGTTTTCTGTCATGTCAGAATGCAAAGTGTGCCAAGAACTCCCTAATGCGGTATGGACTTTGAGTCGCCATCAACTTTATGCGAAGAAGTATGAGACTGGTTCAGACAGAATTAGCCTCGAGAAATGCTATAGGCTATACTGACAACGCACACGTCGGAAAGCCTTGGCCGTTGCTTAGCTGGACTGAATTCGATGGTGTGACGTGAGTGGCTGAAACTGATAATTTTTATAATTTTCGTTAGCAAGTTAAAGTGGTTTGGTCTGTGTTAAGAGAGTGAAAGTGTTTATAAAGATAGTTAAAAAGTTTTTCATACAAACACGTTGAAACGGTACAGTCGTTTCCGCTCCATAAGCAGCAGGTTTCGCTGCTCGCTCGCAACGGGAAATAGAACAGAGGCAGCTTCTCCGTTAATTTTATTGCACGACGCGGCCGGCTGCGGGTGCAACAGAACCCATGTGGACGGGTGGAAAGAAATGTGTCAGGCTTCATTATACGTATTTATATGGGTTGTGTATTATGGATCTCTTGTACGTGAATGTGAATCTGCACTTGAACTTTCCTAATCCTCCTAGCACCTTTCCATAAAGCGTGGCCAAATCTTAGTTGGGAAGTAGTTCTGTAGTATAGTAGTGCGAACCTTACTCCTCGGTGGAGGATCAGAGAGACAGCACAGGCAGGTAAAAGTCAAAGACGTTCCAATGTCACAAGATTTGGGGTGGAGAGGTTGGTCACGGCCAGGTGGTTCGACCATCCCCTCCACCGGGGCCCAGGAAGACCTCTGGGTGCCCGCGATATTCTCGGAGTGTTACAGAGGACGGGTAAGTGAGCAGAAATGCCCTCAGTGCGTCTGTCTCCATGTTCACGCGTGGAAGAGAGGTATTTGAATATTTGCGCTAATTCTTTTATTCCAGCTTCGGATTGTGTAAAGAAATGAATGTTCTCGTTTAATTTCGGAAATTTGACCCCCTGTGTTAATGTATCTGGTCCCCAGTTTGCCCATTATCCTCCTTACATAGTGGACGTCCTATGTAAATTATTGGGAGACTTTGGTGGTATACATTTGGCCAACGCCATTCCGTCTTGCCTCTAGAAATGTGCGTGCAGACTAGTATATAATATACCCGAGCTATAAGTTGTAAAATTGTAATATCTGTAAACGGGAACAATTGCTGCAATCGCTGTAAAGTCGAGTGATAATGTTTAAAATAAATAGGTAATCAATTGTCATCAATCTTTAACATATCCTAAAAATCACAAAGGAGTCAAGTTAAAGGAATTCATTTAAAATAAAAGATATAGAATGCAGGGACCCACACATCAGCGTGTGAGCCCTCCAGCTCCTTGTCTAGTATCGTACAGAAAGGGCACACTCTCTAGGTAGCGCTCTCAAGCTCCCCTCCCCAGTTATCCGTTGCGCAACTTTCATTCAGGGCTTGACGACATCAACTTTCACCTGGCGTCCCTAGGCAAGGGGGTTTGGCGGTAATCTTTCAATGTGTACACAATGCAGGTTGCGAAAGCGTGAAACTGATACGTGTGGCAAAAATCTGTGTACTGCGTCTTTATATTCCTCTACTTGAAATGGCTCCGCACTATTTAAAAGCTATGCTCCTCACACTACCGCTTTGAGGCGTAGCGCCGTATAACAATCCTGTCTTCGAGGCGGTTAAGTGGGAGATGGTGACGCGAGACTGGACGCGCACGTAGTTTATGTATCAGCCGATAGAGGACAGTATTGGATAGGGGGACTGTGATTTTAGTTTGGATTGTGCCCACTTGAGTGCACCAAAGTAATTGAATGTTTTTGATGAACTGTTCTATTATTTTCATAAAGTGTTATATGTCTTTTTATGTATGTAAAATGTTGTAAATGTGTTTTAGCAGCATGAATGATGCGCGAGTGTGGTTTAAGGTTAATATGAAGATAAGTGTTTAACGAGTTATGTAGTAGGATTTAGTGTGGGAACATTTCGAAGTAGTATGGATATGGACAAAGGGGATTTTTGTTGAATAGATTTGTAAAATAAGTTTATGGAAAAAGGGAAAGTTAATTCAGATATAAATAACAATAGTAAATAAATTTATGCATAAACAAAACTTCAGCATATTAGATAATTACGTCGGTAAAAAGTGCAGTCGTTAGGTTTACTATTTTGCGATTGGTTATTGATGGAAAGCGCGGACTGACGCGGGAAAGTGCTGTTTTGCTATTGGCTGTTGAGTAAATTGACCAATGGTAAAGCAATATTCTTCGCGCGCCTTTCTCTGCTGGTAGAGAAGACTTTGAGCGTTCTATGGAGGTGTGGAAGCCTAGCCATGAAACAGTTCGGATGTGTGTAGTAGTAGTTCCGATGGAAATGATAAGTTGCCGGATCTAGCAGTGTTTCATACATTAAAAGTGTGGTGAAGTGACGGCATAATTATTACGATGGGCGTGTAGAAATTTCGGAATTTTTAAATGAATTTTGTGACGAGAAAAGACATAAATTCCGCGTGGCGTATTGAGCAGGTCGGTGGCTAAAAACTGTGACTGCATTTGGTACCGACAAACTTAATATTTTACGAGCATTATCGATCTAAAACAATCAGTATTTTTGTAGCTATTACGTTTCCGGGAAATGCAACACAATAAACTTGCTAACGTGAGTGAAAGGGATTGTGAGTGACTGTGTTAAGACTAGCACGGGCTAGGCAGTGATACTTGTTCATCTAAGTTTCAGAATATATTAATTGAGGACAAAATTTCCAAGCTTTTCATTTCATATGAAAACTTTCTCCCGAAACATAGATTAGTGACTTTAATTGCAGCCTGGTTCACGTTGAAGTAAAGTAGGTTTCACTCGGCTTCCCTACTGATGATCTGCTGAGACAATATTCACAGGTAGGTGCAGGTCCGTCATGAAGGGACGGAAAGAACCGCGCCGCCGCAGCTTGTTGACATTCTAAAGGGCGAAGGACTGGACACAGATGGGAATCTCTGTTTTGATACACAGGGAGTGGAGAAAAACACGGAAACACCAAAAAGACAACTCACTACCACTCCTAATAGAGTGTAGAAACCCCCTGGCATTCAAAACCTTCCAGTCGTCTCGGAATGGATAAATACACGCCCTATAATGTTTATAAGGGAATATTGTACCATTGTTCCTTTAAAATAGTGGCAACTTCATTAAACGGTAATGAAGATGGTTAGCGATCACGCAACTTCCATTCTAAAGTGGATTACAAAGGCTCAAAAATATTGAGATCTGGTGAACGTGGTGGCCAGGAAAGATGTAATAATTCATCCTCGCTTTCACAAAGCTAGCCTTGTGACCAGGGTGCCTGCGTCTTGGTACACAGCATCACCACCCGGGGACAGACATCGTACTAAGGGTGGACCTGATCAGCCGAAACGGTCGCACAATGCTTGACAGCAATGCGATCTTGCAGGGTAATCAAGGCGCCCATGTAATACCGCGGTGTGGCTGCCTATACCATCACCGAATGCCCACCAAGTTTCACTGTTGTAAAGTAAATTGGGCCAGAAGTTGGAAACAGTGTGAAACCAGACTCATCCGACCAAATGTCTTTCTACCATGGCTCCATAGTCCAGATTTTATGGCCTCGGCGCCACGTTTTCCTGTTGCGGCCATTTGTATCACTGATGAGTGGTTCTGGAACTCCAGTTCGCCTTGGAATTCCCTGCTCATGGAGCCGCCTCCGTGTAGTTTTAGTGCTGACAGAGTTCGCGAGTGCGACATTCAGCTCTTCAGTGACTTTTGCAGCTCTTGTCCTCTTATTTTTTGTCACAATCCTCTTCAGTGATCATCTCTCACAATCACTCAGCAAACATTTTAGTCCACGCTGTAGCTTATGGGATGATGTTTTCCCGCGTTACCTGTATGTGGAGTAAATCTCCGACACTTTGTCCGGTTACAGAAGCACCCACCATTTCGAACACAAACAATTTGACCAGATGGAAGTTACACTTCTGGCCATTAAAATTGCTACACCACGAAGATGACGTGCTACAGACACGACATTTAACCGACAGGAAGAAGATGATATGATATGTAAATGATTAGCTTTCCAGAGCATTCACACCTACAACGTGCTGACATGAGGAAAGTTTCCAACCGATTTCTCATACGCAAACAGCAGTTGACCGGCGTTGCCTGGTGAAACGTTGTTGTGATGCCTCGTGTAAGGAGGAGAAATGCGTACCATCACGTTTCCCACTTTGATAAAGGTCGATTGCAGTTTATCGTATCGCGACATTGCTGCTCGCGTCGGTCGAGATCCCATGACTGTTAGCAGAATATGGAATCGGTGGGTTCAGGAGGGTAATACGGAACGCCGTGCTGGATCCCAACGGCCTCGTATCACTAGCAGTCGAGATGACAGGCATCTTATCCGCATGGCTGTAACGGATCGTGCAGCCACGTCTCGATCCCTGAGTTAACAGATGGGGACGTTTGCAAGACAACAACCATCTGCACGAACAGTTCGACGACGTTTGCAGCAGCATGGACTATCAGCTCGGACACCATGGCTGCGGTTACCATTGACACTGCATCACAGACAGGAGCGCCTGCGATGGTGTACTCAATGACGAACCTGATTGCACGAATGGCAAAACGTAATTTTTTCGGATGAATCCAGGCTCTGTTTACGGCATCATGTTGGTCACATCCGTGTTTGGCGACATCGCGGTGAACGCACATTGGAAGCGTGTACTCGTCATCGCCATATTGGCGTATCAACCAGCGAGATGGTATGGGGTGCCATTGGTTACACGTCTCGGTCACCTCTTGTTCGCATTGACGGCACTTTGAACAGTGGACGTTACATTTCAGATGTGTTACGACCCGTGGCTCTACCCTTCATTCGATCCCTGCGAAACTCTACATTTCAGCAGGGTAATGTACGACCGCATGTTGCAGGTCCTGTACGGGCCTTTCTGGATACAGAAAATGTTCGACTGCTGTCCTGGCCAGCACATTCTCCAGATCTCTCACCAATTTAAAACGTCTGGTCAAAGGTGGCCGAGCAACTGGCTCGTCACAATACGCCAGTCACTACTCTTGATGAAATGTGGTATCGGGTTGAAGCTGCATGGGCAGTTGTACCTGTGCACCCAATCCAAGCTCTGTTTGACTCAATGCCCAGGCGTATCAAGGCCGTAATTATGAGCAGAGATGGTTGTCCTGGGTACTGATTTCTCAGGACCTATGCACCCAGATTGCGTGAAAATGTAATGACATGTCAGTTCTAGTATAATATATTTGTGCAATGAATACCCGTTTATCACGTGCATTTCTTATTGGTGTAGCAATTTCAATGGCCAGTAGTGTACTTAGATCCGAGATAATGGACTCACAACTACACAGGACATTATTCTAACCATGACAGACATTTGCAACGTAATGAGAACGCTGCACAGGTGCCGTTCGTGGTCAGATACAACAGCACAACCTGCAGGCCTGGCTGGAATCTTCATTTCTGTCCAGGGCTGCACTGCACCCGGTGCAATATCCTGCCGAGACGCAGGGTTTCGCAGGGATCAAATGAAGGGTAGAGCCACGGGTCGTAACACATCTGAAATGTATCGTCCACTGTTCAAAGTGCCGTCAACGCGAACAAGAGGTGACCGAGACGTGTGACCAATGGCACCCCATACCACCACGCCGGGTGATACGCCAGTATGGCGATGTCGAATACACGCTTCCAATGTGTGTTCACTGCGATGTCGCCAAACACGGATGCAACCATCATGATGCTGTAAACAGAATCTGGATTCATCCGAAAATATGACGTTCTGCCATTCGTGCACCCAGGTTCGTCGTTGAGTACACCATCGCAGGCGCTCCTGTCTATGATGCAACGTCAAGGGTAACCGCTGCCCTAGTCTCCGAGCTGATAATCCATGCTGCTGCAAACGTCGTCGAACTGTTCGTGCCGATGGTTGTTGTCTTGCAAACGTCCCCACCTGTTGACTCAGGGATCGAGACGTGGCTGCACGATACGTTACAGCCATGCGGATAAGATGCCTGTCATCTCGACTGCTAGTCATACGAGGCCGTTGGGATCCAGCACGGCGTTCCGTATTACCCTCCTGAACCCACCGATTCCATTGGATCTCGACCAGCGCGAGCAGCAATGTCGCAATACGATAAACCGCAATCGCGATAGGCTACAGTCCGACCTTTATCAAAGTCGGAAACGTGATGGTACGCATTCCTCCTCCTTACGCGAGGCATCACAACAACGTTTCACCAGGCAACGCCGGTCAACTGCTGTTTGTGTATGACAAATCGTTTGGAAACTTTCCTCATGTCAGCACGTTGTAGGTGTCGCCACCGGCGCCAGCCTTGTGTGAATGCTCTGAAAAGCTAATCATTTGCATATCACAGCATCTTCTTCCTGTCTGTTAAATTTCGCGTCTGTAGCACGTCATTTTCGTGGTGTACCAAATTTTAATGGTCAGTAGTGTACGTAGCAGTTACTGTATAAATTCGGTAGGATGAATATTACTAAACTTCAGAATTCTCTGTAGGCTGGCCACGCTTTTTCATGTGTAGACAGCATCTCGCCTTCCAGACTGAGCAAACCTGTGTAGCACTTTGTTCCGCTGCTTTTTTTTTAGTGCCGCAGAAGTTTACGACATTTAGCATCATCTTGCGAGTTCGGCTCCGAATCACAGCTCCCTTTCCACGAGCATCAGTGGAAGGAGGTGAAGGACTCACACACGATGAAGCAGCCTGAGACTAATCACTCTTTTTCATAATAAATATAAATCGCAAACCGCTTCACATGTCACAACTCGGCGCGGCCAGTTTAACCCTGAAACAATATGTCTACAACAAAACAGACATGAATTTTAGAAATTGCGTTATTTGTTCCCATTGCGAAGTAGAAGTTCGTGTGTGGCGCGTACTGAGACGCCCTGCTTAAGTCCGCAGGACAGAACAGGTAGTTGGAATTGTGGAAACGGGCGAAAAGGGGGCTTTCAGTTACACTCAAACACATATAACTTTATTTAGTTGTCCAAACAACACAGCAAAAATTTTTGAACTTAGTTATCGGCTGAATAGACCACACTGTCTTCTACCTTAAGGACACAACCACTTAAATTTAAAAACGGCTGAAAGCCATTAACTTAAAATTCAGATTCAAACCGAATATTCAGAAGGCAGAAGGCCTCACGTAAGTAAGTTCTATAACTTGGCTGTGGGCCCAACAAATCTAACACTTGAAAAGCAAACCAGTTTAATTTAAAGGCCCATGATATAAGACTGCCGGCAAAATTAATTAAAAAAAAAACACAAGGCAGAGGCCTTATCTCCAATTAGGCTGAAGGCCCCACACAGTCTGATACTTGAAAGACAAGAACTTTAATTTAAAAACGGCTGAAGGCTGATTACTTAAAACAACTATAATAATTTTTAGTAGGCAGATGGCCCAAAGCTTGATCTTTAAACAATATTTTACACAGAATGAAGGCCCAAACCATCTAAGATTTAACAAGTAAGGAATTTAAATATTTAAGCGGCTGAAGGCGCATTATTAAGAAACACAACTTCAATAAGTTTTCAAAAGGCAGAAGGCCTAAAGCTCTATCCAAAAAAATATTTTAAATGAGGCTGAAGGCCCAAACAATGCAAGACTTCACAGTTAAGGAACTTTCAATTTTAAAGCCCCTTATTTAAAACCCAACTAAAAGCTTACAAATTCAAACCATCGGCTCTAAGCCATTAAAATACACAATCAAACACCAATAAGAAAAGGCAGTACAGCCAGCGGCGCTCAGAAGTTTCTGGGGGTCGGTCTGCACTTGAAATATTAACATTCGCTTAGGGGAGACAGATAGTCAGCCCAACTACATACCCAACCAAGAGACAGTCAACGGACTCACCGACAAGACGATTTGATTTCCACCCGACCAGTGCACAAGGAACTCGAAGCCAAAACGTAAAAGGCGTAGCCGCCCACAACCAAGTATGTATAAGCTGTCAAAACTACACACGCGTGTTGGACAGTGACAACATGGTGAGGAAATTTTACGTCAACGGCCAGGGCAGGTAACCGGAACGCTATCAGTCACAAGGCAGATACTTCTGCTGGTGTACTTGAACTTCAAATAACCAAAATACAGTTAAACTCCACAGGATGGTGGTCAAACTTTCACCAACTCTAACACTCGCTATTGCTCACTGGAATACCTCCAACAGCCAGCCATGAAATCCTACGGCACAATGTGAACGGTCTGGCTTCAGTAATTAAATCGCCACTCAACTTTGATGTCCTGGGTCGGTGAGCCACGAACCTCGTAGCAATCGGAACAGCTCCCACACACTCCGACACTGCGTAGAGACTGCCAGCGGGCCCGGCTCACTGTGCCGCACGGAGATTTCCTGGATGATCCACACCAACCGACCGACTGCCGCATACCGGCTAGCCGGAAGCTATAAGCACCAGACCAAAGATAGTACAAGGTTCGAATATCCATACACGCCGCTGCTGCCACACGTAGAAAGAGGAAGAACCACGGCATAACGGCAATAATCGCGGGAAACCAAGTGCGGAGTAACAGTCAAGGTTTAAAACAAGTCATAAGCCGGGGCCAACACGGCTCACGTACGTGCCTGCAAACTTCCTCCGTAATGGTGTAAAAGAGTGTCACCCTCCTACGTCACCATAGGGTTTGTTGACTCTTCAAACAGCAAGGTGTCAACATGTGAAAAAAAATGCGCCACTATTCTACGCAGTGCCATCCTGGACGTGTCATACCACTGGAACGTCGTCACATGACTTCTCACCATCATTTACACACATCCTCTTGACGCATCTGCGCAACAAAATCCAAGCGTCTCTTGTTTGAAACCCAGCTACGCCACTGCACCACACTATCACTTGCTGGCCGCATGTGAAAACTGACGGGGTGTCGCAAAGGGTTGCCTATCACATCGGCGCCTAAGAAGCGGTGTACTGGTGTCCCCGTACAGGGACTTTTCCAAAGCACCGAAGTAAGATGTACGCGTGGCACCGAAGGCGTCGCCAAACTCAGTGGTCTTTTGCCATTTTATTGGCGCTCGTGCCAGTGTCGCAGCCCCGCCTCCTGAAGCCCCTGCGGGGGATGTCAGAATCGGGACGCCCGACGTCGGAATCACGCGATGTTCATAGGGTGGCCGAAGAAAATATTTCGAACACACCACTGCTCATTATGAACAGGGAAAGTCCCTAGAGGTGTCATAAAAGGTGTGAATGAAACCAACTCCTATACTGAGGCATTCATTTTCACACATTTGACACAGTTGACAGTCGCCTGTACACCCTTATCTAAGGAAACTGACCTGAGACCTTTGCAACGTAGTATGACCGCAATTTTTGCTCTGGTATACAGGACACAACCATTAGGGACCGACCAGAACAATTCGACGTAATTCAACGTGATCCGAAGTGGAAAGGGGTGTTAAAGCTTTTTCTCGAGTCCTCGTGTGTGTTTTCATAATCGCTAGATGGCACGTCGCACTGCTTTATAGCTCACGGTAGCTGCTATGAGATGTCCGTAGAGTGGTACATGTGAGTTTTCATAACTTTAGTTTTGAACAGTTCTTAGTGAGGCGCTGTTGAAAAAAATTGGAGCACGCTGCGGTTTGGAAACCTCAACACACCACCCTCTTGTCCTGCAAGAATAAAAGTCAAGGTAACAATTTCATTGCATTTTTGGATGTATTTTCCTTAAGATATAACGTTTAATTGTATAATTAACAGCAAATATTGTTACAGATGGATGCTTAAGGGGCCAGAAGCGGACCAGTTACGAGCATTGATTGATGGTGTACTTGGTAATCTTCATCTTCCGATGAAGAAGATGCTCTTATTGTAAGTGATCACGACACATCATCAGAGGAGCAAGGAGATGAAAATGAGGTCAGTGATGGTTATTATCTTGGAAAAGACTGACGACTGAATGGTGTGAAGAATTCCCACGACCTAACGTTAGAAGCAAGTCGCGCAATATTATCACCCACCCTCAAGGCGTCGTTGATGATGCCAAACAATGTGTTACACCATCAGAATGTTTCAATCTCTTCATACGTCTTGACATTATTGAAAAAAATTTTTTGCGTACAAATAAGCGCAAAGAGTGTCAGAGAGAAAAGCATTCACAAAAACACCTACTAAAACCTACAACGAAACACGAAATTAAGGCAGTACTAGGACTTCTGTATTTAGCAGAGACACACAACGCAGTTAGGTTGAATTTAGATGATCTTTGGGCACCTGATGGAACTGGGATAGAGATTTTAGGGCAACTATATCCTTTCAAAGATTCCGATTACGCTTGTGGTGTGCCGGCCGGAGTGGCCGATCGGTTCTAGGCGCTTCAGTCTGGAACCGCGCGACCGCTACGGTAGCAGGTTCGAATCCTGCCTCGGGCATGGATGTGTGAGATGTCCTTAGGTTAGTTAGGTTTAAGTAGTTCTACGTTCTAGGGGAAGTTAAGTCCCATAGTGCTCAGAGCCATTTTGAAGCTTGTGGTGTCTTCATTTTGGTGACCAAGATACTCGAGCAGCCAGAAAAGGAGGAGACAAACCGGCTACAATTAGGGCTGTTCTTACCCAGTTCGTGGGTAACTGTTAGCAACATTTCCTTGTCAGTGAACCTGTCACATTAAACGAACAATTAGAAGTACTTCGCAGTAACTGCTCCATCAGAATGGACATACCCAAAGAGCAAGCAAAGTATGGTTTGAAAATCTTTGCCATAGTTGATGTCAGCGTGTCTTACACCGTGAATTTAGAAGTCTATGTATCGTAGGTCAGCAGCCAGATGGGCCTGTCAAAGTGAGAAGTAAAACAGAAGACTTAGTGGAACGACTTATACAACCAATTTCGGGTTCTGGTAGGAATGTTACGACAGATAACTGGTTCACAAGTTGCAGCCTTGCCTCCAAACTTCTAAAGGAACATAAAATTACAATAGTTGGTGCAATGCGGGAAAACAAGGGAGAGATTTAACCATCATTTGTAAACGCCCCATGTCGGAGAGTTCATTCCAGCATTTTCGGCTTCCATGAGGACAAAACTTTGGTTTCGTATGTACCCAACGACAGTGAAGTGGTATTACTGATGTCAACAATGCACCTTGAAGCTTCCATTGATGGTTCCACAGGCGATACGGCTAAACTGCAGATCAGTACTTTCTACAATATTACAAAGTGTGGTGTTGATGTTCTAGATGAACTTTCTATCTCATATGATACATCAAGAAACAGTGGACGGCGGCCACTGACCTAGTTCTTTGCTGTAATAAATGTGGCACGAATTACTGACCATATAATTTGTGATTTTAATACAAAAAGGAAACATATACGTCGGAAGTTCTTGAAGAATTTGTCCCTTTCGCTTACTAGGAGCCAAGTGAATCAGAGACAAAATGTGAATCTCCATACAGAACTCGTTTGAACTGTCCTACGACGCTCAACAGAACCTTAACCTCAAGGACCTCCTAACAAATGTCGGAAAATAACAAAGTCATTGTGTCAAATATCCAAGGAATAAAGATAGCAAAACAATCTATACTTGCAAGAGATATGACAGGTATTTATGCATGGAGCATTTTGTAGTAACGTGTGGTGGTGAGTCATTAAAACGTTTTTTGCATGATGAGTATGTTGTTGTACTGTCTACGCCTAAAACATTTTGTTGACTAAAACCTTATAATGTATAACAAGTAAATATATACGATAACGCTGGAAGCTGAAGAAGTGAATTAAAATTTCTGCTGGAGCTAGGACTCGAGCCCAAGTCTTCTTGCTTACTACACAGATATGCTGCCCATTAGGCCTACACCACCCCAGCATTATGACCAGCAAAGCAGCACAAACTACCCAAATCAATTACCCTTCCCAACACAAACTCCAAATCTCCCCTTATATTGTCACTATTACAAGGGCTCTCCGACATTGGAATAGCACCCCAGCATTGGACGTGATGGGGAAGTGCTGTACTACATGTGACAATATAAGGGGAGATGTGAATTGGAGTTTGCGTTGGGGAGGGTGTTTGACTTGGGTAGTTCACGCATCTATCTATGTTGACCATACTGCTGTGGTGGTGTAAAGGTCAGCATATCTGCCTAGGAACCAAAAAGACCTGGGTTCGAGTCCTGGCCGCAGCACAACTTCTAATTCACTTCTTCAGCTTCCAAAGTTATCTTAGATAAATTAGAGACTTAAATGTCTCAGGGAAAGTTTAATTTAAGTAAATATACGTCACATAATTTAGAGCTTTTATGTTTTCCTACATTATGTTGATCTTTTTTGTGGTAATAACTTACTGTTGATTGAATTACTGCTTTCAGTGTTAAAATATCCAAAGTATATAAAAAACTACGTGGGGTATACTCCACCTCACACACCACTAGCATAATTGAAATTCTACCCACATCTCCTCCTGAAATTAAGAACATAATAAGTTCACTCAAAAGTAAAAGCTCAATAGGAATTGATGGCATTTCCAACAAAGTACCAACAGATAAGTAGGATTCTCAGCCATATATGTAGTATCTCACTGAAATAGGGCATCTTTCCAGATAAACTGAAATATGCTGTTGTTAAACCATTGCATAAAAAAGGGATAGGTCTGATGCTAACAACTACCAGCCAATCTCTCTTCTGACAGCTTTATCCAAAATTCTTGAAAAAGTAATGTATTCAAGAGTAGCATCACATATTTGTAAAAATGAAGTGCTAACAAAATGTCAGTTTGGTTTTGAGAAAAGATTTTCGACAGAAAATGCTATATATGCTTTCACTGATGAAATATTAAATGCATTGAATAAAAGAACATCACCCTTTGGGAAATTTTGTGATCTCTCAAAGGCTTTTGACTGTATTAATCATAAAATTCTTCTATATAAGCTTAAGTATTGTGGTATGAGTGGGACAGTGCACAAATGGTTTAATTCATATTTAACTGGAAGAATGAAGAAGGATGAAATTAACAGCACAGACAGTCTACAAAAATCAGCAGATTCCTCTAACTTGAGAGGTATCAAGAATGGTGCCCCACAGGATTCAGTCTTGGATCCCTTTTTGTTCTTAATATATATTAATGACTTGCCGCTTTGTATTCATGAAGATGCAAAGCTAGTTCTTTTTGCTGATGATACAAGTATAGCAATCACACCCAACAGACAAAAATCAGCTGAAGAAATTGTAAATAATGCCTGTCCGAAAATTATTAAGTGGTTCTCTGCAAATGGACTCTCACTAAATTTGGAGGAAACGTAGTGTATACAATTCTGTACAGTAAATGGCATAACTCCATTGATAAATATAGGCAGAATTTTAAAAAACTCTGGGTGTGTGCATTGATGAGTCTAGGCGCATCAGTCCGGAACCGCGCGACCGCTACGGTCACAGGTTCGAATCCTGATTCGGGCATGGATGTTTGTGATGTCCTTAGGTTAGTTAGGTTTAAGTAGTTCTAAGTTCTAGGGGACTCATGACCTCAGATGTTAAATCCCATAGTGCTCAGAGCCATTTTCATTGATGAGAAACTGAACTGGAAGAAACACATCGATTATCTGATGAAATAGTTAGGTCCAGCTACTTATGCTACTAGGGTTACTGCAAAATTTGGTGATAAACATATCAGTAAATTAGCCTACTATGCCTATTTCCATCCACTGCTCTCAAATGGCATCATATTTTGGGGTAATTCACCATTAAGAGAAAAAGTATTCATTTCACAAAAGTGTGTAATCAGAGTAATAGCTGGAGTCTACCAAGATCACCTTGCAGATATTTAAGGAACTCGGAATATTCACAGTACCTTCGCAGGACATATATTCACTTATGAAATTTGTTATTAATAACGCACCCCAATTCAAAAATAACAGCCAAGTGCATAGCTACAACGTTAGGAGAAAGGATGGTCTTCACTATTCTGGGTGAAATCTGATTTTGGCAGAGAGAGAGGTGAATTACGCTGCCACAAAAATTTTTTGTCATTTGCCAAATAGCAGAGTCTGACAGATAGCCAACCAACAGTTAGAAACAAATGAAAAGAATTTACGAATGACAACTCCTACTGAATAGATGAATGTTTAGATATGAAGTAGTTACTGTAAAAAAATGAATAAATAAAAATAATTATTTTGTGTAAAGGAAACTTATGTTAAAGTCACAAGTTCCATATCAATACGAAATGTAGTAATCATGATTAATAGGACATGCATTAATGCATGTATGTACGAATTCCAGGCCACAACTCTGCTAGGTCAATAAAGTGGCAAAGAGCCCCTCTAAGACTACCGAGTTTGCCACCCGCACAGCTTACTTGGGTCCATTGAAAAAGTACCTGTACAGAGGGGGCCCATTCACCGATTCCAGGCGCCGGTGATATGGGCCACTTTGGTTCCGTTAGATTACAGTAGGCTACGTGCCGCCAAAGGATTTCACCCTGTCCCATCTGCCATCATCATCATACAACACACACGTAGCGTCACACTCTAACTACATCCCTTACATTCACCTCAGCATCATTTTGCGAACTCGGCTCGGAATCGCAGCTCTCATTCCACGAGAAGAAGTGGAAGGGAGTGAATGTGCAGCAGGCAATGAAGCAGCACACATAAGACACAGCTTTCACCTATCCTCAAGGAAAGTGCGACTGTGGGAGACGGAAGAAAACCCTTTCAGACAGGCGGTTCAGCCTACCACTTAGAGTCTCTCAGCCAACAACCACACGAATTTACTTAGGGCGTACCTACAAATTCACTAATGTATTCTCCCTACTACGCTATATAAACGCAATAAGTAAAATTTCGATATTTGCTGTCCTTCTTGGCTCCTGGTGCTATGTTTCCTCGTCTGGTTGGCTTAATTGGATTGTGAGAGGATGGCATAAGCAATCTTCATTGTTATTTTCTATTCTTTTTCGGTACGTGTATTTTATAAGCTTCAGACGTATCATTACTTTAGAGGTCAGTTAATGTGTTACATATTTCACGTTAAGCATGTAAAACCATTATTTTTATTAAAAATGAAACTCCTTCAACTGTACTTAAGATTTCAAATTTATTTGGCTACTAGTTTCGACGTTGCGTCAACGCCATCTTCAGGCCAGTACACTTTGATGATATCAATTGTGTGTGGCTGAGAACTAGAAGTCCGCGGTGAGACCAATACGTGCCTGAAGATGGCGTTGAAGCAACGTCGAAACTAGCAGCCAAATAAATATGAAATCTTAAGTACAGCTGGAGGAGTTCCATTTTTAATAAAAATTATACCAACTGAAGTCCCACCATCATTAAATATGCATATACGAAGATAAAACTTTTACGGTTGAAGATACAAAACCGTAATTATGTAGATTTTTACCAATTTGTAAACTAGAAGAAGTTTATGAAAGATCTGAAACGATGTTTAAAGTTTGGTGGATGTCGCTAAGTGCTATCGTCATCAAACACCGGAAGAGTACGGTCTCGGAAGTTTGCGCTCACTTTTAAGAAAAACTACGCATCTCATCGTTTACGATGCCACATCTCCTGAACTACGTGCCGAACAATCATCTAATCTTGTAGTTACATTTCGTGTTATAAGTTGATATAGTCTGCAAAATTTCGTGGGAATAGTTATTAGTGAATAGGTAATAAAGTGAAGCGTCCTGCGTAATGCACAATCAGCGAAAATGTAGCCAGCGATAAACTTTTTTCTTTCACTATTTTGTGTGGTTTGTCAACGAGAAAAATGTTCGAAAAGCTTTGAAATTATGTGTAAATTTTGTTGGAAGTGGGTAAGTGCTCTCAGTCACGAATACTGGATGAATAGTGTCTGGGTGAATTGCGCGCCATGACGGACGCTTTCTCGATACGTGTACACGGTCTCCAGCTTTACGACTTGTTTCATCGTGTTAAATCTTAAACGTAAGGTTATACCTTTTAATGATCATATTACGACAGAAATTTAAATTTGTAATTTTCGTCAGTCATTATATGAAACACTGAAAATCAAGTTTTGTTGTCTCTGGAAGGAGTTAGACAAACAAGCCCTGCGACTCGCGCCTTTTAGAAATGTAGATCACCAGAACGGTGGTTGCTTACGTGCGCTTCATTAACTCGCATTCCCTTTTGATTTTTCCAGATTAGTTATCTGAGAACCTCCTCTAGGGCTGCAGGAAATAGACGTAGTGATACAGATTCTCATTCCATTACTTCTACTACAGTTCCGAAATTCTCTCCGGCCAGATGCCTGACTGAAGCTTTGGCGAGAAATATACACATGAATACGATAAACAAATCTAATGCCACTGTAAGGACACATCCTACGCGCTATATGGGATCTTAATCCTGAAATTCGTGCGAATTGTAACAGAACAACAAACACCAAACGTAAAAAGGGATGGCCGCTTGGAAATTTGAACTTGCCCCGCCTGACAAGTGTAACTGCAGAATGTCGATTTTTAGGCCGATATACGAAGCTAGTAGTCCTGAAATGCCACCAGTGTTAACAGTCCTTTGCAAGGAGATGAAGTGTCACTTTTGCAAGGGAACAAACTGTTCATTGAGCAAGCACGTCGAATGTATCTCTCGCTGGATCTCTGCTGTTCCCCCCGTCGAGATATCTAAGGCGCACATATACGTCGTTTTATAGCCAAAGATGAATATTTATGCGTGTCGTCTCCACGACTGCGTCCTATATTTTCATTTCCGGAGAGCTGCGTTTACTGCGACGTCGTACGCTGCGGACTTCTGCGCTTCTGCCGGGCAGCCGACCATATAAAGCCGCCATAAAACCTCCATTCCTCTGCCGCACTGTGCCCAGTAGCGAAGTTTCTGCCACTCTGTTGTGACCGACAAGACTGAGAATGCACACTGCGTCGGGAAACTGGTGGCTAAGTTCACTCGTTCGTTATAACGTAGTCGCGACATTTCACGTTATCACATTACTCTTTTATTTGTTAGGAAGGCTGAAAATGTGATATCATTTTCTAGCTGCAAGTCCTACAGCAAGCGCGCAACCTGAATATCGCCCGCAAGGCACTGCACTGTGGATACTCTGATGCGACATGGTAAATAGTCATTGGAAAACTTCGTGGCAGATTAAAACCGTGTGCCACAAGTGGACTCGACCTTGCCATTCGCAAGCAGTGGTCTCATCAACTGTGCGGCACGGGTTCAGCCTGACAACAAGTTTCAAAAATGTGCGCCATGCATTGAAATCCACAAAGGAAGAACACTAGTGCGTAGCTATGTAGGCCATTAGTGTCACTTCAAGTACCTGGATGTATCTGGTATCCAAAATTAAAGCAACAAACTGTTATTTCACCGTCCTGTGTCTCATTCACCATGTTGTTGTTGTTGTGGTCTCCAGTCCAGAGACTGGTTTGATGCAGCTCTCCATGCTACACTATCCTGTGCAAGCTTCTTCATCTCCCAGTACCTACTGCAGCCTACATCATTCTGAATATGTTTACTGTATTCATCTCTTGGTCTCCCTCTATAATTTTTACCCTCCACGCTGCCCTCCAGTACTAAATTGGTGATCCCTTGATGCCTCAGAACATGTCCTACCAACCAAGCCCTTCTTCTAGTCAAGTTATGCCACAAACGTCTCTTCTCCCCAATCCTATTCAATACTTCCTCATTAGTTATATTATATACCCATCTAATCTTCAGCATTCTTCTGTAGCACCACATTTCGAAAGCTTCTATTCTCCTCATGTCCAAACTATTTATCGTCCATATTTCACTTCCATACATGGCTACACTCCATACAAATAATTTCAGAAACGACTTCCTAGCACTTAAATCTATAATCGATGTTAACAAATTTCTATTCTTCAGAAACGCTTTCCTTGCCATTACCAGTCTACATTTTATATCCTCTCTACTTCGACCATCATCAGTTATTTTGCTCCCCAAATAGCTAAACTCCTTTACTACTTTAAGTGTCTCATTTCCTAATCTAATTCCCTCAGCAACACCCGAGTTAATTCGACTACATTCCATTATCCTCGTTTTGCTTTTGTTGATGTTCATCTTATATCCTCCTTTCAAGACACTGTCCATTCAGTTCAACTGCTCTTCCAAGTGCCTTGCTGTCTCTGACAGAATTACAATGTCATCGGCGAACCTCCATGGATTTTAATACCTACTCCGAATTTTTCTTTTGTTTCCTTTACTGCTTGCTCAACATACAAATTGAATAACATCGGGGACAGGATACAACCCTGTCTCGCTCCCTTCCCAACAAATGCTTCACTTTCGTGCCCTCGATTCTTATAACTGCCATCTGGTTTCTGTGCAAATTGTAAATAGCCTTTCGCTCCCTGTATTTTACCCCTGCCACCTTTAGAATTTGAAAGAGAGTATTCCAGTCATCATTGTCAAAAGCTTTCTCTATGTCTACAAATGCTAGAAACGTAGGTTTGCCTTTCCTTAATCTTTCTTCTAAGATACGTCGTAGGGTCAGTATTGCCTCACGTGTTCCAATATTTCTACGGAATCCAAACTGGTCTTCCCCGAGGTCGGCTTCCAAACATTTTTTCCATTCGTCTGTAAAGAATTCGCGTTAGTATTTTGCAGCTGTGACTTATTAAATTGATAGTTCGGTAATTTTCACATGTGTCAACACCTGCTTTCTTTGGGATTGGAATTATTATATTCTTCTTGAAGTCTGAGGGTATTTCGCCTGTCTCATACATCGTGCTCACCAGATGGTAGAGTTTTGTCAGGACTATCTCTCCCAAGGCTGTCAGTAGTTCTAATGGAGTATTGTCTACTCCCGGGGCCTTGTTTCGACTCAGGTCTTTCAGTGCTCTGTCAAACTCATCACGCAGTATCATATCTCCCATTTCATCTTTTTCTACATCCTCTTCCATTTCCATAATATTGTCCTCAAGTACATCGTCCTTGTATAGACCCTCTATATACTCCTTCCACCTTTCTGCTTTCCCTTCTTTGCTTAGAACTGGGTTTCCGTCTGAGCTCTTGATATTCATACAAGTGGTTATCTTTTCCCCAAAGATCTCTTTAATTTTCCTGTAGGCGGTATCTATCTTACCCCTAGTGAGATAAGCCTCTACATCCTTACATTTGTCCCCTAGCCGTCTCTGCTTAGCCATTTTGCACTTCCTGTCAATCACATTTTTGAGACATTTGTATTCCTTTTTGCCTGCTTCATTTACTGCATCACCATATAATCACATAAACTGTCAGCAGATGTCAGTACGATCATGTTCTGGACGGAAGATGGCGTTCCTGGCAACGGACAACCACGCCAGCTACGACGTCACGACACCTATCAAACGGGGTAGTTCTTTCCGGTTAGCCCTATACCGGCAATCGTTGCGTACGCAGTCCAGACGGTGTAGCGTGGCACAGAGAAGACGCCTACCAGACTCTCTGCGGTGGAGGGCCTGGGAAGAATGAAAGCAGAACAGTCACAAACCGATCTGGCTCGCTGGCTTGTTGTGAGTCGTCCTGTTATTTCTCAGGAGTGGGGACAGTTTGTAGAGACCGAGACTTTTTCCAGCAAACCAGGGCAGATTCGACCACATGTGGCATCAGAAAGAGATGCCCGCTATCTGGTTGTACTCCCCTTACTACTGCACGGCAGCTGGCATCTGGCGTCGCGGCATCCACTGGACGCTTCGGCAGAGTTGCCTTTACTGTCGGAGACCTGCTGACGCGCCTTCACAGAAGGAAACGCTAGAGTGGAGTCGTCAACATGCCATCTGGACGGTCGGACAACGGGCCAATGTTCTTTCCGCAGATGAATTCCGATTTCGTCGATTCTCGCCGGATTCACATCTGGTGGGAATGTGGAACACGATTTCGGGATCCAAACATTGTGGAGAGAAACCAGTATAGTGGAGGATCGCAGACGGTGTGAGCAGAGATTATGTTGAGCACTCGAAGAGACCTTATTGAAACTGTATGGGTGAATGGACAAGGTTTTAGTGTTTTCAGGTATCGTGACGAGATCTTGGGACCTCGTGTGCGATTGTTGCGAGGTGCCGAGGGCCCAGACTTCGTTTTGATAGGCGATGATGCTCGACCTCATAGGGCACAAGTGATTGATGTTTTCTTGGAGAAGGAAGATACTGTACGGATAGCGTGACCTGCTCGCTCCTCCAATTTGAATAACAGAAAGGACTTCAAATGGTTCAAATGGCTCTGAGCACTATGGGACTTAACTTCTAGGTCATCAGTCCCCTAGAACTTAGAACAACTTAAACCTAACCAACCTAAGGACATCATACACGTCCATGGCCAAGGCAGGATTCGAACCTGCGACCGTAGCGGTCGCACGGTTCCAGTATGTAGCGTCTAGAACCACTCGGCCTCCTCAGCCAGCCATAGAGGATTTCAGGGATGCGTTATGGTGACAGGTTGCAGCACGTCAGCATCCACCAACCACTCTCCAAGGCTTGCGAGCAGCTCTGCAGGAAGAATGGGTGTTACTGCCTCAGCACGAGATTGATGACATCATTCACAGCATGCACCATCGTTGTCAGACCTGTATTGCTACCTCCGGCCGATGTGGCCGAGCGGTTCTAGGCGCTTCAGTCCGGAATCGCGCGACCGCTACGGTCGCAGGTTCGAATCCTGCCTCGGGCATGGATGTGTGTGTTGTCCTTGGATTAGTTGCGTTTAAGTAGTTCTAAGTTCTAGGGGACTGATGATCACAGATGTTAAGTCCCATAGTGCTCAGAGCCATTAGAACCATTTGTATTGCTTCCAGAGATAGTCACACCCCATACTGAGCTAGTTAACGAGTTGTCGGAAGGTGTGCGCAAATCCGTTAAGTTGGAAAAAACGAAGAACATTTTAGTCTACCGTTTTCATGTAGCAGTTGTTTATGTTATCTATTATTTACATTGTTTCTACTTCACGGTCGCCTGTTTGTATTGTTTCGCGGCAAAATAAAGGCAAGCTTGAAAAATTTCCGATTTTGGACGCCAGTGTATATTTTCCAACATACCCTTTCAAATAGCTGAAATCTTTTTGTGACCACATCACTACTACTGAGAAATTTCGTGTACGTTCTAACCCATGTCGATTAAAGCTTAAAAACTTGTATGGTGTGAATTAAATATTTCTTCGTCAATGAAGAATACCAGTTTACACTGTCGGAAAAAAATGGAACACCTTCAAGAATAAGGTTATTTTGTGGAAGAGTAATGTGTCACGTTGTTCGCCACTGTACGATAACAAATGCAGACCTAATGAAAGACGTTCCACAGTGAAGGGTGCACAGAAACTCGCATCAGTACATAGTTTTCTCATCTCTGGGCGCAAGGCATGCGTGTATTCCCATAAGGAAATGACCAAAACGTGCTGTCGGCAGCCTCACGACTGTCGAAAATATAGTCGATAAATTTTACTGTTTTAGGGTCCTGATTAGTTATAAGTTATTAAAATTTACTTTCATAATACACTGAAGCGCCAAAGAAACTGGTATAGGCATGCATATTCAAATACTGCCCGCTGTTAAACACGTGAGCTGCGGGCAGGGATAAACTGGGAACATGTGAGCTCCGGACAGAGGATTAGTCAGCCAGTTAGCAGTAGTCGGCACACACCATGAGGAGGTTGGCTCACTGTCTTCCATACTCGCCCCCTAGATTACAACTAAAACATCAGTCATTCAGCCACATCATTGACAAATATCAAATCGTCAAAAATAAGTCGGCTTCTTCAGTTCTTGGCGCAGATACTTGAAACTAACGCGTTTAACAAAACTAAACCGATCGATGATTCTTTCCCCAAGCCTTCCACCCGCACCCTTAAAAATACTTCCTTCTTTACAGTTGCCCTTTATCTTTGTCGCTTGGCACTGTTCACACTCCTTATTTTCACGTATGTCTCTGCTTTGCACCTCAAGCAGAATCTCCTTCAGATAGTAGACAGAAGGATGGGCAGAATAGAACCAACTGTTCAGTTTAGAATGGAAAGCTTCACAACCGTTAGTGCTACGGTCGAATGTGGGCGAGTTTTCAGCCCAGACAGTTGGCGGAAACAAGGCATCGGGGGATATACTCCTGTCGAAAATATAGTCGATAAATTTTCCTGTTTTGGGGTCCTGATTAGTTATAAGTTACTAAAATTTACTTTCATAATACACTGAAGCGCCAAAGAAACTGGTATAGGCATGCATATTCAAATACAGAGATAAATAAATAGGCTGCGGTCGGCGACACCTATATAAGACAAGTGTCTTACTCAGTTGTTACTGCTGCTACAATGGCACGTTATCAAGATTAAAGTAAGTTTAAATGTGGTGTTACAGTCGGCGCTCGAGCAATGGGAAACAGCATCTCCGAGCCAGCGCTGAAGTGGGGATTTTCCAGTGCGACCATTTCATGAGTGTACGGTGAATATGAGGAATCCAGTAAAACGTCAAATCTGTGACATTGCTGCGGCTGGAAAAAGATCCTGCAAGAACGGGACCAACGACGGCTGAAGACAATCGTTCAACCTGACAGAAATGGAACCCTCCCGCAAATTGTTGCAGATTTCAGTGCTGGGCCGCCAACAAGTGTCAGCGAGGGAAACTTTCCCGAAACATCATCGATATGGGCTTTCGGAGGCGAAGATCCACTCTTGTACCGTCGGTGACTGCACCACACAAACCTTTACACCTCGCTTGGGACCGTCAACACCGAAATTGGACGATTGATGACTGGAAACATGTTGCCTGTTCGCACGAGTCTCGTTTGAAATTGTATCGAGCGGATGGACGTGTACCGGTTTGGAGACAAACTCATGAATCCGTGGACCCTGCACGTCAGCAGGGCACAATTCAGAGTGGTGGAGGCTCTATAATGGTGTGGGGCGTGTGAAGTTGGAGTGATATGAGACCACTGATACGTCTAGATACAACAGGTGACACTTACGTAAGCATCCTTTCTGATCACCTGCGTCCATTCATGTCCATAGTGCATTCCGACGGACTTGGGCAATTCCAGCAGGACAATGCGACAACCCACACGTCCATAATTGCTGCAGAGTAGCCCCAGCAACACTCTCGTGAGTTTAAACACATCTGTCAGCCACCAAACTCCCCATACATGAACATTATTGAGAATATCTGGGATGCCTTGCAACGTGCTGTTCAGGAGAGATCTCCACCCCCTCGTACTCTTACGGATTTGTGGAGAGCCCTGCATTGTGTCATCTCCCTCCAGCACTACATCAGATATTAGTCGAGTCCATGCCATGTCGTGTTGCGGCACTTATGCGTGCTCGAGTATGCCCTACACGACATAAGGCAGGTGTGCCGGTTTCTTTGTCTTAAGTTATTCGGATAGTATTAGTTAGATGTGGGTATCAATGTTAATGTTAGTACTCGTAATTTCGCTTACCTGCTGTCCGCACGATAACGGTGCTCCCGATAAATGTCTCTCAGAGCACATTCTGCGGCCTCTTATACACTTGGATCGTGGCTCTGTTGTGGCGCTGACCGCGGATTCATGAGGAGTGCTACGTCCGTGTCCAGCGACTGGTGTTCCTCAAACGGCCGCGTTGTAGTGAGTAAATAAAAGTGACTAAAACTGAGTGGACGAGTAGAACGAAGTGTTTGTACACTACTGACCATTAAAACTGCTACACCACGAAGATGACGTGCTACAGAATCGAAATTTAACCGACAGGAAGAAGATGCTTTGATATGCGAATGATTGGCTTTTCAGAGCATTCACACAAGGTTGGCGACACCTGCAACGTGCTGACATGAGGGAAGGTTCCAACCGATTTCTCGTACACAAACAGCAGTTGATCGGCGTTGCCCGGTGAAAAGTTGTTGTGATGCCTCGTGTAAGGAGGAGAAATGCGTACCATCACGTTTCCGACTTCGATAAAGGTCGGATTGTAGCCTATCGTTATTGCGGTTTATCGTATCGCGACATAGCTGCTCGCGTTGGTCGAGATCCAATGACTGTTAGCAGATTATGGAATCGGTGGGTTCAGGAGGGTAATACAGAACGCCGTGCTGGATACCAACTGCCTCGTATCACTAGCAGTCGAGATGACGGACATCTTATCCGCATGGCTGTAACAGATCGTGCAGCCACGTGTCGACCCCTGAGTCAACAGATGGGGACGTTCGCAAGACAACAACCATATGCACGAACAGTTCGACGACCAACAGCATGGACTATCAGCTAGCAGACCATCGCAGGGGGTACCCTTGACGCTGCATCACAGACAGGAGGGCCTGTGATGGTGTACTCAACGACGAACCTGGGTGCACGAATGGCAAAACGTCATTTTTTTCGGATGAATCCAGGTTCTGTTTACACCATCATGATGTTCGCATCCGTGTTTGGCGACATCGCGATGATCACACATTGGAAGATTGTATATCGTCATCGCCATGCTGGGGTACCGCCCGGCGTGATGGTATGGGGTGCCATTGGTTACACATCTCGGTCACCTCTTATTTGCATTGACAGCACTTTGAACAGTCGACGCTACATTTCAGATGTGTTACGATCCGTGGCTCTACCCTTCATTCGATCCCTGCGAAACCCTACATTTCAGCAGGATAATGTAGGACCTCATGTTGCAGGTCCTGTACGGGCCTTTCTGGATACAGAAAATGTTCGACTGCTGCCCTGGCCAGCACATTCTCCAGATCCCTCACCAATTGAAAACGTCTGGTCAATGGTGGCTGAGCAACTGGCTCGTCACAATACGCCAGTCACTACTCTTGATGAATTGCGGTATCGCGTTGAAGTTGCATGGGTAGCTGTACCTGTACACGCCATCCAAGCTCTGTTTGACTCAATGCCCAGCCGTATCAAGGCCGTTATTACGGTCAGAGGTGGTTGTTCTGGGTACTGATTTCTCAGGATCTATACACCCAAACTGCTTGAAAATGTAATGACATATCAGTTCTAGTGTAATATATTTGTCCAATGAATACCCGTTTATCATCTGCATTTCTTCTTGGTGTAGCAATTTTAATGGCCAGTAGTGTATAATGTCATCAAATGACTGTTCACAGTTCACCAGTTACGACAGCGAGAGTCGTGGGGCAATTATCGAATTAGTCGGTAAGCCAACAAGCCGGCTCGATCCGCAGTTGACATGGCAACATAATGAAGTGGAAGTAGTCGTTCGCAGTTCAAATGTAAACAGCATCCTTCCATGGACTGTCCCATGCTTCTAGCGCCTTTTGTTGCAGATCGACAACGGATGTTGCGGGTTGTGGAGGAAAAATAAGTCCCTTTCCCTCTACGTCACCTCCCACAAGTGTTCAGCTGGCGAGATGTCTGGTAGTCTTACGGGTGAGGGCAGTTTTTTTACACCAAGGCAGCACGTTGCGCTGCAGCAGCCGTTCGTGGACGTGCTTTGTATGTGCTGGAAAAGCGCATCACCTTCCTGTCGAAGAAATAGCAGCAGGTTAACAGCCTGTGCAGTGTAAAGTGCACTGGATGGTTTACATTGCGGAAACACCTAATGTGACCTCGAGTTGTAACCTCCTCACAATGAAATGTGGGCTGGGACCTGTGTGTCGTGGGCGAATGCACTCCTGAGTCGGCCACTTACCGTAACTACGCTGTACTCTTGAACGTCCATCACTCGCTTACAGACAGAACCTATTCTCATCACTGACGGCAATAGAGCGCCATTGCATTGTCCGGTCGACTCTTCTTGAGATCAGAGTAGCCTTGCTTGGTGGTATCGTGCTGTCAATGGCAGCCTGGCCAGAGCCACACGTCATCACAGTCCTGTTGGAAACAGTCGGTACCCGATGGCCCCTGGTGACACAGCAGATGGAAAACGTGTCCGGATTCCGTCCCTGGATGCTGTACAACCGGCCACCGCTGCTTGCATAATGGAATGTCAAATCATCTTTCAGCTGTGAAACTTCCTGGCAGATTAAAACTGTGTGCCGGACCGAGACTCGAACTCAAGACGTTTGCGTTTCGCGGGCAAGTGCACTACCATCTGAGCTACTCAAGCACGACTCACGCCCCGTCCTCGCAGCTTTACTTCTGCCAGTACCTCGTCTCCTACCTTCCAAACTTTACAGAAGCTGGCAGAAGTAAAGCTGTTAGGACCGGGCGTGAGTCGTGCTTGGGTAGCTCAGATGGTAGAGCACTTGCTCGCGAAATTCAAAGGTCCCGAGTTCGAGTCTCGGTCCGGCACACAGTTTTAATCTGCCAGGAAGTTTCATATCAGCGCACACTCCGCTGCAGAATGAAAATCTCATTCTGCATCTTTCAGCTGTCTAATGTCTATTGAGTTACCAGTTTCGGCGATGTATTAAGCCATAATCAGGTCCCCTGACCGACCTGCAGGAAGATTCCAACCTCGGTACCGGTCGAAATAGGGACCAGCTTTCAAAGACTGTGTAACCTCCCCACAGATAAATAATATGTATAATAACCTCCCAACAGTAAAAAATATATCATTCACATTCAGCGTAACCTCCCAACAGTTAAGTTCCGTAACCTATCAATAATAAAATGTGACTTATCTCTCAATAAAAAATTGTGGCTCACTTATAACCTTTCAATAATTGACTGTGAATTTAAACTGATAAATTTGGACGTCAGCAGTGCTGCGTCATGGCCCTGAAAGAACATTCTGAATATATTGAAATTCTTACCTCAATAAGGTCGCCGGATAACGCATATATATCTGCTCCTATAATAAATTTTTCTGGCACAGCCCAGTGCAATGCTGGCCGATAGATCTGTCATGCATAAAAAGAAACAACTGATTTTTCTTTACAATAATCTGGATGACCATGGATTTGAGAAATTAGTAAATTCTTTAAATTGATATAAATGAATGTCAAAAGTTAATTTTTTATAAGAAAGATTATTATTAAGATATTTTTTTAAAAAGATTTACATGGGACTTGATATAACAATTGTAAATATGCGCGAGGCTGCTTTTACCTTATACTACATCGCTCAGGCACCGCCATCGCTCCGCACGACCGGCCTAGCCAATTCGATACACCAGACTGCTAGCTACAACTTACTCCTACTGCTAGCGACACTACATGCAACACTGCTCTCTGGTCTGAGATTCTCTTATAGCTTACATATTGCAGGCAGCGCGTGAGCAATCCATCGAAATTACATCTCCTCGAGTGAGCTAGCAACAAATTCGTTAATGATGGACCTCTTACAATTGATATCTGTATATCTCTGCTTGATACAGTGATCATGGATGATGTTTTAAGTGATCGCTGTACCAAGCAGAAATCTCCAGATATTTGTTCTATGGGTGTGCGAATGTTCCACAGAGCATTGGCGAAAGTAGCGACACCCTACCGCTAGTTTGTGCCCGATATGTGCAGCAGCATTCCGTCGGTACGTTCATCCAGCTTCCCTCAGGCCCATAATGTGAGCCCCTTCAGATATCTGAAACCGTTCAACATGAGTCCAGACTCGTCGGTGGGTCATGGTTGTACCCTACAATTAATGTTGCACTGTTCGTCTCTAAACTCAGCACATTTACTGCCTGCAGAATCAAAACAAAGTGTACACAGGCAGGTGTCAAGAGCGTCATTTGATCGCCGATGATCGGGACAAATCACTCACTAACACTAGACGCCCTCCTTATGTACATATTATATCCAGATGCCATTCAGCACAGTCCTTGGAGGGTTGCATTTTCTTTCCGGCGGTGTATATTAGCCATGCAAACTTCATAGACAATGAACCTCGACAAAAATAATTTTTTGACAAAATAACATAAAAGAGGATACTGTGTGCCACACAATTAGTAATTTTCCTGACTGGCTTGGTATCAATATTCCTACGATAAGGGCTATCTTAATTATCTGGAGCTTAGACAGCAAGTTAGAGATGCACGATGTTGGGATGTCATCGACGTCGGAGCATTGATAGACGATAGTAACTGACTGCAAAACGTTTATGTTTTTAATGTCGATGCTAAATGATGACTTTATAGATTGGCATCATACAAATACATCTAATGTCATATTTATTAATTAATAAGCACAGAAATAATAAAAGTTACATATTCCACAATTTTTTTTGTCTACACACCACTAACGGGTTTTCATGATACGTTTTGGTCGTTTCCGTAATAACCGAGGTATAAACTGACCCATACTGCTCCTTCAATGTTTAACGGAATTGTCCTGTATTTTTGTAATGCGTTTCGTAAAAACGTATATGAAAAACGGAGCATCAGCGACCCGCTGACATAGTTGGTCAACAAATACGACTTTCCTACACTGCCGTATCATTTCGTCATCATCTTTATCGTTAACACAGACCGTGTATCGAAACTGTTTATCATTCATAAGAATTATCTTTTAAAGTAAGAAATGGAAAGAGCAAAATTATTCGAGAACTGACAGGCACAAGCAGCTGAAAAACAGTAAGTGGGGTAAACTGATTTCCTTAATTTACGTAAGTATTTATATTTACGCTTGTAAAATGTATTCTTCCGTAAATTGAAGTATAATTTTTGACAGTTAAGAAAAAAAAATCTTGCAAGCAACAATACTTGACATCTTAAAAGCATGAACTGAATGAACGATCAGGCCAACGGCTTTGGCACTTTGGATAAACCGATTTTCGCCCGATCACCGAGGCTAAGCAGCGTGGGGCCCGGTTAGTAGTTAGGTGCGTGACGGACTCGGTACACCGGCTGCAAATGGCTCAGGGACAATCAAGCAGCTGCAGCGGCATCCGGTTGAAGGTTCGCACTAAACTGTTGAGCTCTTAGACGATATTATCAGTGAACATTGAAAGTTATTAGCCCACGCTTAGCTGCAACAATAGCTAACCTTCCTGTCCTCGTTCGCTCAAAACTGTGGTTACTGCCCCTCCCCCTCCCTCTCGCCCTCCCGATCATGTCTGGAAAGCCGCAACTACGTTGCACCGGTGTCAGTACGAGACGTGTTCAGGAAAAGACTCGTTTGACTGACGAAAAAATGTTGACAGTGCTGACAAGTAGCTCGATTGTCTTGCCAACATGCAAGGCCAATATTTTGTCCTTAAAAATGATTTCGCCGATTTTCAAAGAGTACTGAAAAATCGATGTTAAAGTGCCTCACGTCTGTATTTTATAAATATTGGCGATCATCGAACATCCTTGCACCAACCGTACTATGTTCATTTCCACTAGCGTGCAGCCACAATTGTTGACTAACAACAGGTTGTATTATCAGCAGCGGTTACTGATTACACTAGTGCAACAGTGTTCTGTAGTTAATGCCTGGGCAAAAATGAATGACGCGCAGCAGTAAAAGAAGCAAAGTAAACAACAAATACGTGATATAGTAAGCATGATTTACCCGTAGTATGTACCGGGTGATCAAAAAGTCAGTATAAATTTGAAAACTGAATAAATCACGGAATAATGTAGATAGAGAGGTTCAAATTGACACACATGCTTGGAATGACATGGGGTTTTATTAGAACCAAAAAAATACAAGAGTTCAAAAAATGCCCGACAGATGGCGCTTCATCTGATCAGAATAGCAACAGTTAGTATAACAAAGTAAGACAAAAGAAGACGATGTTCTTTACAGGAAATGCTCAATATGTTCACCATCATTCCTCAACAATAGCTGTAGTCGAGGAATAATGTTGTGAACAGCACTGTAAAGCATGTCCAGAGTTATGGTTTAGGCATTGGCGTCGGATGTTGTCTTTCAGCATCCCTAGAGATGTCGGTCGATCACGATACACTTGCGACTTCAGGTAACCCCAAAGCAAATAATCGCACGGACTGAGGTCTGGGGACCTGGGAGGACAAGCATGACGAAAGTGGCGGCTGAGCATACGATCATCACCAAACGACTCGCGCAAGAGATCTTTCACGCGCCATCTGTCGGACATTTTGTGAACATTGTTTCTTTTGGTTCTAATAAAACCCCATGTCATTCCAAACATGTGTGTCAATTTTTACCTCTCTATCTGCATTATTCCGTGGTTTATTAAGTTTTCAAATTTATACTGACTTTTTGATCACCCTGTACTTCTCAAACCATCACCCTGCGCCCGGTTGAACTTGTTTGTGTGTCCCAGTTTCGTTTCCTTTCCATTCTGTTCCATTCGTGGACGCTACACGAGAATAAAGATTGTCAGTATCCCTCTGTATAGGGTTGGCAAATCTGAAACTGTCCCAGACAATATTTCATTCACCGTAACGTAGACTACTCACTTTACATCATTTACTGCGAGTGTGAGTGACGTAAGTTGGGTTGCGTGTCTTAAGCTGCATGAAATACACTTAAAAGAAAAGGTTACAATTTCAGAAGAATTGTATGATTTAATCAAGAGAAAGAACTTCACATATTGAGCAAATCAAACGCGTTGGTCCATCTCGGGTCCTCATGCTCGTAGTTATTTCGCTTGGCAGTGATTCACAGATGTGTTGGATGTCCTTCTGAAGGAGTCATGTCAAATATTGTACAACTTGTGCTTCAGATTGTCAAAGTCCCGAGCTGGTTCGAGGGCCCAGCCCATAATACTGCAATCATTTTCAACTAGCGGGGTACCTGGCGACCTTTCTGGCCAACAGGTTTTGGCAAGCACGAAACAAGCACTAGAGAAACTCCCGCGGAAAGGCATTATCCTGCTGAAATGTAAGCCCTAGATGACTTGCCATGAAGGTACGGCAAGAAAGGAAGAATGGATTGGCCGGCCGGAGTGACCGAGAGGTTCTGGGCGCTTCAGTCTGGAACCGCGCTACCGCTACGGTCGCAGGTTAGAATCCTGCCTCGGGCATGGATGTGTGTGGTGTCCTTAGGTTAGTTAGGTTTAAGTAGTTCTAAGTTCTAGGGGATTGATGACCTCAGAGGTTAAGTCCCATAGTGGTTCAAATGGCTCTGAGCACTATGTGACTTAACATCTGTGGTCATCAGTCCCCTAGAACTTAGAACTACTTAAACCTAACTAACCTAAGGACATCACACACATCCATGCCCACGGCATGATTCGAACCTGCGACCGTAGCGGTCGCGCGGTTCCGGACCAAGCGCCTAGAACCGCTAGACCACCGCGGCCGGCTAAGTCCCATACTGCTCGGAGCCATTTGAACCATTTTTTGAAGAATGAATTGATTGTTGCTGTTAATAACGGTCATCCTCCTTTACCTCCTCTGCATTACTGCAGATGACGTGTCACTGAGCACATTTGTTCTGTGCATGCAGTACACGTGAGGCGCCTAGTTGTTTCCACTGCACTGTGTGGAATACGAAGGTTCTGTTATAGTTCACTAACCTTCTGTCTTCAAGCTGATGTCCCCAGCGCAGTAAACAGCACGCAGGTCGTAGGTTCTGTATCTTGAGGCTGAAACTGACTTTTAGCGAGGTTCTGTTCTGAAATAACGTATCACTTCTTTGGAATGCCACTCACGTATTTTAATATAGCCACACGAGAAGACTAGATGATCTTAATACAACACCTTCTGATATAGCAAAGTACATGATCAAACACAATGTTGATGAGAATGTATATTTACACTATTTGTGGCACGTGTCTGTGCCTCATGACTACCGGAGTGAATCTTTTAATACTGGATACTGGCAAACACATACTGCTACAGACAACATGTCTGTTCTTCTCAACTGTCTAATCCAGAGTGACGAACAGGAACTTAAATAAAAATTGTAAACACATCCTACGACAGACCACATGTCTGTTCTTCTCGACTGCCTAATCCAGAGTGACGAACAGCCCGAAACACTTCGCGCGCCATACCAGAAAAGGCGTGACCCGAACGCTTCCGAAGTGCTTCGTGTGCAATTTCGTCGGTCTTTTGTTTTTGATTTAAATTGTTTTTAATAATTCTAAAATGACTGATTGATAGTCAGCTGTTGAGAGATATTGATATTAAAAAGAGAAGTAATTCCAATGTGTAGTTTAACTAATAATAATAACTATAACGTTTTGGCGCCCTTGCTCCGAACACAGCAGCCAATCACAGAGCAGTAGCATTATGCAGGCGGTCTTTCTGACGGGAATGGTACCGAATCCAACATCTGTCACAGGTACCTCACACCACATTTCGTCATCTATATACTTCTTGCTTCTCCACTGCTCTGGGAACAGCTTCTTGGAGCCTAATATGATGGCTGACTAAGCCAGAAGTATTACAAAGGGCAACAAAACGGGATGTAGGAAATCGTCGAAGTACTGCTACACTGTAAGGGTGCTGCGGATGAAAGGAAATGGTACCCTAAAACAACACTCGGGGCAATATGGCTGGCAACAGTCTTGTTGGTGTCCCATCATTGTCCTCAGCGTCTGCACACACGTCTTCCCTGTTCATCGGGGCTCAGTTCGAAATGGAACCCATCAGAGACGACAGTTCCACTCCAGTCAATGAGATTCCAGGCCATAGATGTGTGTGGAGACGCCCCCATACAGTAGTGGGATACCAGCCGCCATACGGTCCGGCCGCGAGGAGTGGCAGACTGGAGTGCCATTTCATTTCATTTGGCGGCAGGATCCCTTTGACTGACATCCGCGGTATCTTTAAGCACAGCGGTTCGTCGAAGATATTCTAAGCCCCGATTTGTTGCGCTTCATGGGAAGCCATCATGGGCTTACATTTCAGCAAGATTATGCCTGACCAAGAGAAGTCTGCTAGTATCAAACAGGGGCCTTAATTTGGGGAAGAAATTTCTGAGAATGTTCGTTTAGACTGCAGGACTGTATAGCAGTGAAACATGGACTGTGGGAAAACCGGAACAAAAGAGATTCTAAGCATTTGAGATGTGGTGCTGTAGAAGAATGTTGAAAGTTAGGTGAACTGATAAGGTAGGGAGTAAGGGGGTTCTCCGCAGAATCGGCGAGGAAAGAAATACACGGAAAACACTGACAAGAAGAACGAACAGGATAACAGGACGTCTGTTAAGACATCAGGGAATCACTACCACAATAGTAGAGGGAGCTGCAGAGAGTAAAACTATAGAGTAAGACAGAGATTGGAATACATCCAGCAAGTATCTGAGGATTCTTTTTTTCTCAAGGCCTTTGTTCCACTCCAACGTGGGGTCGGCTTTGTTATTACGGAGTTGGCAGTGTTAACTGCAGAGGGTGGCCAGATGCCCTCCCTGACGCCCCCCCCCCCCCCCCCCGCCCGGGATGGATGTAGTGCACCCCAGCTGTCTGTGTCTAGTGTAAGTCATGAAATAGTGCGAACGCTTTCAAATGCCAGTGAGTCGTGTAACTGAGGCGGAACTTGCTGACCAGCCCTGTATTCACCTAGCGGGATGTGGAAAACCGCCTAAAAACCACATCCAGGCTGGCCAGCATACCGGCCCTCGCCGGTAATCCGCCGGTCGGATCTATAAGGGGCCGGCACGCCTACCCGAGTCCAGGAAGCAGCGCATTAGAGCTTACAGCTACCCTGGCGGGTTCAGCAGGGAACTGAGGATATAGGTTGCAAATGCTACTCTGAGATAGAAAGGCTGGCACAGGAGAGAAATTTGGGGCTCGCTGCATCAAACCAGTCACAAGAAAGATGACTCAAAGAATGCTGCTTGCCTTCGCGCTTGCCACACCCTATCTTGGCCAGCAATGTCGGCGGGTATCTCTCCGGTCGAGAACGTTTGGAGCATTATGGGCAGGGTCCCCCAACCATCTCTGGATTTTGACGATCTAACGCTCCAATTGGACAGAATTGGGCACGACGCCAGTCTGGGGACATCCAGCAATTCTATCAGTTAATGCCAAACCGAATAACTGCTTGCTTAAGAGCCAGAGGTGGAACAACACGTTATTGACATATTTGATAAGCTCTTTGTCTCGAATAAATCCTCCTATTTTTCTGAAATACTAGTTATTTGTTTGTCTGTACATGTACATCACACCTACGGATATCCGTTCCTTTCGGATAATTCCTTCATCGTGCGTCACTTCTCCTTTTTTGTCTTAGAGTGAATTTTGCGGCCCTGTTTTACTTTGTCCATCTCGTGTGCACGCACGTTTCTGTGATTTTTCAAAAATTGGTGCAAATGGCTCTAAGCACTATGGTACTTAACATCTGAGGACATCAGTCCCCTAGAACTTAGAACTACTTAAACCTAACTAACCTAAGGACACCACACACATCCATGCCCGAGGCAGTATTCGAACCTGCGACCGTAGAGGTCGCGAGGTTCCAGACTGTAGCGCCTAAAACCGCTCGGCCACCAGCGGCCGGCTCTGTGATTTTTGCGTCGTGAATATTTCGCTAGATGTAATTTGGAAAACGTGGCGTTTCTTACTTCGTTGTGGACCGTGAGCTGTCGGAGTTCTGTGAGTGAGGCTCAACCGCGATGCACAACGCCTCTCTTGTAGCGCCTCATTCTGTAAGTCAGTGGGCATTTCCCGCTGACCTTTTTTGAACTGTGCAGCTTATCTTTGAATCTTCTGTGTCTACCTCAGTTTTGTTAATGTTCCCAGATTGACGGACAATAATCGAAATTTGGTCGAACAAGCGTTATGCAAGCGACCCATTCCCGCGTCAATTGCATTTCCTTCGGAATTCCTCTAGCACATATTAGACATCGCCAAATGGCATGAAGTTGACTGCTGGGTCGAAGTTGATCCCAACATTAAAGAAAACATGTTATGCTGAATATCTACATTTTGATGTCATGAGAATTCTTTTATTATTGTTACTATATTTACTGTTCGAAAGTTCTTAATTTATGGTAGTGGCTAAATATATATAGTATTCCGAACCTCTGCCTGAATACTAATCATTTTCAGAAGGACTGTCTTTTTAATGACAAAAGTTTTTATCGTGTGACTTACCAAAAACAACTCACGTGCCTAGGTAATATGTATGTTGTGTGTTGAAACCTCACAGCGACAGCTAGAGCAATAACAAAAGTTAATAGGTGATACTTACATTTTTATACACACATAAATAATACTCGTACTTTGCAAATTCTTGGTCGAATCGGGGTTCTCTACCTGCACGTGTCGTGCTGCAAAAGCTGGTTATTCGTGCTTTTAACGGGTGGTCACATTATAGTGACGGTATCTTGTATTTGGTGTACGACGACGGGAAACTTGTAGACATCTCTTCAAGGAGATCGGCAACCCAATTGTACATTCGCAACACATAAATTCGCGGATGAAATTCATTGGAAAAACTGCATCGTAATTTGAAATGAATAGTGACGCCCACACAAAAACAACAGAAAAAATTTCCTTCATTACTCATTACTTAAGCTGTCGTTGGGACAGAAAAGAGTTCAGAATGTAACTACAATAATCTTTGATCATTTGCCCAATAATGTAAAAAGTTTGACAAGCAGCAAAGCAAATTTTGCCTATTTTCAAATCTTTTACTCTGGACAAAAATGAAGTGATCGTATAGTATTGTTAGCCAGGAGGTCCCGTCCAGGGAAGTTCGGCCGCCGGTATGCAAGTCTTATTTCAGGTGGCGCCACAGACATGCACGTCGGTGATGACGAGATGATGATTAGGACAACACAATACCCAGTCCACGGGCAGACTACATTTGCAACCCGTCGAGAAGTGAACCTGGGCCCACTGCATGGTAGGCAAGTATGTTACCACCTTTTCTTTATCTCATTTTGTTCGTTATTATTAGTTGCATTTGTTCGGGGCAGACGTCCCACGACAGCCGTTGAACGTCATAGTTGATCGATTCACTCAGTTTTCTATTATCACAGAGCGCAGCCAACCCTCTGACCGATCACGTTGAGCCCCCGTCCTGACACCACTCAGCTAAGCAGGCGGACTGCTCTGAACGATTTCTGTTCCAAGACACCGTGACAAAGCAAGCTGGGATATTTTTACTTCTCCTCTTGTTTTGCCATCTGCCTCCTTAAAATTCATTTTTTCATGTCTGACTAATTACCATTAACCTACGTGAGAATAATCTGCATTTTCATAAAAGTATTAAAGAATATAACACCAGATCTAATTTTGTGTTTAGTTTTATGTATGTAATTGATTTTCTAATTCGTTTTGACTATTCCTGGATAATATCTTTTGTTATATGGTGAAATCAGTAACTGTATCGTAGCTTAAATTCTATTGTTGACTTATAAACAAATATAAATTCTGTAGTAATTATAAACATTTGGTGGAACAACTAGTAGCATTCTTCAAGTATTTACTTGGCTCTGTTCGAAAACATGTTAGCAAAGCCAGCCCCTAATTAATTCCAAAGTAATTACCAGTTTTGTCAAAAGTATTGTTTGTATAATTATATCTGTTCATTTCATCATTTAAACAGATAATTCAGCTTAACCATTGTAGTAGAACAAACTGTTAAAAAGAAGGAAGTTTTAGATGTATTCAGTTAGTTTAATGAATTAGGTTTTACTTGTAATTTCTGTAAATTAAACACCAAATAATGTGTAGTTTCAGTACCTATTACTGTGAGGATATGTAAGTTCCCGAATTTTCGTCCCGAGACAGTCAGTCCATGGCCGAGTTTCAGACAAAAGAGCTGTGTTGGTTAGAACAATAACAATGCATCAACTTACCTGTGAAATAAGAGTATCAAAAATATGCTGTGTGTTAAAACAACGACAGTGTGTATTATACTTATTTCAAAGGCTGTGAACTGTGTGCTGAGGTTTTACTGCTGATAGATGTTCAAAGTTAAACTATCGTAGCAGTATGTTGACGTCTGGATGAAAACTATTAATGAGGCCTTTCAAAATTTGCCAATAGTTAACTGGCCACTTGACTGTGCAATATTTGGGGGGGATCGTTAACAGTGAAAGTAAAGAACTATGAAACGCAACATCATTTATAGATTTATTGTAGTCAGTGTTGAACTCCCCCCCTCGGAGAAGAAATGCAGATGATAAACGGATATTCATAGGACAAATATATTATACTAGAACTGACATCTGAATACATTTTCACGCAAGTTGGGTGCTTAGATCCTAAGAAATCAGTACCCAGGACAACCACCTCTGGCCGTAATAACGGCCTTGATACGCCTTGGCATTGAGTCAGACAGAACTTGGATGGCGTGTACATGTACAGCTGCCCATGCAGCTTAAACACGATACCACAGTTCATTAAGAGTAGTGACTGGCGTATTGTGACGAACCAGTTGCTCGGCCACCATTGACCAGACGTTTTCAATTGGTGGGAGATCTGGAGAATGTGCTGGCCAGGGCAGCAGTCGAACATTTTCTGTATCCAGAAAGGCCCGTACAGGACCTGCAACATGCGGTCGTGCATTATCCTGCTAAAATGTAGGGTTTCGCAAGGATCGTAACACATCTGAAATGTAAAGTCCACTGTTCAAAGTCCCGTCAATGCGAATATGAGGTGACCGAGACGTGTAGCCAATGGCACCCCATACCATCACGCAGGGTGATACGCCAGTATGGCGATGACGAATACACGCTTCCAATGTGCGATCACCACGATGTCGCCAAACACGGATGCGACCATCATGATGCTGTAAACAGAACCTGGATTCATCCGAAAAAATGACGTTTCGCTATTCGTGCACCCAGGTTCGTAGTTGAGTACACCATAGCAGGCGCTCCTGTCTGTGATGCAGCGTCAAGGGTAACCGCAGCCATGGTCTCCGAGCTGGTAGTCCATGCTGCTGTAAACGTCGTCGAACTGTTCGTGCAGATGGTTGTTGTCTTGCAAACGTCCCCATCTGTTAACTCATGGATCGAGACGTGGCTGCACGATCCGTTACAGCTATGCGGATAAGATGCCTGTCATCTCGACTGCTAGTGATAGGAGGCCGTTGGGATCCAGCACGGCGTTCCGTATTACCCTCCTGAACCCACCGATTCCATATTCTGCTAACAGTCATTGGATCTCGACCAACGCGAGCAGCAATGTCGCGATACGATAAACCGCAATCGCGATAGGCTACAATCCGACCTTTATCAAAGTCGGATACGTGATGGTACGCATTTCTCCTCCTTACACGAGGCATCAGAACAACGTTTCACCGAGCAACGCCGGTCAACTGCTGTTTGTGTATGAGAAATCGGTTGGAAACTTTCCTCATGTCAACACGTTGTAGGTGTCGCTACCGGCGCCAACCTTGTGTGAATGCTCTGAAAAGCTAATCATTTCCATATCACAGCATCTTCTTCCTGTCGGTTAAGTTTCGCGTCTGTAGCACGTCATCTTCGTGGTATAGCAATTTTAATGGCCAGTAGTGTAATTTAGCATTTGTAGCGTGTGTAGTGTAATAGAAAAATATTTTTACTTTGTCATAAAATCTACGTCTCCGCTATTGTAACATCAGTAGTGAGTAAAGCTGATACGCAGATGTTTATTAAATTTAACGTACGGTGCTGTGCAGTACTGTGTAAACGGTCAGCAAGTTGTCATACACACAAATGATCACGTCTACATAAAGTGCAAACTGACTTGTTACTGGTAATTTCAGTGGAAATCGCACGAATGATCTACAAAACGTATAAATAACAAACAGTTTCACTTGCGAATGCTCTCAAATGAAGGCCTTCAGTAGTAGGAGTGCTGGCAGAGTGTTTCTCGCTGTTCGGGGTTTCCACTATCTACACCAAACTCTTGCTAACAAAACTCCAGTAACAGGAGTGGTCTATCCGCCTTTGCTTCTTTCTTTTTTCTTTTATTTGTCTCTTGCTTCCCCGGATTTCGCTTCCTCTCCTCCGTCTTATCGGAAGCGAAGCAGCGGCTCCGCGTCCTCGGCAACAGCCGCCGACGGCGGGGCATTTGTTATCTCTGGGTGTGGGTGTCCGCTGCGCTCCTCCGTGTATCATTTATCTCCTCCCATCACCGAGCCTCCTGTCCGAATTTCGCCCTTTTCTTGGCTGTAAACATTACAAGTTCCGAGACTAGCGTTACTTCGTGCTAGTAACAGTTGGCCTGAGAGGGATATTTAGTCAATACCTCGAGGAAAAACACAATCGACACCACTGAAAAATCATCGCTGCTGCCACTGACTTAGAGGAGGAGAAATGGCTAGTAAAACTTTCTTTCCGTACTTATCTACTGAGAGAAGGTTGAAGACTACTGTTAAACGCCCCGTCATCGACGCGATTGTCAGAGATTCAACACTAGCTCGGACCGAACAAGTATGAGGAGGATAGCTTTTCAAAGGAATCATGCCAACAATTACTTCAAGTAAGGCGTTGCATGGGGGCTTAATTAAAAAGAAATAAATGCAATAATGCAATAACTTTAGTAGCTGTGTGTCCGGTTACGAAATCTCGTAACCGGTTGGCCCTGAGTAATATTAGGACGCAGTCTGACTGCATAAAATAAAAATAAAGAATGACAAGAAATTTCCATTAACACAATGAATTAATTAAGTCCCCTGCATATATAAAAGCTACGAAAGAACAAAGCACAAGTGTAACTGTTCTGTGTGTGGTATTGTGACTCAACGTACATGTATCTGGCACGGTTCTTCCTCAATACGACAAGATATTTTAAACACCATTTACAATGAACTAATTGAAAAACCAGAAATAATGTAATTGCCCATAGAAGCCAGAATTACAAGTCTAATACATGAACACGAGCCAGATGCTTTGCTGAGTGAACCTGTGACCAAGAGGCATTGTCATTAAAGAAATGTGAAATAAATTTTTTCTTACCTCAATATATATTGACGAAAAATACACTGTGATCATTGCAACATCTTCGATCTATACATTACACCTACCACGAACAGCATCTACTCTCTCGGCCAACAGAACAACAACTGCACTCGACATCCTCTGAACTAGTCCTGCTCTCGACATCCTCTCAACAAGTACTGCCCACGGCAACCTCTGAACTACTACTGTCCTCGACAACCTCTCAACAAGTACTGCCCACGGCAACCTCTGAACTAGTACTGCACCAGTGGAGGCGGCGGAATAACAATCTTTGGCGCAATCTCTAGCACTGCGACTCAGTGTAGCCACCTTTCAGCGTTTCGCGTATTTTGTGTTTCCGTGGTAGGAAACGCCACTGCAATTTATGGACAGATTTCTAATCTGAATATAACTGTGTTAATTACTGAATAAATTTTGAGCGTTTAGATGTTACGTTTCTCAGCCAGTGGATTTAAATGTTTTGAAAAAGGCAACACCATTGCTTTTCATTTTAAATACGACGGTCATTCCGTAAGTCATGGCAATTATGGTATACCTTGCGATAATGTGACGATATGGGAATTCCGCACTGTGCTCTAAATCGGTAAGGCCAACATGAAATACACTGACAAGCCATACCATTCTGACCACTGCCCACCCGCGACGTTGGATGCTGCCTGGTGACGTCGCGGACATGTAACGCGGTAAAAGCATTAACCGGAGCATGTAACGCCGGAAATGCATATCCTCCTATTTCTATCTGTTGTACTATAAATTTTTCCTTATTTTGTTACCTGAAGATATGACATTTCTGTGTCTTTATATATTGTAATTGTTTTGCAATTTATATATATGCATTTATGTCGATGTATAATTGGTTTGTTTTGTAAATATTATTAGTATTTTTACGCCAGGGCTTTCCTAGGTAAAACTATGCTATCGAACGATCACATCGATAGGTTGTGTGGAGAACTAAAGTGTTTAGGATCTTGGGTAGTGTTAACTCTGCCGCGTGGAGCATTGGCAGAGCAGAGTGGCTGGAGTAGGGCGGTGGAGCAGGTGTGTTGTGTGACGCTCCCGCGAGTTGCCGCGCTTTCGGGGTTTGGCAGCATGTAATTGCGATCGACTTGCTATGATAGTTTCTGGCACGGTGTCGCGGACGGGAAACATTAGCTGGCACACATCAAGAGCCCATTTCGCCTGGTGACCGTGTCAAGAAGAAGGCGCGCCAACATCCAGCTTCTGCAACAGCGACGGCCGACAATAAGTGATTGTCGCCACCTCTTCGATCAACGACTTCAAACCTTGAATCAACCAACAAGGAAAGCTGAAAGCATGTAAAGTTTTAGTACTGTATGGCAGACCTCAGCTTTTCAGACTGTTCCATTTGCATCACTAAAATACAGCAACTTAGCATGAACCTTTGTTGCTCATTGTCCCAATTGCATTACCAAGCAGGGTCCCTTCCTTTTCAGAAATGAACACGAGTGTCGTCGAAATTCAAACGCCAGCATTAAAGTAATATTGTTCCATTTCACTGTTTTAATTTCAAAGTTCAGTTAAAGTATTCATAGCTGGCTACAATTACCAAACAGAACTATATTTAGATTACACAAGCACAAATTAAGAGTGCGAGTTTTGTTACCGCATTTTAGCTTACCTGTGCCTGCAGCTCAGCTTGGTACGTACTAAATTTTACTATTGTCAATTGTTCAGAATCATTTAATTCAAGTTCAAAGTTAAATCTCTCATTTCAAAAACTGCGTAGATTCAAGTTGTTTTTGAGATGATTGTCGAGGTAGCCCAAGATTAACCTTATGTTATTTAATTTCGTAGTGCTTCAGAAACAAAGTTCACTATTAATTTCAGTCACTAAATTAACTTTCAATTTTCCGGTTTCATTAATTCTTTTGCTAAATTAAGTCAGAGTGTAGCGAAATTTGTTACTTCTGACAAACATTCAGTTTTCACACAACACGTGTCAACCTTCAGTTCCCACGCTTTTAGTGCTAATTATATGTGCATTAACCTTTCTTTTTCAGTTATTATAGTAGTTGTCCATAGGACTGGCGACCGTAATTTTCCCCAAATCTCAAATATCTAATTAACGCCAGTTAATTGTTAACGTAACGACCACACATTTACTTTCTTTATTAACTTTACCCTTTTTCAAAATTAATTTCCACCAATTTAATTTGCATTTTTCCTTTCATTTAGATGTAACCCTTTCCTCCCTCTTTACCGACAGATTAACTTCGGTGACGATTGCTTTTCCCAAATTTCCATTAGGTACACGCGGTTTAATTTTTCGCTGTCATTAAGGTCGATAAATTAGGGGGAGGTTACAAACAGACACAGACGGGATATCACTCTAGCAAAGATAAGGACTGCAAATGGGGAAATCCATTGAGATAAGCGACTTCGAGAAAAAAGAAGATTACTATTATGCAGAGTCTGTGAACGTGTATCTGGAAAACGACGAAGCTGGTCGAACGTTCACGTGCTACTGTCGTGAGCATCTACGGAAAGAGGTAGAAGGACAGTGAAACTACCACTAGGCACTAAATGGTTGGACATCCGCGACTTTTCACAGATCGAGGGGTTCAGAGGCTTGTCTGCTCTGTAAAGTAGGATAGCTGGTGATCTGTGTCATCTTTGTCAAAAGGGCACAATGCTGGTGCACGCTGTTAACAAAGGAGAGGGCTTACGGATAATGTTCTCAGATAAGTGAATGGCTCGAAGACTTCAAACGTAATAGAAACCAGTACATTGTCGTCGACGGCGAGTGTTCAGCAGAGACAAGGGTACCGTCCGAAGTGTCGCAGGGAAGTATGACAGGACCACTTTTATTCCATGTAAGTCTAATGATCTAACGGATAAAGTGAGTAGCAAATTACGGCTGTCTGGAGATGACTCTGTGGTGTGTGAAAAGATGTCGTACATGAATGGCTGTTGGAGGATCCAAAATGACCTTGACAAAATTGCTAGTTGGTGTGATGAATAGCAGTTAATGCGGATGAGTAGGAAACGCAATCCTGTAAATTTCGGATCCAGCACTAATAGTGTCCTGACTCGTACAGTCACATCGATTAAATACACTATGTGATCAAAAGCATGGCTGGACACCTCCCAAAACATACGTTTTTCATATTAGGTGCTTTGTCCTGCCACCTACTGCCAGGTAAACCATAACGGCGACCTCGGTAGTTTTTAGACATCGTGAGAGAGCAGAATGGGGCGCTCTGCGAAACTCACGGACTTCGAACGTGGTCAGGTGATTGGGTGTCACTCGTGTCATAAGTCTGTACGCGAGATTTCCCTAGGTCCACTGTTTCCGATGTGATAGTGAAGTGGAAACGTGAAGGGACACGTACAGCACAAAAGTGTACAGGCCGACCTCGTCTGTTGACTGACAGAGTCGGCCGGTGTGGCCGAGCGGTTCTAGGCGCTTCAGTCTGGCACCGCCCGACTGCTGCGGTCGCAGGTTCGAATCTTGACTCGGGCATGAATGTGTGTGATGTCCTTAGGTTAGTTAGGTTTAACTAGTTCTAAGTTCTAGGGGACTGATGACCTCAGATGTTAAGTCCCCTAGTGTTCAGAGCCATTTGAACCATTTTTTGAACTGACGGAGACTGCCGACAGTTGAAGAGGGTCACAGTGTGTAATAGGTAGACATCTATCCAGACTATCACACAGGAATTCCAAACTGCATCAGGATCCACAGCAAGTACGGTAACAGTAAGGTGGGACGTGAGCAAACCTGGATTTCACGTTCGAGCAGCTGCTCATAAGCCACGCCAGTAAATACCAAACGACGCCTCGCTTGGTGAAAGGAGCGTAAACATTGGACGACTGAACAGTGGAGAAACGTTATGTGGAGTGACGAATCACGGTACACAATGTGGCGATCCGGTGGCAGGGTGTGGGTACGGCGAATGGCCTGTTAACGTCATCTGCCAAAGTGTGTAGTGCCAACAGTAAAATTAGGAGGCGGTGGTGTTATGGTGTGGTCGTGCTTTACATGGAGGAGGCTTGCACGCCTTGTTGTGTTGCATGGCACTATCACAGCACAGGCCTACATTGATGTTTTAAGCACTTTCTTGCTTCCCACTGTTGAAGAGTAATTCGGGGATGGCGATTGCATCTTTCAATACGGTCGAGCACCTGTTCATAATGCACGGCCTGTGGCGGAGTGGTTACACGACAATAATATCCCTGCAATGGACTGTCCTGCACAGAGTCCTGACCTGAATCGTATAGAACACCTTTGAGACGTTTTGGAACGCCGACTTCGTGCCAGGCCTCACCGACCGACATCGATACCTCTCCTCAGTGCAGCACTCCGTTAAGAATAGGAAGCCATTCCGCAAGAGACCTTCCAGCACCTGACTGAATGTATGCCCGCGAGAGTGGAAGCTGTCATCAAGGCTAAGGGTGGGCCAACATCATGTTGAATTCCAGCATTACTGATGGAGGGCGCCACGAACTTGAAAGTCATTTTCAGGCAGGTGTCCGGACACTTTTCATCACATAGTGTATCTAGGCGTAACGCTGCAAAGCGATACGAAATGGAACGAGCATGCAAGTGTTTTCTGTAGGCAGGGCGAATGGTCGACTTCGTTTTATTGGAAGAGTGTCGGGGAAGTGTAGCTTATCTTAAAGGAGACGGCGTATAGGACACTATTACTGCTATAATATTTGAGACCCAGCACCAGGTCGGATAAAGGAATACATTGAAGCAAGAAGAAAGAAGATATCGAAATGAGAGGCGTGCTGCTAGATTTGTTACCGTTGGTTCGATCATCGTGCAAGTTTTACGGAGCTGCTTTGTGAATTCAAATGGGAGTCCCTGGAAGGAAGGCGACGTTCTTTTCGCGGGGCTCTATTGAAGAAATTTAGAGAATGCACATCTGAGACCGACTGCGAAACAAAGTACATTCCACCTAAGGACCGTGAAGGTAAGAGTCATTGGGGCTTGTACAGTGGCATGTAGACAGTCGATTGTCCCCCGCTCTACATGCGGGTGGAACAGGAAAGGAAATGAATAGTAGTGGTACGTGCTACCCTTTGCCACACACTATATCGTGGCTTGCGGAGTATGTACGTAGATGCAGATACCTCCTGAGGCATGAAGATCCAAGGAAAAGCAATGTTTTAACGTCATATGTTTTGTAGGCTGATATGAGGAAAGTCTTTGGCCTACCAAGGGACTTAATTTTAGGCAATGACTTATCAGATGGTCGACTCGTTCTATTATTTCAGCGATCAACCGCCCATCTTAATGGCAAGGATGGAAGGTTGGATTTAACATACTGTCGACAAGACGGAACACAAAGTCGGATTGGGAAAGGAAATGATCTTTCAAAGGAACCATTCGGGAATTTGCCTGGAGCGATTTAGGATAATCACAGAAAACCCATCTCTGGATGGCCGGACATGGTTTGGAACCATCTTAGTAGCGAATCTGAGTCCAGTGTGCTGTCTTAATTAATAACAACAATGTATGACAGAGAAACTAATAGATATACTGGAGACTGTACGTGAAATTCATTATATATGTGTTTCAACAAGAGTAACTACACGTACTTAAGTAACATGATGCTGAGAAAGGACGCTGGTGACTTAGCTGCTTAGTGCCCAATAATTTCAAATCGATTCAGTTACTAATTCAACGACAGCCATGTTTACTGCCTTAATGACATTGAATTACGAGAAGTCCAGCAGTACGCAACAATTTTGCTCCCTGTATAAGTTTTCTGGTATCACCCGCGAACTCTCCATTAGCCTCATGGGTAATCCATTTCTATGTCTTACTTGGAACCCAATGTGTGAGGTAACGGGCGAATTGTGGAGCCCTGAAAATATTCTAAGTTCGGAAATGGTGTGGCCGCACAGGCTTGCCGACCACGTGGTGCCGGACGTTGGCCGAAGCAAGAAGAGTCCAGCTGTGTGGCTGGGATTCCATGGCGACGCTGTGTCGATGAGGGAGACACGCCAGGAGTGCCAAAGATGGCGGACTTTCTGAAATCTTAACGGCAGGCATTTCACAGTTCATATAGAAATTAATAGTAGCCAGATGAATCATGATACCTCGAAAAGAAACATGTACATTACTGTTATTTACACGACGATTCTGATGGTGTAATCAGATTTTCAATATCTTTATTAGTTTAAAGTTTAGCATCTGACTTAAATTATACAAGTAATACCCAGAAACGAATTTCCAAAATCCAAACCCTTCATCCGATTTCGTCGACCGATGTGTCTTTAGAAAGCTATTAGTGTAAACCTAAATTGGTGTAAATTACAGGCATGTCACTTGAATAGTACATGCGTTATTGGAGGTCAAAGTGGCCGATTACTATTGATCGTGTCAGGCCATAAGTACTCCACAGTTACACGAAAAAACGGTAGCAGCATGCTTATAAATATATTTATTCATCATGTCTTTGTTTATATCCGATATATATTATTCATGAAGAAATTGGTTAAATATTTACTGTGTTTTAGAAAGCACAGAGACATTAGGCTAGTGGCCTACCTTTTGTCGCTATTCCTTTTATTTGTGTTTAATTTGTGTATGTATTTAATAATGTGTGTTAGAGCATGTTAATGGTCAAGCCCTAGGAGTATTTATTTAATTTCAAGTTCTTTAAATGTAAATCCGGTATTTCGTATGTGCTTCAATATGTTTGTGAGCATACGTTGGCTTGGAGACATGGAGGGAGCGCTCTAGCCAATCACGGCGCTCATTACTAAGAGAGACGTATGGAGGTTGGGGAGGAGCATTGTTTCCGGAGAGGACACTAGGTAGTGTGGGAGAGTAAGGCACAGGACACAGGCAGGACAGTCGCACAAGACACGGTGAGTGCTGGACGTGATGGCTCGTGGTCGTGACAGTCGCGGAAAACTCTTGGACAGTGGAGCAATTTGGCTGTGCCGACTTGTGCTCTTGTGTCATTTCCGTGGCTGCTGCAGTGAAGATGTAGTGTGCGTTTAGAAGTGAATATCTCGCAAGCTATATTGTTGTTCATAACTAAATACAGGGTTATTACAAATGATTGAAGCGATTTCACAGCTCTGCAATAACTTTATTATTTGAGATATTTTCACAATGCTTTGCACACACATACAAAAACTCAAAAAGTTTTTTTAGGCATTCACATACGTTCGATATGTGCCCCTTTAGTGATTCGGCAGACATCAAGCCGATAATCAAGTTCCTCCCACACTCGGCGCAGCATGTCCCCATCAATGAGTTCGAAAGCATCGTTGATGCGAGCTCGCAGTTCTGGCACGTTTCTTGGTAGAGGCGGTTTAAACACTGAATCTTTCACATAACCCCACAGAAAGAAATCGCATGGGGTTAAGTCGGGAGAGCGTGGAGGCCATGACATGAATTGCTGATCATGATCTCCACCACGACCGATCCATCGGTTTTCCAATCTCCTGTTTAAGAAATGCCGAACATCATGATGGAAGTGCGGTGGAGCACCATCCTGTTGAAAGATGAAGTCGGCGCTGTCGGTCTCCAGTTGTGGCTTGAGCCAATTTTCCAGCATGTCCAGATACACGTGTCCTGTAACGTTTTTTTTCGCAGAAGAAAAAGGGGTCGTAAACTTTAAACCGTGAGATTGCACAAAACACGTTAACTTTTGGTGAATTGCGAATATGCTGCACGAATGCGTGAGGATTCTCTACCGCCCAGATTCGCACATTGTATCTTTTCACTTCACCATTAAGAAAAATTGTTGCTTCATCACTGAAAACAAGTTTCGCACTGAACGCATCCTCTTCCATGAGCTGTTGCAACTGCGCCGAAAATTCAAAGCGTTTGACCTTGTTATCGGGTGTCAGGGCTTGCAGCAATTGTAAACGGTAAGACTTCTGCTTTAGCCTTTTCCGTAAGATTTTCCAAACCGTCAGCTGTGGTACGTTTAGCTCCCTGCTTGCTTTATTCGTCGACTTCCGCGGGCTACGCGTGAAACTTGCCCGCGCGCGTTCAACCGTTTCTTCGCTCACTGCAGGCCGACCCGTTGATTTCCCCTTACACAGGCATCCAGAAGCTTTAAATTGCGCATACCAACGCCGAATGGAGTTAGCAGTTGGTGAATCTTTGTTGAACTTCGTCCTGAAGTGTCGTTGCACTGTTATGACTGACTGATGTGAGTGCATTTCAAGCACGACATAGGCTTTCTCGGCTCCTGTCGCCATTTTGTCTCACTGCGCTCTCGAGCGCTTTGGCGGCAGAAACCTGAAGTGCGGCTTCAGCCGAACAAAACTTTATGAGTTTTTCTACGTATCTGTAGTGTGTCGTGACTATATGTCAATGAATGGAGCTACAGTGAATTTATGAAATCGCTTCAATCATTTGTAATAGCCCTGTACGTGCTGTAGAAATCTATTGTTTCTATGTTATTCAACTTATATTTTATTTAATTGCTGGACCATCGACACCAATAAGTGTTTTGCAGAAATATATGGCATTCTCAAAAGTACTTCTGCTATCGTACTCATCATTTAAGTCGTTAAAATAGTACCTGCAAATTTTATTTAATTGCAATCTTCCATTTATAAATTTCTACATTACTTCGCAATTGCCAAGTGATAGGAACCTTCGACCATTAGATTCATGTGTGTATTCATATTGTATATTGTAGGCTCAGCAGTATTTGGCTGTAATGTGGCAACTATGTATCCCAGCCCCTAGACAACGAAACCAGCCAAAGCTTTTAATATTTCCACTCTGAGTCTGAGGGTACGTAGTTGAGGGCCACCACCTCACATCCTCATTTCATTTTGTATTTGTAAAAGCCCGCAAGTAACTATACGCACTCAAGTACCACGATGCTGAGAAAGGATGCTGGTGTCTTAGCTGCTTAACGCCCAATAATTTTAAATCCATTCAGTTATTTATTCATCGACAGCGACGAAAACTTTACTGCCTTAACGACATTCAATTAGGAGAAGCCCAGCTATAAGCAAAATGTTGCTCCCTGTATAAGGTTTTTGGTGCCATCCGCACACTCTCCATTAGGGTCATGTATCGTCCATTTCTTGGTCTTACTTGGAACCCAACAGAGAACTTCATGACTGCAACCGCAGTCCATTCATCTGGCTACACATCACGCCCACCTCCTTTAAGTTTTCATCCCACTCATGATAACGTTCGGTTTTTCAATATGTTCTCTGACTTACATGATTCTTTTCATGTTTCTCCTAACTTTTTCCATCATCCAACCCTCTATTGCTCGCTGCGCTGGCCACTGTTTTTGAATCGTTCTCCCATTAAAAGTCCAAGTTACACTTGGCATAGATCAAAACTGTTATCACGTATTGAATGCAAACTTGTCTTTGCAGACATACTGGAAACGTCGCTCTGAAAACTGTTGGTTTGCCAACAGCACTCCAAATCGTTTTACCCCTTCTGTTTAGCCCTTTCGCTATCCACGCAGTCGTATTCTTCAACTTCCATAAATGCAGAAACTCCCCAACTGAATCTACCTACTTCTTCATTTGCCAATCTTACTATTTTCTTCTGGTGTGTCGACTACACATATCTTTATTCTTGTCAAGCCTGCTTTCTGACTTACTCTGTACAGCTTGGAATCTACCCACAATCCCCCATAATTAACGACACATGTGCTTACTGTTCAGTAAGTTGCAGAAAAGGCATCAGTTCCGAAGAATTTTTACCGACAGGATTCAGGTAAGTGTACTACTGAACGTTATAATACCAATAAAACATGTTTCATTAATAAGGATTGAAAAAACATGTGTAATTGTGTTGACGATTTTAATTACTTAACGAAAACGTCATTAATTATGAATTTGTAACTTAGTAACACCGTAGTATTTGATGAAATAATATGGTCGCCAGGCTATTTAAAGATGAAAGTAATGAATCGACTATGATGGGTTAAAATTAGAATTTATAGTTGTAATAATTACTGAAATTTATGTGTCACTGATAAATGTACTTACAATTGCCCGCTTTAAAGTGCAAGAGGTTATAAAATATTTGAAAGTTAACCATCATGATGGTGAAAACTTTGCAATAATTCAAAATCAGAAGTAGTTTATTACTTGCAACACATGGTACAGTAATGATAGATAACGTTACTTCATTATAATGTTAATTATGTTCAGGTTGTCCTAATCGTTACTTTCTAATAAACAGTACTCTTTACCAGAAGTATAACGACTGACATTAACTACGTCAGAATTTGCGACAATTAGAACAGGCAACGCCCAAAGAAAAGAACACGCAGCGTAGGAATACATTACATAAAATTACAACAAAATATGAAGTCTTACTTTGCCAGACAACTTATATTGATGATTAATAAGTTTCCTTCTCAAGAAGATGATGAATACTGTATAGTTAAATTTGTAAAATTGAAATAATATCTTCAGTTGCATCGTAAAGTTTCTCTTCTCCATTGAAATAGCAAAATTTAAGACTTACTTTCTTGCATAAAGAATATTTTCATATTAGACTGTATCTCTGTTTTAATAATATGACACTCAGTTATTATGATAATGGTAACAGGACCCTATTGTTGGCAGTAATGACAAAAGGAAATTATTAACACAGAGTAAGAATTAAAGCTGACAAAAATTTTAAAATTAACTAACTGATTCTACTATGATGGCAAGTCTTTTACATTTCTAAAACTCTGAAATGGCTCAGTCTTACTCTGAGGTGAAGCTGCCATAGGCACAACACAATAATTTCATGACAACAGTTATTGAGCAAGAGGCTGTTCTTCCATTAATGAGCAAAATTTATTGTACTTAATACTCTTGAAAATATTCTCCAATAAATATTGTACTGTGGTGCAAACACCACTGACTGCCCATTATCTTCATAATGTCTTGCTTGGCATTTTATCACTGTGAAGTTCACACATATATTCTGCACATGCTTTCACAGTTAATCATCTCCTACCTCAAACACCTTGTGTCTCTTCGTGCGTGCTGTTGGGTACCAATGATATGAATTCGACGTCGACAGTACCTTTGGTTAGACATTGTTGTTATGCAGTGCAAAGACGCTGACTTTATTAGCATTCCTAGTACACATATTACAACATTGTATTTAAATTGTTTGTAATTAGTTTATAATTATTCAAATACTCAGTACTGACAAGAAAATGATAAAATATGTAAATTTGGCATCATAAAATAATATCTAAAATGTAGGAAGAAATAATGTGATAATTACGAAGAACTGTTGTAGTGTTATATGCTATTCCCATAGATGTGAAAGTTTGTCTTCCACTACAATGTCATCAGTAAAACAAACGTGGTTATCTTAAGTTTAAAATGTATACCTTCTTCGTTTTCCCAGCTCAGTGATCTGAAATCTTGTTCTAAGGCTACTGAAAACTGTTTTGACGATAAAAAATCTTCTTACCTTTCATTTCTGAATCACACTGATATTTACATTCTTTGCTGTACTAACGTACATACATCAAGAGCTGTTAATGCAATTTTTTTTTTGTTGCAACAACCTTCTATAAATCTAACGCTAAATGATAACTCTTATTCACCAGTCGATTCAAGAATTTCGTTTACAACTTGCAAATTGCCTTTTTTTTAAAAATTACATGTTTTGGCCTGTAGCTGTCCATTTTTCAGTCAATTACTATACATTCTCTTCCAGTGTAGCACAGTTTCATATGATTTGTTACAGTAACAGGAGATTTTCGATAAATCTCATTATTTCTTAGTTATATTATCATTAAAAATAACAGAAACATGTAAAAATCCTTATTTTGTGCTGGGAATAATAACAATAGACAATCCTGTTTCACTGGAATAAGTTTCATGATTGTCATCACTGGAAGAAAATAACTAATTGGGCAAGAGATTAACAATATACATGAATAATCAATTATGAAATGACTGCATACGGTTTTGTATTATTGTCGCACGTGAGCACCTGTGGGTTCAATAAAGTATTGGGGTTGCTGTGGAATTTAAAGATGAATGTCCTTCTCTTGAAACTATCTTGTATTGTGGATAAGGGTGTTTGACTGTGGGGCAAGATTCATGACACTTTTGTGTAGCCAATCCTCAGTCCGCTCAAGTACACTGTTAAGCACCAAATAGATAACAGCGCCAAACTTTCTAGACCTGAGAACTAGAATAATGGCTAATAGTCACCAATTTTAAATTTATTGGTAATCTACCACAACATACACTACCATCGACAGCACCTCTTGTCACCCCACTGCCCACAAAATGGCAACATTCCGGTATTAGGTCAATAGAGGTAGCCAACAACCACTCTATGAAGACAAATGAAATAAGAAATTGAAACAACAAAACAAACAGCCATTGCAAATTGTTATGAAACTCCACAGTAGACACTCAGAAACTCTCAATAACGGCGATACAATCAGAGCACAAAAAAACAAATAGAAAATAAGATCTTCCATAAAAATCCCTTTTCTGAGCAGTATTTCATATGTTCCAATTGAAAGGCATAAACATATCTTTCATCACTGACACAAATTTAAGCACATTAACTCGAAAATAACACACGTATCCTATCTTTTGTTAATTTCTTATCACAGCCTACCTCGAAAACACAACATTACGCTGTACGCTGCCAGAATAAAACAGATGTACTTAGTTAAATATGCTTACGCTACTGGCCATTAAAATTGCTACACCACGAAGATGACGTGCTACAGACGCGAAATTTAACTCACAGGAAGAAGATGCTGTGATATGCAAATGATTAGCTTTTCAGAGCATTCACACAAGTTTGGCGCCGGAGCCGACACCTACAACGTGCTGACATGAGTAAAGTTTCCAACCGATTTCTCATACACAAACAGCAGTTGACCGCAGTTGCCTGGTGAAACGTTGTTGTGATGCCTCGTGTAAGGAGGAGAAATGCGTACCATCGTAAAGGTCGGATTGTAACCTATCGCGATTGCGGCTTATTGTATCGCGACATTGCTGCTCGCGTTGGTCGAGATCCAATGACTGCTAGCAGAATATGGAATCGGTGGGTTCAGGAGGGTAATACGGAACGCCGTGCTGTATCTCAACGGCCTCGTATCACTAGCAGTCGAGATGACAGGCATCTTATCCGCACGGCTGTAACGGGTCGTGCAGCCACGTCTCGATCCCTGAGTCAACTGATGGGGACGTTTGCAAGACAACAACCATCTGCACGAACAGTTCGACGACGTTTGCAGCAACATGGACTATCAGCTCGGAGACCATGGTTGCGGTTACCCTTGACGCTGCATCACAGACAGGAGCGCCTGCGATGGTGTACTCAACGACGAACCTGAGTGCACGAATGACAAAACGTCATTTTTTCGGATGAATCCAGGTTCTGGTTACAGCATCACGATGGTCGCATCCGCGTTTGGCGGTGAACGCACATTGGAAGCGTGTATTCGTCATCCCCATACTGACGTATCACCCGGCGTGACGGTATGGGGTGCCATTGGTTACACGTCTCAATCACCTCTTGTTCGCATTGACGGCACTTTGAACAATGGATGTTACATTTCAGATGTGTTACGACCCGTGGCTCTACCCTTCATTCGATCCCTGCGAAACCCTACATTTCAGGACGATAATGCATGACCGCATGTTGCAGGTCCTGTACGGGCCTTTCTGGACGCAAAAAGTGTTCAATTGCTGCCCTGGCCAGCACATTCTCCAGCTCTGTCACCAGTTGAAAACGTCTGTTCAATGGTGGCCGAGCAACTGGTTCGTCACAATACGCCAGTCACTATCCTTGATAAATTGTGGTATCATGTTGAAGCTGCATGGGCAGCTGCACCTGTACACGCCATCCAAGCTCTGACTCAATGCCCAGGCGTATCAAGGCCGTTATTACGGCCAGAGGTGGTTGTTCTGGGTGTTGATTTCTCAGGATCTATGCATCTAAATTGCTTGAAAATGTGATCACATGTCAGTTCTAGTATAATTTATTTCTCCAATGAATACCCGTTTATCATTTGCATATCTTCTTGGCGTAGCAATTTTAATGGCCTCTAGTGTACTTAGTTAAATAGTCATAGTCAGCCATTAACATTGAGGAGATGGTTATGAACTTCATCTGTCTGAGATGAATCAGCAAGCAGTCACAGTAAGTCTCTGCTAACAATAGCTGCTGCTGAGTGAGCAAGCTGCTGACTTGATGCCTTCACACCATCAGGCCACCAAGTGGGTGACTACCAGCTGCAGGCAGTCACCTTCTTGGTGCGTTCCTGCTGGACCACCTGGCTATCCAGCCATCGCCACCACCCAGAAGGGAAACACTATCAATGTACATTGCCCTGAGAGGGCATAAGGTGTCACTTTTCACCGTTGCCCAGTGCTGGCCCAGGCCACCGTCATCTTCCACACCTCAAGTGACGGTTGGAATCCATCTGGCCCGGTACATATCGTGCTGAGCAATGGCTCAAGGCCAGCTGCTTCAGGCCAAGCTTTGTCTGTTAGCTGAAGGCGGCCTGGCGCCATTGCTGACTCAGAATTGGTGCCGATGTGCTGATGGCAGCACTTTCCCAGATGCTACCACCACCCAAGGGACCTCGCAGCATGCTGTCCTTGCGATGAGTTACTGCTGACAGAGGCACATTGCACTGATTGTGGCTACCTACCTTACAGACGTTTCCACCTCTGTCTCAACTGCTGTAATTGTTACGGAATATAGGACTAAACCAACCAGCATCGTTCCCATGACGGTCTTCCACCCATCATCTGTCACCATTCCACTGCAGGCATGTGCTGGGAGGTGTTCTGCTACATATGCATTACCTGTAAATGCCAGCTTCACCTACCACCATGGAGGTCATATACCCCTGTTCTCTACGTAGGCTATAGGAATCCTAACAGTCGTTTATTACGTTATGATTGCACTTCCTACTCTGTATAATCACACGGATACTATCACATACATCTGTAGAGCTTTTAACCACATCTTTTGCAAGACACTCTTCATCTTACACCATAGCCAAGGTCAATAACGCACAGCTGCGCGATGGTGGCTCATCTCGGAGGCAAGTTGGGTGGAGTCCTGGTAGTTGATGAAATGTTCGCTGCTAGTATTTGGTCGGAAATTAAAGGAGAGGAGGCGACGTAGCGGCTCTGGCCATCAGTGTTTGTGGGAATGTCCTGAATTAAATTCCAAATACCTCTTCAGTTCTCATAAAGTGAGGACACTTGACACTGTTGACGGTGATCCGTCCATCTGATGGAGATGTTAAGCTCGGCAGGTCCCTTGTTGTTATTCGAGAGTGGTAAGTCCTGTGCCAGTTCTGGGATTCACCGTCTACCTTTTCTCACCACTGAGTACAGCTCAAACGTAACACCACACTATACATGCATGTGTTACACTCAACTACACTCTACAAACATACATTCGAGACAACTCTCACATATCTGCATGACGAGGAGCGAATGAGTGTGGAGGGAGAAGACGCTTTCCGACAGACGGCGGAACCCACGCCTTGGAATATCCCAACCAACAACGTCATATGACATTTACATTTATCTCATGAAGATTTTCCCCTCACTTCAGTCCTCTTTCATTTAAATATGTTCTGACATCCAGATTTAATCAAATGTTGCGGTTGATTCGTGAACACACTTTCACCTAATTTTTCTGATTTTGAGAGTTCCTCCGCTCATTCCCTCTCAAATATTTGAAACTATCAGCTGTTATGTACTATTATTGAAACTGATTCTCAAAGAAATTATCTCTCTTGGAAATTATCCAACAGTTTTTCGGAATTTCTCTGTGTATGTCTGTATCTGATGGGAATCCGGTTGTCAATGTGTAGCTCTAATCGCCATTGTAACGATAACTGCTTCCACATCCTGGGATAATGTTTGTCCCAATGTGACATCGTAAATGACCAAACAATTACCAAACAAAAATTTTAAGTGATTTCCATAATTTGCTCATACAGTCACACACTATGTATATTTTGTTTTTGTTGTTGTGGTCTTCAGTCCTGAGACTGGTTTGATGCAGCTCTCTATGTACAGTAAAACTACATGCCCTCGGGAAAAATTACGGCCGTAGTTTCCCCTTGCTTTCAGCCGTTCGCCGGCCGAAGTGGCCGTGCGGTTCTAGGCGCTGCAGTCTGGAACCGAGAGACCGCTACGGTCGCACGTTCGGATCCTGCCTCGGGCATGGATGTGTGTGATGTCCTTAGGTTAGTTAGGTTTAACTAGTTCTAAGTTCTAGGGGACTAATGACCTCAGCAGTTGAGTCCCATAGTGCTCAGAGCCATTTGAACCATTTCAGCCGTTCGCAGTACCAGCACAGCAAGGCTGTTTTGGTTAGTGTTACAAGGCCAGATCAGTCAATCATCCAGACTGTTGCCCTTGCAACTACTGAAAAGGCTGCTGCCCCTCTTCAGGAACCACACGTTTGTCTGGCCTCTCAACAGATACCCCTCCGTTGTGGCTGCACCTACGGTACGGTTATCTGTATCGCTGAGGCACGCAAGCCTCTCCACCGACGGCAAGGTCCATGGTTCTTGGGGGATGGCACTATGTATAGCTATGAAAAAAACATAATCTGATGTGAAGCCATCCACTGCATAAAATATTTATGCATACACTGATGAAGCAAACCATTATCGCAACCTGCTTAATAGTTTGTTTGTCCATGAAACTTGCTGGCAGATTAAAACTGTGTGCTGGACCGAGACTCGAACTCGGGACCTTTGCCTTCCGCTGGCAAGTGCTCTACCAACTTTTTTTTTTTTTTTTTTAAATCTCATTTTGTTCGGTTTCGTTCGTTGTATCTGCTCAGGGCGGACGTCGCAAGACACCCGTTTAAGTTCGTTGTTGATCGATTAACTCAGTTTTTTTATTACAGAGGGCAGCTAACCCTCTGACCGAACACGCTGAGTTACCGTGCCGGCGACCAACTGAGCTACCCAAGCACGACTCACGCACCCGTCCTCACAGCTTTACTTCTGCCAGTACCTCGTCTCCTACCTTCCAAACAACGGAGGCTCTCCTGCGAACCTTGCAGAACTAGCACTCCTGAAAGAAAGGATATTTCGGAGACATGGCTTAGCCACAGCCTGGGGGATGTTTCCAGAATGAGATTTCCACACTGCGGCGGAGTGTGCGCTGATATGAAACTTGCTGGCAGATTAAAACTGTGTGCCGGACCGAGACTCCCGAGTTCGAGTCTCGGTCCGGCACACAGTTTTAATCTACCAGCAAGTTTCATATCAGCGCACACTCTACTGCAGAGTGAAAATCTCATTCTTGTTTGTCCATCTTTGGAACGAAATACGTCACTGGTTCTGCGTATCAGGACTCCCATAGTTTGTTGGTAGATTTGTGGAGGTTTATGGCACAGATCACGTAATTCGCGTAAATAACGGGCAGCTGATTTGCGTAAGACGTAATAGGACCCGATAGCGACCCAGATGGTCTCCATCGGATTTACATCAGGCGAATTTGCTCACCAAGACGTCAACGAGAGTTCACTGTAACGCTCCTCAAAGCATTATAGCACGTTTCTGGTTCCGAGACACGGACAATTATACTTCTGGAAGATGACGTCGCCGCCCGGAAAGACATCAAGCACGGAGGGATGCACGTGGTTCGCAGCTGTCAGCGTGTCTTCGATTACTATCACAGGTCACATGAAAGCGCAGGAGAATGTCTCCCATAGCATAATACTGGTCCCAACAGACTGCGTCCGTGGCGCTAGTGCTCGTTTATTGGCGCGTTCACCTCGAATATAGCGTTTGTGGAGACGACCAGCGGCGTAATGTAACAAACATGTGATTCACCCAAAGAGCCGACACGTTTCGATTGATCGACGGTCGAACCCGATGATCGTGTGCCCAGCGCTTCGTAATTGACGTTGTCCTTGGATCAACATGTGAAGACGCAGGGGTGGTTTGCTGCGGAGCTCCGTGTTCAGCAATGCACGTTGAACGGAGTGCTCCGAAACACTTGTGTATTCACCAGCACTATGCTCATTTGGCAGAGATGGCACAGATCACCATCTGTCCTACTTTATAGAGCATACAAGCATCCGAACCCCAAGTACTGTGAAGAGTCATGAGCCGTGGTAAAAAGTGCTGCTTTGAAGAGCGCGCCGCAGCGCGTAGTGTGAAGCAGTCGCCCTCCGTTTCTCGCGGTGGCGCCGCTGTGGCAATCGCAGCTTTGGTGTCTCCCTCTGGTGGGAAAGGGGAAAGGTTGCCTGTTCACGTGCATTTAAGGGGCGCTATGAGCTCGCCAGTCAGTCTGGGTCAGTGTCTCGTCCCCAGCTTACTAGTCTGTCTCTCGTCCGCATTTGTTAGGCAGTTAGTGTCTGTCTGTCGTTCGGAGTGCTAGTATGTCCGTCGTTCGGATCAACCTTTAAAGCCGGCAAAATGAGAGTCTTTCCACTCTGTCAGTAAGAGAACTCAGCGAGTGATCACTCGGTCAGGGCTTAGTTCCTGCATCTGAGTCTGCGTGTTAGGCCGCCAGTCTGCTCGAGTTTGCTCAGGCAATGGTCATTGGCGGTTGGATCGATCGGTTGGTCGGTCGCGCACTGAGACACAAAATGACTTGTCCGTCTTGAGCGTTGGCGCATGTGAGGTCGCCACGTGAGTCCAGTGAGCCGCGACGTATAGCGAGGGGTAGTGACTTCGCGGTCGACACGAGAGCAACAGGAGTCAACCCACGACATCAGTCTGGCCGGTGCGAGCTGCGACGCCGTGAGACGGGAGATCGGCGCGCCTTCCTGCGTCTGTTGAAGCGGCTGGCAGCGGACGGTTCGGGAGAGTGATTTGGGGGTGCTGCGCCAGGTCTTCTCGAGAAATCGCAGTTTATTAGAAGTTAAGTGATTGGTGATATCTTGTTTGATTAACTCTTGTTAAATTCTACTTGTTTTCTTGGTGAGGTCACCAGCCGTTTTGTTATGGTGTCGTCCCATTATTCTTCTCCGTTTGCCCACCCGCGGGAAGGTGGTTGTATATAAATTGGGTGGTCCGTTTTTCCCTTGTGGAGTAGGGGCGGGTTAGAGCAACCTGCGGTTCGGGTTGTTCGGTAATCTCCCTATCAATCTACCGTACGTTAGTAGCTGCCTCTGTCATGTTTGTCGAATTTGGTGTGTTAACGAATTTATTGCTTGGAGTGTAACGGCCTAGTACCTGAAGTATGTTTTGATCTTTGGAAACTTTGATATTATTGCCTATGATCTTGAGAGGCGGTATCTGTGTACTGTAGAGCATCTTAACTATTGTTTGGCCAATCTTGTAGAATTTTATATAAGATTGCATTTCATGGGCTTTTATTTAAATGATGATTTTAGTGTATAAAGTTGCCACCCTTTCACCGTAAGACTTTTCTTAGAAGTTAAAATCAAGTTGCACCTTCGGTGGCAAGGTTAATATTTTAATTGTTAGTGTTTTGTACCATTTCCATCCCTCCTACGGGGGGTGCATAGTTTGTGTGCTTGTGTAAATTGTTGAAACTCTTAGTTTAAAGTTATCTGGTGCGTTGTAGATTTGCACCAGTGTAGTCTTTCAGAGGCTGTTGTGAGCGGTCGTAACTACGGCCGTGTCAAAAGGGAGCGGTAAGGTTCTCTGCCCGAAAGCTCATACAGTCAAAACTTGTTTCTTTCTGCCTCTGAATAAATTGTAACTTTGATATTTGGAGGGTGCTTTCTGGCTGTAATTTTAAATCTGTTTCTTTTAAAAATGCTTTTAGGCACTATTAAAGTGAATAAAATTCCCATTTGTTAAAAGGAATTTGGTTATGATTTCATCAGTTACTCCATGACAACTACTTCCATGCATACATAGTGTGATTAAATGTGTTAATGTTCTTGATGAATCGCTAGTAAATGAAATAAATTCTTAAGGATATTCATTGAAAATAAATCACGGTTCAGACGTCCTTCTATGTCTTTCCGTAGATACTCACAACAGTTGAATATTCGGCCAGCTTCGCCGTTTTAGAGGTACTCGAAATGTTCAAATCTTCAAATGTGTGTAAATTCCTAAGGGACCACACTGCTTAGGTCATCGGTCCCTAGACTTAAACTTATGCTAAGATCAACACACACACACCCATGCCCGAGGGAGAAGTCGAACCTCCGGAGGGAGGGGCTGCGCAGTCCGTGACATGACGTCTCAAACCGCGCGGCCACTCCGCGCGACCGAGATACTCGTTCGCAGGCTCAGCGTAATAATAATCTTCTCATCGTCAGAGTTATCTCGGTGGATTTCCTCATTTGTAGCCCATATCTTCCCCATTTGTAGCCCATCTATTCGTTAGGGTGATCCCCCGTCCGTGTCTGGTCCGCTTACATGCTTCTGTTTCCATGTCACGTGTCCGCAACGCCACCAGGCGGCATCCAGCGCCGCGGTGAGCGGTGGTCATAATGTTTCTGATAAGCGTAATGTAAACCTGTTGTTCTGTCTTTGTTGTTTATAAAAGTTATTCCAACTGTGAGAAACAAATGTAGATAAGACAAATTCTTTCATATAAAATATAGTACATTCTTTTCATTTCTCTAATATTCTATATAGACCGTCACTATTGCACTTTTTAATAACCATGTAGAGTACTCAGCACTTCCACGCTAAGCAGTTGCACTTCTTTTTACTTATACAAAACCTGTCTTCAAAATGTAACTTTAACCTCAGAAGAAACTGTAAGCAAAATATAAATATTGACCATACATTTATTTTTCGTATGTAAACAAAGATGTCAGTTGCCAACATGGCGAGTACTAATCTGTTTTGTGCAAAATAGAGGTAAAAAAGTGTTTGTGACACATTCGTAAACATGAAAATCGGAATAACAAAGAGCAGAGTATAAAATAAGTACACCTAATACGCAATATGTCGTAAATATGCAATTCAAAAATTGCGGTAACAAAACAAAATTGCACAGTATAGCTATAGCTTTCAGTTGTAACTATGTGCTGACGGAATACTCAAACATGTATTATGCTAATTAAAGACAGGTGAAAGCCCGAAACGCGTAACAGCTTAAATAAAAGTACATAACAAGTGGCTGGACACATTATTTGTTAAAATAATATAATATACAGCCACGGAGCTCAACAGCCAGTGAAGTGTATAATTATAGTATTTGACTGGCATCTGAAAAACGTCATTTTCTCAACAACAATGTGTTTTTACCATAAATACGCACCACTTTTTAACTAACACTTTGCATCGGTGCAGTTCACTTTGTGTTTTCACATTGTCCTTATATATTGTTTTTATACCAACTAGTAAGAAAACATGGACTGTGGGAAAACCGGAACAGAAGAGAATCGAAGCATTTGAGATGTGGTGCTATAGACGAATGTTGAAAATTAGGTGGACTGGTAAGGTAAGGAATGAGGAGGTTCTACGCAGAATCGGAGAGGAAAGGAATATGTGGAAAACACTGATAAGGAGAAGGGACAGGATGATAGGACATCTGCTAAGACATGAGGGAATGACTTCCATGGTACTAGAGGGAGCTGTAGAGGGCAAAAACTGTAGAGGAAGACAGAGATTGGTATATGTCAAGCAAATAATTGAGGACATTGGTTGCAAGTGCTACTCTGAGATGAAGCGGTTAGCACAGGAAAGGAATTCGTGGCGGGCCGCATCAAACCAGTCAGTAGACTGATGACCTGATGACCAAAAAAAAAAAAAAAAAAGAAAAGAAAACTCGCCTCTACGGCAGATCAGCTGTCTTTGAACGTCTAGGGAATCAGTGTATCAGATATTTCACTTCTCACAACAATGGAAACCAAAATTTTCAAAATTTGTATTTATCTCAACACACTGATCTAAAATATCTGGACACACCAATGTAATAGAGATTTGATCACTAGATGTCACGGAAGGCGGACACGCCAGTATAAAAGGGGGTTGGGGAGTATTGTGTTGTCAATCTCTTTAAATATTTTTTTACAATAACAAATCAGTAAGAAAACTCGCCTCTACGGCAGAACAGCTATCTTTGAACGTATAGGGAATCAGTTTATCAGATATTCCAAGTCTCACAACTCAAATGAAAATGTTCTAAATTTGAATTTCTCTCAACGCACTGCAGTATAGTGATCTAAAATAACTGGACATCGCTACGTAATAGAAAGTTTATCACTAGATGTCAGGGAAGAAGGACTCATCAGTATAAAAGGAGTTGGGAACTACTGTGTAGTGCCGGCCCGTGTGGCCGAGCGGTTCTAGGCGCATCAGTCTGGAACCGCACGACCGCTACGGTCGCAGGTTCGAATCCTGCCTCAGGCATGGATGTGTCTGATGTCCTTAGGTTAGGTAGGTTTAAGTAGTTCTAAGTTCTAGGGGACTGATGACCTCAGATGTTAATTCCCATAGTGCTCAGAGCCATTTGAACCATTTGAACTACTGTGTAGTCAATATCCTTAAACATTGTTATTATAGTAACAAATGACTAACAAACTCGCCTCTACGCCAGATCAGCTATCATTGAATGTCTAGGGAATCAGTTTATCAGATATTCCACGTCTCACAACATCGAAATCAAAATGTTCAAAAATTGTATATCTGTCTACACAAAATGCGCTATACTACCTGATCTAGAATATCTGGACACCCGTATGTAATAAAGAGTTTTTCACTACATGTTATGGAAGGCGGACTCGCCAATATAAAAGAAGATGGAGAGTAGTGTGTTGTCAGTATCTTTAAATATTGTTTTTGTAATAATAAATCAGTAAGAAGACTCGCCTCTACGGTAGTTCAACTGTTTTTACAAGTCTAGTGAATCAGTTTATTACATATTCCACGGCTCACAACAATCGAAATCAAAATGTTAAAAATTTGTATTTCTGTCCACACACACTGCTGTATACTACCTGATCGAAAATATCTGGACTCCCCTATGTAATAGGGAGTTGACCACTGGATGTCATGGAAGGCGGATTCGCTAGTATAAAAGGCGATAGAGAGTACTGTGTTGTCACTAAAAAGGCTATAGCAGCAGAATGGGTCTCTCAAAGGATGTCAGTAACTTCGAAGGTGGACTAGTCACTGTATCTTACCTGAGTAACAAATCCATCGCGGAATTTTAGAACTTGTAAAGCTGCCCAGGCAGACTTTTGGCGATGTGACTGTTAAGTAGAAACTCGAAGGTATAACCACAGCTAACCCGAGAGCCGGCAAATCTCATGTACTTTCGGCCAGGTTGCGTCGAACATTGCGCAAGTTGTCTGTAAAAAATCGCATAAAATCAGAGGAAGTAATGAGTCCTCACTTTCGAAAAGCTACCGGAATTGCAGTTAGCGCAATGACAAGTTAAAAAGAGTGAAGTAAAATGGTCGAGCAGGTTTTTGTGGTTAGTGATAGATGTCGCCTGATGTGGTGGAAACAGCCGCGCCACTGGACGTTGGAAACTGGAAACGAGTGATCTGGAGTGATGTATCGCGCTGTCCTCTGTAACAGCCCAATGGAATGGCTTGAAATTTTTAAATGCCTGGGGAACAAATGTTATTGTAATTTATGAGGACAAAGTCAAAACACCTTAGGCATTACCTGCTCGCATTATGAATCCAATAGTCGAAATTAAGAAGAACCCTGTCAAACTGAAACTTGCAACAAAATCCGTTCATTCAAGTGCAGCTAAATGCATTGAACTCGGTGGAGACATTTTTGAAAATTTATTGTGAATGTATTGTGAAATTGTATGTCACTGCGCAACTTCCTTAACAATGAGCTTTGTTTTTTTCCGGTTTAACATGGTGTTAATAAAAGCAGATCATCTGACACATTCATACAGTTTCAGTTAAGGTTATTACCATAATTTTTCCAAAATTAAATTCTCTACAACTTCTGTTGAAAACTTCGTGCAATTGTCTGGAATTTAAAAAACAAATTGGAGCAAGTAGTTAATAAATTGAAAATTTTACGTAATTACTTCTTTGCTTCTTTGGAAGTTCTGGAAACCTACTGTAGACACAGGCCTGGGACATGTTTTATTAGATTCACGAGACCAATAACAAGAAAATAAATGGAAATCGTGCTTTACTTTTACCTCGTACAGTTTTGCGATCGCTAAATTTAATGCAAAATCTTTTATTAGCTGTAGCTCTGAAAATAAACATTTGCGAAGTTATGTTTATATGAACTTTTTATTTAGTTTTACGTACAGAATAACATATTAAAATATTTGCACATCTTCGTGAATCAGTACAGTAAAGGAACAGTTGGGAGACGATGATGGTTTCTAACACCATGACAGCACCCTGTCATAAAGCAGCATATGGGAAGGAATGGTTTGTGGACAACAACATTCCTGAAATGGACTGGCCTGCCTCAAGTTCCGACCTGAACCCAATGCAACGCCATTGGGATGAGTTAGGACGTCGATATCGCTGGAAATCCAGCGTCCAACATGACTACCATCCATGGTTTCGACTCTTGGGGAAGAATATTTGCCGGCGGAAGTGGCCGTGTGGTTCTAGGCGCTGCAGTCTGGAACCGCGAGACCGCTACGTTCGCAGGTTCGAATCCTGCGTCGGGCATGGATGTGTGTGATGTCCTTAGGTTAGTTAGGTTTAACTCGTTCTAAGTTCTAGGGGACTAATGACCTCAGAAGTTGAGTCCCATAGTGCTCAGAGCCATTTGAACCATTTTTTGAAGAGTATTTGTATTGTACTATATGGAACTGGGGACCCGGAAACGACGGAGAGGCTTCGTCCCGGCCGTAGGCCTCAGTGGTTCACAACCAGGCTACAGCAGTCCACTCACTCCTCCGCCGCCCCACACCGAACCCAGGGTTATTGTGCGGTTAGGTCCCAGTGGACTCCCCCCCACCTCCCCCCAGGACCGTCTCACACCAGACGAGTGTAACACCAATGTTTGCGTGGTAGAGTAATTATGGTGTAGGCGTACGTGGAGACAGTGTTTGCGTAGCAATCGCCGACGTAGTGTAACTGAGGCGGAGTAAGGGGAACTAGACCGCGTTCGCCGAGGCAGATGGGAAACCGCCTTACAAACCATCCACAGACTGGCCGGCACACTAGACCTCGACACTAATCTGCCGGGCGGATTCGTGCTGGAGACTGGCACGCCTTCCCGCCCGGAAAGTATTGCGTTAGATCGCACGGCTAACCGGGCGGGCTAGAGGAAGAGTCGTGTGCCAGTCCTCCACAGACATTTAGTCACCTCTTTGAGAGTTGCCCAGCAGAGTTCAAGCCGACATAAAGCGGAAGGCTGGACACACCGCATATTAATTATCGCTAATAGGTGTCAGGTAGTAGTTGTCACTTGTCATGACTCCGACTTGTGTAAAGTCGGCTGTGGCACAGGTGTACATTAATGGCTACAAACGTATTATCGTTACGCCTAATCTTATTTGCCATGTCAAAAAGTGATCGCAGTGTTTGTTCGTAGGAGTAATGTTCACTTAGAAAAAAGTTAAACGTACAAAACGCAAGGTGCACGTAAAGGCAATGATTCGTGATAGAACGGAACTCTCTGACCCAAAGAAAACATCGTTACGAAGTAGTATCTCCTGGGACTTGATCGATCCCAGGGGGCAGAGAAATAAGTTTTGCTCGTAGTGCGACTGTTGTCGGACGAAGACCTGCACAGGGCCCTTGGGAAGATGCAGAGATTATGGAGCTCGGAGCGGAAGGGGGGGGGGGAGGAGCGAAGAGCAGAGGAGAGGGAACTTTTCCAGCGGCGGGCCGCTGTGCGAAGCCGGCGTTCGGGGGCGGATTGGCGCCGAGGGTGTGGGGTGGGGGTGCAGGAGGCGGCGCTGGCGTCGTCGCGTCGGGGGCGTAGGAGGCGGTGAGGGTGGCTGTGGCGCCGCGGGGCCGGCGTCCTCCCACCCCCTGTCCTCCGGGTCCACAACCTCTGCCCGCCAAGCCACCGAGACAAGTGTGTGTGTGTGTGTGTGTGTGTGTGTGTGTGTGTGTATGTGTGTGTGTGAGAGAGAGAGAGAGAGAGAGAGAGAGAGAGAGAGACTGCGCTGCGAGGGCAAGGCAGGGGGCGTTTCAGCGCTGGTAACGTCCAAGGTATGTTTAAGGGGTAGACCAAGGTAGAAATAGTTCTTTGAGCCTAATATTTTAATTGTGTATCACGTTCCTTAGAGAGCTTTTTTTTTTTGAAGATACGTTCCACAAACTGTCAAATACTTTAAAACCGCCATGTACTGCATGGGGGTCTGGCCCACTCGAGCTCTCGTATTCAAGCGATGTAATACTGTAATAGTTGCCGACGGCCTAGGCGGTCCTGTTAGTTTCCAATAGTATCACAGACGGTATTAGTCTCTATTAAAATACTGTTCTCAACAAGGTTTCTCTTTATTAGATGGTTCGTTTATGGTAATCAGTCTGAAAGCAGGTGCTTGTCTCACGTGTGTTTAACATGTTATTTCACTTCTTTTTTATACGAAACGCTCGAAAAGGGCAAAGAAAAATATTTATGAGGATAGAAAAGCTCGAATATTAGTACCAGTCGTGTAAAAAGCGAATCTGTTGGTAAGCGGAAGCCAGTTAATCAACATTAATCCTCGTCAAAATGAGGATGTTTCCACATCGGTGAAAAAAAGGATACCAGTGCGGTGCCGGCATTGCCGATTAAAGGTTTGTTCAATTCCCGTATTAAACAACACAAGATGAAACTTTATAAGCATTTTTTCGAAAAAATAAAACATTTTTCAAGCTGGCGGGAGCTATAGCTACTTAATTTTCCATGCAGTTACATTAGACCTGTTTGTACCTTGTGAGTCGCAGTTTTTTCTATGTAGTTAGATTTTTGGTGCGCTTGTTTACAATGACTTTCTGTCGAAAAAAATTGACTTCTTATTCAGAGGGTCGCCATTTTGTTAAAAACCATTTTTATTTAAAAACCATCTCTAGTTACTGCGTTCGACAACGTCATCAATTTCAGAGCATATTTTTGAAATTTAGTTCTAATTGAAAACTGTGACGTTCAGAGCTCTCACCGACCGCCTTTGCACTCGGCAAAGGCGTGTAGTGTCCTCTGAGTGCAAGTTTTTATACTTAAAAATAGATAATACAATCCTAAGGGTTTAAAATCAATGTCAAAAGACAATTTTGTTTGTTATTTTATTGTAGAAATCACGAATATCGCTTCCAAAATCGAGCGTCACCCTGGACACGCTTAAACAAGGCCTGTACCTTCACTGCGTAATCGCCAGGCTCCTTCCTGTCCTCGCCTCACGCCCAAAGTAATCCCCGCCCGGGCTGTCGGATTCTGTCGGGACACGCACGCATGTGTCATTCCTTTCACCGTTAAACCGTCGGCACACGCACCGTGCTGTCGAACGTTAACGTTGAGCGTGCCAAGTTCAACGTTCTGCTTAACGCTCAGGAACGATGCGACTTGTGCATACGGTACGTGGGCCCCAACGTGGTATGTGCGATCGCAACGCACTCCAGCGGCAGTTGAGGGATGTTTCTAGTTCGTAAATCACTTTTACTCAACGGGTGCACGTAAAATTCCCACGTTAGCTCTATTAAAACGCACATATCCTCCATCGTCCACGAAAAGGAAAGTACCATGTCCAATCAATAAGGACACAGGCTTATAAAAGTTCCATTACAAACAGTGCGGTACAAATTTGGAATACTTCTCCGCATAAGATAAACATTATTTCATCATTCCCACATTTTAGTAAAGCCCCAAGGTCAGTCTTACTTGATCACTGTTCCTACCCCGTAGCAAAATCTTTGCAACATGTGAATTACGAAGCGTAAAAAAAAAGGAGCAAATATATTTATACAAGTAGTGCAAGCTGTCCTGTAGATTAAGCCAATCGAACAAAGTTACCCCTCAGAAAAGGTGAACTTATAAATACATAAGATCAAATATTGTAGTATACACTTATATTAAACTAATAATAAAGAGTAAGAACCTAATAAAAACGTGAATGTTAGGAAAAAAAATTTGGGAGTGTCAAAACGCAAACCACCGCCCCCCGCCCCACTAAACAACTCCATACAGAACAGTGACGCTCTTCATTACGCTATACCAAAATCACGCATTTTTATTATAATCATATTATATCACAGGTTGCTCAAAACCTTAATCGTAGATATGTTACTAATTGAAATTTAATTATAACAAATTGTACCAAGAACAATGAGTTTTGAGTGGAACTTCAGTGTGTCGCTGCCTTCAAATAGCCTACTCTCATAATACGGAAGTTACAATAATTCTTTTGCCACGAATATGATGTTTCTCATTATTTTATTGGAACGAATCACACAGTTAACAAACGGTTTTCCAATAATTCTCAATTTGCTGGTGCTCAGAAACGGCATATATACATATAGGCTTGAAATGAATGCCAATATGGCGCCTCACAACTCTGTACTGAAGGGAAACGGCGTGCTTGTGACGTAGTTGGCGTTCTGACATCTCATTGGTCAACGCTCAGACGCACGCGCAGAATATCTGACATGCCAGATATTGCTCTGCACGTTCGGAAAGACTGCCGAGCGTGCTATTCTACGCTATGACGTCAGAAACTCGGCACGCTCAACGCTCAACGTTCAGATGCACGGTCCGTGTGCCAGCGGCTTTAGACAGGAGTATCAACAGGACAGTCTTCTCAAGACTGTGGCCTGCCCCTGCAACCACCGCCCTATGTTTCGAGCTATGCTCTTCACTTTTTGGCTGTTGTCACATTCTGTCACCTCCAGCAGAGCTCCTATTTGACTGGCGATTGTGGGAGGTGCTACACCATGAAGCACCGGCCCAATGCTTACCAGATTTTGTGGAGATGTTCGTCAGATAACGGCCATTAAACGATTAAAGTTTCATTCATTCAGTAACCAACGTCCATCATAAACATCAGAACGAAGTATGATTAGGGGGGGGGGGGGGGTATTCGTTATGGCACAGAAGGGAACTTCCTGCCCGGGCCAAGTTTTCGTCATGCCGAAAGACATGCTATGTGAGTTCATAAATATGGCTTACAGAACACTGTTATGAGAGTGTGTGTCATTCCGTCGAATGTCACACGTGCGTGACAGAGCAAGGGACTGGGTAAGCCAATCACGAACCCATACATTCGCCAAGTCATTTATAGTACGAAATGCAGTCTGGGGTCTCGCGTTGTTGTTGTTGTGGTCTTCAGTCCTGAGACTGGTTTGATGCAGCTCTCCATGCAACTCTATCCTGTGCAAGCTTCTTCATCTCCCAGTACCTACTGCAGCCTACATCCTTCTGAATCTGCTTAGTGTATTCATCTCTTGGTCTCCCTGTATGATTTTTACCCTCCTCGTTGCCCTCCATTACTAAATTGGTGATCCCTTGATGCGTCAGAACATGTCCTAGCAAACGATCCCTTCTTCTACACAAGTTGTGGCACAAGCTCCTCTTCTCCCCAATTCTATTCAATACCTCCTCATTAGTTATGTGATCTACTCATCTAATCTTCAGCATTCTTCTGTAGCACCACATTTCGAACGCTTCTATTCTCTTCTTGTCTAAACTATCAATCGTCCATGTTTCACTTCCATACATGGCTACACTCCATACAAACACTTTCAGAAACGACTTCCTGTCACTTAAATCTATACTCGATGTTAACAAATTTCTCTTCTTCAGAAACGCTTTCCTTGGCAATGCCAATGCCAGTCTACATTTTATAACCTCTCTACTTCGACCATCATGAGTTATTTTGCTCCCCAAATAGCAAAACTCCTTTACTACTTTAAGTGTCTCATTTCCTAACCTAATTCCCTCAGCATCACCCGACTTAATTCGACGACATTCCATTATCCTCGTTTTGCTTTTGTTGATGTTCATCTTATACCCTCCTTTCATGACACTGTCCATTCCGTTCAACTGCTCTTCCAAGTCCTTTAATGTCTCTGACAGAATTACAATGTCATCGGCGAACCTCAAAGTTTTTATTTCTTCTCCCTGGATTTTAATACCTACTCCGAATTTTTCTTTTGTTTCCTTCACTGCTTGCTCAATATACAGATTGAATAACATCGGGGATAGGCTACAACCGTGTCTCACTCCCTTCCCAACCACTGCTTCCCTTTCATGCCCCTCGACTCTTATAACTGCCATCTGGTTTCTGTACAAATTGTTCGCTCCATGTATTTTACCGCTGCCACCTTCAGAATTTGAAAGAGAGTATTTCAGTCAACATTGTCAAAAGCTTTCTCTAAGTCTTCAAATGCTAGAAACGTAGGTTTGCCTTTCCTTAATCTAGCTTCTAAGATAAGTCGTAGGGTCAGTATTGCCTCACGTGTTCCAACATTTCTACGGAATCCAAAGTGATCTTCCCCGAGGTCAGCTTCTACCACTTTTTCCATACGTCTGTAGAGAATACGCGTTAGTATTTTGCACCCGTGACTTATTAAAGTGATAGTTCGGTAATTTTCACATCTGTCAGCACCTGCTTTCTTTGGGATTGGAATTATTATATTCTTCTTGAAGTCTGAGGGTATTTCGCCTGTCTCATACATCTTGCTCAGCAGATGGTAGAGTTTTGTCATGACTGGCTCTCCCAAGGCCGTCAGTAGGTCTAATGGAATGTTGTCCACTCCCGGAGCCTTGTTTCGACTCAGGTCTTTCAGTGCTCTGTCAAACTCTTGACGCAGTATCGTATCTCCCATTTCATCTTCATCTACATCCTCTTCCATTTCCATAATATTGTCCTCAAGCACATTGCTCTTGTATAGGCCCTCTATATACTCCTTCCACCTTTCTGCTTTCCCTTCTTTGCTTAGAACTGGGTTTCCATCTGAGCTCTTGATATTCATACAAGAGATTCTCTGTTCTCCAAAGGTCTCTTGAATTTTCCTGTAGGCAGTATCTATCTTACCCCTAGTGAGACGGGCCTCTACATCCTTACATTTGTCCTCTAGCCATCCCTGCTTAGCCATTTTGCACTTCCTGTCGATCTTGTTTTTGAGACGTTTGTATTCCTTTTCGCCTGCTTCATTTACTGCATTTTTATATTTTCTCCTCTCATCAATCAAATTCAGTATTTCTACTGTTACCCAAGGATTTCCATTAGCCCTCGTCTTTTTACCTACTAGGTTCTCTGCTGCCTTCACTACTACATCTACATCTACATCTATACTCCGCCAGCCACCTTACGGTGTGTGGCGGAGGGTACTTATTGTACCACTATCTGATCCCCCCTTCCCTGTTCCATTCACGAATTGTGCGTGGGAAGAACGACTGCTTGTAAGTCTCCGTATTTGCTCTAATTTCTCGGATCTTTTCGTTGTGATCATTAAGCGAGATATATGTGGGCGGTAGTAATATGTTGCCCATCTCTTCCCGGAATGTGCTCTCTCGTAATTTCGATAATAAACCTCTCCGTATTGCGTAACGCCTTTCTTGAAGTGTCCGCCACTGGAGCTTGTTCAGCATCTCCGTAACGCTCTCGCGCTGACTAAATGTCCCCATGACGAATCGCGCTGCTTTTCGCTGGATCATGTCTATCTCTTCTATTAATCCAACCTGGTAAGGGTCCCATACTGATGAGCAATACTCAAGAATCGGACGAACAAGCGTTTTGTAAGCTACTTCTTTCGTCGCTGAGTCACATTTTCTTAGAATTCTTCCTATGAATCTCAACCTGGCGCCTGCTTTTCCCACTATTTGTTTTATGTGATCATTCCACTTCAGATCGCTCCGGATAGTAACTCGTAAGTATTTTACGGTCGTTACCGCTTCCAATGATTTACCACCTATGGCATAATCGTACTGGAATGGATTTCTGCCCCTATGTATGCGCATTATATTACATTTATCTACGTTTAGGGAAAGCTGCCAGCTGTCGCACCATGCATTAATCCTCTGCAGGTCCTCCTGGAGTACGTACGAGTCTTCTGATGTTGCTACTTTCTTGTAGACAACCGAGTCATCTGCAAATAGCCTCACGGAGCTACCGATGTTGTCAACTAAGTCATTTATGTATATTGTAAACAATAAAGGTCCTATCACGCTTCCCTGCGGTACTCCCAAAATTACCTCTACATCTGCAGATTTTGAACCGTTAAGAATGACATGTTGTGTTCTTTCTTCTAGGAAATCCTGAATCCAATCACAAACCTGGTCCGATATTCCGTAAGCTCGTATTTTTTTCACTAAACGTAAATGCGGAACCGTATCAAATGCCTTCCTGAAGTCCAGGAATACGGCATCAATCTGCTCGCCAGTGTCTACGGCACTGTGAATTTCTTGGACAAATAGGGCGAGCTGAGTTTCACATGATCTCTGTTTGCGGAATCCATGTTGGTTATGATGAAGGAGATTTGTATTATCTAAGAACGTCATAATACGAGAACACAAAACATGTTCCATTATTCTACAACAGATTGACGTAAGCGAAATAGGCCTATAATTATTCGCATCTGATTTATGACCCTTCTTGAAAATGGGAACGACCTGCGCTTTCTTCCAGTCGCTAGGTACTTTACGTTCTTCCAGCGATCTACGATAAATTGCTGATAGAAAGGGGGCAAGTTCTTTAGCATAATCACTGTAGAATCTTAAGGGTATCTCGTCTGGTCCGGATGCTTTTCCGCTACTAAGTGATAGCAGTTGTTTTTCAATTCCGATATCGTTTATTTCAATATTTTCCATTTTGGCGTCCGTGCGACGGCTGAAGTCAGGGACCGTGTTACGATTTTCCGCAGTGAAACAGTTTCGGAACACTGAATTCAGTATTTCTGCCTTTCTTCGGTCGTCCTCTGTTTCGGTGCCATCGTGGTCAACGAGTGACTGAATAGGGGATTTAGATCCGCTTACCGATTTTACATATGACCAAAACTTTTTAGGGTTCTTGTTTAGATTGTTTGCCAATGTTTTATGTTCGAATTCGTTGAATGCTTCTCTCATTGCTCTCTTTACGCTCTTTTTCGCTTCGTTCAGCTTTTCCTTATCAGCTATGATTCGACTACTCTTAAACCTATGATGAAGCTTTCTTTGTTTCCGTAGTACCTTTCGTACATGATTGTTATACCACGGTGGATCTTTCCCCTCGCTTTGGACCTTAGTCGGTACGAACTTATCTAAGGCGTACTGGACGATGTTTCTGAATTTTTTCCATTTTTGTTCCACATCCTCTTCCTCAGAAATGAACGTTTGATGGTGGTCACTCAGATATTCTGCGATTTGTGCCCTATCACTCTTGTTAAGCAAATATATTTTCCTTCCTTTCTTGGCATTTCTTATTACACTTGTAGTCATTGATGCAACCACTGACTTATGATCACTGATACCCTCTTCTACATTCACGGAGTCGAAAAGTTCCGGTCTATTTGTTGCTATGAGGTCTAAAACGTTAGCTTCACGAGTTGGTTCTCTAACTATCTGCTCGAAGTAATTCTCGGACAAGGCAGTCAGGATAATGTCACAAGAGTCTCTGTCCCTGGCTCCAGTTCTGATTGTGTGACTATCCCATTCTATACCTGGTAGATTGAAGTCTCCCCCTATTACAATAGTATGATCACGAAACTTCTTCACGACGTTCTGCAGGTTCTCTCTGAGGCGCTCAACTACTACGGTTGCTGATGCAGGTGGTCTATAGAAGCATCCGACTATCATATCTGACCCACCTTTGATACTTAACTTAACCCAGATTATTTCACATTCGCATTCGCTAATAACTTCACTGGATATTATTGAATTCTTTACTGCTATAAATACTCCTCCACCATTGGCGTTTATCCTATCCTTGCGGTATATATTCCATTCTGTGTCTAGGATTTCGTTACTGTTCACTTCCGGTTTTAACCAACTTTCCGTTCCTAATACTATATGCGCACTATTTCCTTCAATAAGAGATACTAATTCAGGAACCTTGCCCTGGATACTCCTGCAGTTTACCAATATTACGTTACCTTTTCCTGTTTTTGGTCTCTGAGGACGGACGCTCTTTATCAACGATAATAATGTCCTCTCTGGTAAGCCGTCAGGTATTTTATCGTTTCGCCCAAGGGGGGGTCCCTCTAACCTAAAAAACCCCCGTGTGCACGCCACACGTAATCTGCTACCCTAGTAGCTGCTTCCGGTGTGTAGTGCACGCCTGACCTGTCTAGGGGGGCCCTACAGTTCTCCACCCAATAACGGAGGTCGATGAATTTGCAACCATTATAGTCGCAGAGTCGTCTGAGCCTCTGGTTTAGACCCTCCACACGGCTCCAAACCAGAGGACCGCGATCGACTCTGGGCACTATGCTGCAGATATTAAGCTCAGCTTGCACTCCGCGTGCGATGCTGGTTGTCTTCACTAAATCAGCCAGCCGCCGGAAGGAACCAAGGATGGCCTCAGAACCCAAGCGGCAGGCGTCATTCGTTCCGACATGTGCTACTATCTGCAGCCGGTCACACCCAGTGCGTTCAATAGCTGCCGGAAGGGCCTCCTCCACATTACGGACGAGACCCCCCGGCAAGCACACCGAGTGCACACTGGCATTCTTTCCCGACCTACCCGCTATTTTCGTGAGGGGCTCCATAACCCGCCTAACGTTGGAGCTCCCTATAACTAATAGGCCTGCCCTCTGTGACTGTCGGGACCTTGCCGGAGAATCGGCCACTGGCCCAACAGGCGAGGCATCCTGTGGTGGCTCGGAAACGATGTCATCACCACCAAGAAGCACCCCGTACCTGTTGGAAAGGGGTAAGGCAGCTGCCACGCGGCCAGATCCCACCTTCGCCTTTCGGCCAGGCACGCGCGAGCCCACCACTGTCCGCCATTCACCCTGGAGTGATGGCTGACCGGTAAGATGCTCACTGCCGGAAGACGCAGCGACATCAGGGGTTCCATGTGATTCCAAGGCCACCGAAGTAGGCATAGGTCTCACCACAGTTGCCCCAACGCCACTACGAGCCGACGCCTGCGCCTCGAGCTCGATGAGCCTAACTGACAAAGCCTCCACCTGCCCCCGAAGAGTGGCCAATTCTCCTTGCGTCCGCTCACACTACATCTCTCAAAGCTACCCATTCTTCTTCTACTGTATTTCTTTCCCCCATTCCTGTCAATTGTTCCCTTATGCTCTCCCTGAAACTCAACCTCTGGTTCTTCCAGTTTATCCAGGTCCCATCTCCTTAAATTCCCACCTTTTTGCAGTTTCTTCAGTTTAAATAGATTGTGATCAGAGTCCATATATGCCCCTGGAAATGTCTTACAATTAAAAACCTGGTTCCTAAATCTCTGTCTTACCATTATATAATCTATCTGATACCTTCTAGTATCTCCAGGATTCTTCCATGTATACAACCTTCTTTTATGATTCTTGAATCAAGTGTTAGCTATGATTAAGTTGTGCTCTGTGCAAAATTCTATCAGGCGGCTTCCTCTTTCATTTCTTAGCCCCAATCCATATTCACCTACTACATTTCCTTCTCTCCATTTTCCTACTAACGAATTCCAGTCACTCATGACTATTAAATTTTCGTCTCCCTTCACTATCTGAATAATTTCTTTTATCTCATCATACATTTCATCAATTACTTCGCCATCTGCAGAGCTAGTTGGCATATAAACTTGTACTACCGTTGTAGGCGTGGGCTTCGTGTCTATCTTGACCACAATAATGCGTTCACTATGCTGTTTGTAGTAGCTTACTCGCACTCCTATTTTTTTTATTCATTATTAAACCTATTCCTGCATTACCCCTATTTGATTTTGTATTTATAACCCTGTATTCACCTGACCAGAAGTCTTGTTCCTCCTCCCACCGAACTTCACTGATTCCCACTATATCTAACTTTAACCTATCCGTTTCCATTTTTAAATTTTCTAACCTACCTGCCCGATTAAGGGAACTGACATTCCACGCTCCGATCCGTAGAACACCAGTTTTCTTTCCCCTGATAACGACGTCCTCTTGAGTAGTCCCCGCCCGGAGATCCGAATGGGGGACTATTTTACCTCCGGAATATTCTACCCAAGAGGACGCCATCATCATTTAATCATCCAGACTGTTGCCCTTGCAACTACTGAAAAGGCTGCTGCCCCTCTTCAGGAACCACACGTTTGTCTGGCCTCTCAACAGATGCCCCTCCGTTGTGGTTGCACCTACGGTACAGCTATCTGTATCGCTGAGGCACGAAAGCGCCCCCACTAACGGCAAGGTCCATGGTTTTTTGGGGGGGGGGGGGGGGGGGGTCTCGCGTTATCGTGATGAAATATGAGATTCGACACCATCGTTACGACTGGCATGAACACAAGGTTTTCGGTTCTTGCCATATACTAACGAGAATCCAGTCTCCAGTATTTTTCATCTTTTTTGCTTTTTGGAGTCATTAGTCTTCTGACTCAGTTATTTGTTGGATGTACGTTCTAAGACAAAAAAATGACGCACCACGAAGGAATTAACCGATGGGGTTGATGTGACGTACATGTACAGACAATCAGATTATTATACACTACTGGCCATTAAAATTGCTACACCACGAAGATGACGTGCTACAGACGCCAATTTAACCGATAGGAAGAAGATGCTGTGATATGCAAATGATTAGCTCTTCAGAGCATTCACACAAGGTTGGCGCCGGTTGCGACACCTACAACGTGCTGACATGAGGAAATTTTCCAACCGATTTCTCATACACAAACAACAGTTGACCGGCGTTGCCTGGTGAAACGTTGTTGTAATGCCTCGTGTAAGGAGGAGAAATGCGTACCACCACGTTTCCGACTTTGATAAAGGCGGGATTGTAGCCTATCGCGATTGCAGTTTATCGTATCGCGACATTGCTGCTCGCATTGGTCGAGATCCAATGACTGTTAGCAGAATATGGAATCAGTGGGTTCAGGAGGGTAATACGGAACGCCGTGCTGGATCCCAACGGCCCCGTATCACTAGCAGTCGAGATGACAGGTGTCTTATCCGCATGGCTGTAACGGATCGTGCAGCCACGTCTCGATCCCAGAGTCAACAGATGGGGACGTTTGCAAGACAACAACCATCTGCACGAACAGTTCGACGACGATTGCTGCATCATGGACTATCAGCTCGGAGATCATGATTGGCCGGCCTGGGTGGCCGAGCGGTTCTAGGCGCTACAGTCTGGAACCGCGCGAGCGCTACGGTCGCAGGTTGGAATCCTGCCTCGGTCATGGATGTGTGTGATGTCCTTAGTTTAGTTCGGTTTAAGTAGTTCTAAGTTCTAGGGGACTGATGACCTTAGAAGTTAAGTACCATAGTGCTCATAACCATTTGAACCATTTTTCGACCATGGTTGCGGTAACCCTTTACGCTGCATCACAGACAGGAGCGCCTGCGATGGTGTACTCAACGACGAACTTGGGTGCACGAATGGCAAAACGTCATTTTTCCGGATGAATCTAGGTTCTGTTTACAGCATCATGATGGTCGCATCCGTGTTTGGCGACATCGCGGTGAACGCACATTGGAAGCGTGTATTCGTCATCGCCATGCGTGATGGTATGGAGTGCCATTGGTTACACGTCTCGGTCACCTCTTGTTCGCATTGACAGCACTTTGAACAGTGGACGTTACATTTCAGATGTGTTACGACCCGTGGCTCTACCCTTCATTCGATCCCTGCATTTCAGCAGGATAATGCACGACAGCATGTTGCAGGTCCTGTACGAGCCTTTTGGATACAGAAAATGTTAGACCGCTGCCCTAGCCAGCACATTCTCCAGATCTCTCACGAATAGAAAATGTCTGGTCAATGCTGGCCGAGCAACTGGCTCGTCACAATACGCCAGTCACTAGCCTACTCTGGATGATCTGTGGTATCGTGTTGAAGCTGCATGGGCAGCTGTACCTGTACACGCCATGACTCAATGCCCAGGCGTCTCAAGGCCGTTATTACGGCCAGAGGTGTTTGTTCTGGGTGCTGATTTCTCAGGATCTATGCACCCAAATAGCGTGAAAATGTAATCACATGTCAGTTCTAGTGTAATATATTTGTCCAATGAATATACGTTCATCATCTGCATATCTTCTTGGTGTAGCAATTTTAATGGCCAGTAGTATAGTTACAGAAAAATTGGGTGATTTATAGAAGAGAAAGAGGTTTACAAATTGAACAAATCAGTAACGTTCTGGTCCAATTTTGGTCCTCACGCAAGCAGTTATTCGGCTTGTAATTGACTGACTTGTTGGATGCCTCAAGAGGTATATAGTGCCGAATTCTGTCCACCTGGTGCGTTAGGTCGTCAAAATTCCGAGTTGTTTTGAGGGCTCCGCCCATAATGCTTCAAACGTTGTCGGTTGGCGAGAGATCCGGTAACCTTGCTGGCCATGGTACGGTTTGGCAGGCACGAAGACAAGCAGTGGAGACTCTTCCTGTGTGCGGGCGGACGCTATCTTGCTGAAATGTAAGCCCGGGTTGACTTGTCATGAAGGGCAACAAAACAGGTCGCGGAATAGCATCGACGTGTCGCTGCGCTGTAAGGGTGCTATGGATGACAGCCAAAGGGGTCCCTCTACGAAACGAAGCGGCACCCCAGACCAACACTCTTGGTTGTCGTCCGTCCGGTTGGGCATCCCACCGCTCCCGGGCAGTCCCCAGACACGTCTTCGTTCGTTCAAATGGTTCAAATGGCTCTGAGCACTATGGGACTTAACATCTATGGTCATCAGTCCCCTAGAACTTAGAACTACTTAAACCTAACTAACCTAAGGACATCACACAACACCCAGCCATTACGAGGCAGAGAAAATCCCCCACCCCGCCGGGAATCGAACCCGGGAACCCGGGCGTGGGAAGCGAGAACGCTACCGCACGACCACGAGATGCGGGCATCTTCGTTCGTCATCGGGTCTCAGTTGAAGAGGGACTCATCACTGAAGACAATAATATTCTATTCCAGTCATTGAGATCCCATGCCGAAGACGTAACTGAAGACGCCCTGTACAGCGATGGGATACGAACCCGACTGTCGCTGGGCATACTGCCCGACAACCAGGAGGGGTGGTCTGGGGTACAATTTCGTTTCACAGCAGGACACCATTGGTTGTCATCCGCTCCACCCTTACAGCATAGCGATGTGCCGACGATATTCTACGCCCCGTTTCGTTTTCCTTCTTGGCAAGCCGTCCTGTGCTTAAATCTCAGCAAGGTAATGATAGCCCACTCATGACGAGAGTTTCCACTGCTTGCCTCCGTGCTTGTCGATCCCTATCTTGGCCGCGCGTGATTAGCCGAGCGGTCAACGGCGCTGTAGTCATGGACTGTGCGGCTGGTCCCGGCGTAGGTTCGAGTCCTCCCTCGGGCATGGGTGTGTGTGTTTGTCCTTAGGATAATTTAGGTTAGGTAGTGTGTAAGCTTAGGGACCGATGACCTTAGCAGTTAAGTCCCATGAGATTTCACACACATTTGGACATTTTTTGAACCCTATCTTGGTCAATAGCAACTGTCTGCATAAGGGCCAGAGGTGGACAAACGTGTTACTGATATTCTCAACTTCTGAAGCTCTTTCTCTTTAACAAATCGCCCAATTTTCTTTCAAAACTGTAATAATGTGCTTGTCTATACATCTAGATCACATGTATCCCATTAGTGTAATATTTTCGTGCTGTATCGTTTCATTTTTTTTTCTCTTCTTAGACTGTATTCTACTCTCTGTCTTCCGATACAGTTTTTACTCTCATCTCCTTCTAGTACGATACCACTTATTTCCTGATGTCTTAACATACTTCCTATCACCCTGTCCCTTCTTCTTGTCACTGTTTCCCATATCTTCCTTTCTTTGGTGATTCTGCTGAAAACCCCCTCATTCCATGCCTTATAAGTTGACTCCATTTTCAATATTCGTCTGTAGCACCGCATCTCAAACACTTAAATTCTCTTCTGCTCCGCTTTTCCCACAGTCCGTGTTTAACTAGCGCACAATGCTGTGCTCCAAACGTAGCATCTCAGAAATTTCTTCCTCAGATCAACGCCGATATGTGATACCTGCAGACTTATCTTGGCGAGTAATGCCTTCTTTGCCTGTGCTTATTATGTCCTCCTTGGTTCGTCCGTGATGGGGAATTTAGCATACAAGGTACATCTACATCTACATCCATACTCCGCAAGCAACCTGACGGTCTGTGGCGGAGGGTACCTTGAGTACCTCTATCGGTTCTCCCTTCTATTCCAGTCTCGTATTATTCGTGGAAAGAAAGATTGTCGGTATGCCTCGGTGTGGGTTCTAATCTCTGATTTTATCCTCATGGTCTCTTCGAGAGATATACGTAGGAGGGAGCAATATACTGCTTGACTCCTCGGTGAAGGTATGTTCTAGAAACCGAGCTACTGAGCGTCTCTCTTGCAGAGTCTTCCACTGGATATCACCTATCATCACCGTAACGCTTTCGCGATTACTAAATGATGCTGTAACGAAGCGCGCTACTCTCCGTTGGATCTTGTCTATTTCTTCTATCAACCCTATCTGGTACGGACCCCACACTGGTGAGCAGTATTCAAGCAGTGGGCGAACAAGTGTACTGTAACCTACTTCGTTTGTTTTCGGACTGCATTTCCTTAGCATTCATCCAATGAATCTCAGTCTGGCATCTGCTTTACCGTCACGATTAGTTTTATATGATCATTCCATTTTAAATCACTTCTAATGCCTACTCCCAGATAATTTATGGAATTAACTGCTTCCAGTTGCTGACCTGCTATATTGTAGCTAAATGATAAGGGATCTCTCACCATTCTGTGTAAGTGGCGCGTTGCATGTTAAGAGCCGCCGTTCATCTCGATGACGGCGTTTGTGGAGATGACCATCGACCTGTTGTTGTTGTTGTCTTTCCTGAAACTGCAGCTCTCCATGCTACTCTATCCTGTGCAAGCTTCTTCACCTCCCAGTACTTACAGCAACCTACATCCTGAATCTGCTTAGTGTATAGATCTCTTGGTCTCCCTCTACGATTTTTACCCTCCACGCTGCCCTCCAATGCCAAATTTGTGATCCCTTGATGCTTCAGAACATGTCCTACCAACCGGTCTCTTCTTCGTGTCAAGTTGTGCCACAAACTCCTCTTCTCCCCAATTCTATTCAATACCTCCACATTAGTTATGTGATCTAACCATCTAATCTTCAGCATTCTTCTGTAGCACCACATTTCGAAAGCTTCTATTCTCTTCTTGACCAAACTATTTATCGTCCATGTTTCACTTCCATACATGGCTACACTCCATACAAATACTTTCAGAAACGACTTCCTGACACTTAAATCAATACTCGGTGTTAACAAAGTTCTCTTTTTCAGAAAGGCTTTCCTTGCCATTGCCAGTCTACATTTTATATCCTCTCTACTTCGACCGTCATCAGTTATTTTGCTCCCCAAATAGCAAAACTCCTTTACTACTTTAAGTATCTCATTTCCTAATCTAATTCCCGCAGCGTCACCCGACTTAATTCGACTACATTCCATTATCCTCGTTTTGCTTTCGTTGATGTTCGTCTTATATCCTCCTTTCAAGACACTGTCCATTCCGTTCAACTGCTCTTCCAAGTCCTTTGCTGTCTCTGACAGAATTACAATGTCATCGGCGAACCTCGAAATTTTTATTTCTTCTCCATGGATTTTAATACCTACTCTGAATTTTTCTTTTGTTTCCTTTACTGCTTGGTCAATATACAGATTGAATAACATCGGGGAGAGGCTACAACCGTGTCTCACTCCCTTCCGAACCACTGCTTCCCTTTCATGCCCCTCGACTCTTATAACTGCCATCTGGTTTCTATACAAATTGTAAATATCCTTTCGCTCCCTGTATTTTACCCCTGCTACCTTTAGAATTTGAAAGAGAGTATTACAGTCAACATTGTCAAAAGCTTTCTCTAAGTTTACAAATGCTAGAAACCATCGACCTAGTGTAGCAAAAATGTGATTCACCCGAAGAGCCGACAAGTTTCCGTTGATCGAAGACCGATGGTCTCGTGCAAACTGTAGCCGTAATTGACGACGTCGTTGGGTGAACATGTGAACACGTAGAGGTGGTCTGCTGAGGAGCTGCATGTTCGACAATGTACGTTGAACACTCGTGCGTCAACCAGCATTGTGTTCTTTCGGCAGAGATGCTACAGATCACAATTGATCCTTCGGCAGAGATGCCACAGATCACAATCGATCCTTCAGCAAAGATGCCACAGATCACAATCGATCCTTCTTCACAGAGTAGTCAAGCCTCCGAACCTCACGTTCTGTGATGTGTCTTAGACATTCAAGCATTTAGCTCCTAATGGTAGTTCCATTGTCCTTCTGCCTCTTTCCGTAGATGCTCACGACAGTAGCACGTGAACATTCGACCAGCTTCGCCGATTTCGAGATACTCGTTCACAGGCTCTGCGTAACAATAATCTGCCTTTTGTCAAAGTCGCTTATCTCATGGATATCCCCATTAAGAGCCCGTATCTTTGCTAGGGTGATCCCCCGTCTCTATCTGCTGCGCTTACATACTTTTGTTACCGCGTCACGTGTCCGCATTGTCACCAGATGACATCCAAAGTCGCGGTGGACGGTGGTCACGATGTTTTGGCTCGTCAGTGTATTTCGTTAGCGGATCTTCGTGGCTTTGAAATTTGACTTTTTTTCAGCTCTGGCATCGTTTACTCGAGTAGATCATAGCTATGTTCCTTTCATTACAATGGAGAGAGTATATAGGACGGTCAGAATCAGCCTGAAAAGGTTGTAAGGATATTGCAGGCAATTTGTGCATGTCATGTCCATGATAATTATCCGGGCTGATATGCCGTGGTCGGTTGATGAATTCTGCGTTAATTGCCAACGTTTCATCACCGTCTGTGGGAGATATCTTCAAGGGGGTATGCAGCTCGATGGAAGGTCAGTAGCGAGCCAGTGGGTGTGTTGGACCTTCCAGCGAGCTACAGACCCCCTTGAAGATATCTCCCGCAGACGGGGACGAAACGTTGGGAATTAACGCAGAATTCATCAACCGACCACGGCGTAACAGCCCGGATAATTATAATGAACATGGGAAATAACTGTCAAACAAATTCGGTACTTTGCACTGTTTCCGAGGTATTTAGCTCTGAAGTTATCCCAGTCGGATTTGTGGCGTGTGCAATTTCAAGCAGCCTGTCAGAGACAGAGTTCGTTTGGTTTCCTCGCAACCGAACAAACGCGGCTTAAATTGATCATTTCCGACAGCGGCGCACTTTAACTGGTAATGAACATTTGAAGAAGTAAGTCACGGACCCACAGAAGTCTGTGCATTACCGCATGTTAACGCGTGCAAGTGCTTGAATTTGCGCGCTTAACGACCCGATTGGCTAACTTCAATGCTAAAGAACTCGGAAACGACGCAACTTAACGAATTTTTTTCTCAAATATTACTTACCAGCACAATTAGATTAGATTAGTACTTCTTCCATAGATCACGAATACGACACTTCTTAATGATGTGGAACGTGTCAGGTTAATATAAGGTGTCTATACAAGATATTACATTACATAAAATATTACATGACACTTAATATGTTTAATTTTTATGGTGGTTGGGGAAATCGCCCACTTACTATATCCAGAAATTAATCTAATGAGTAGAAGGAGTTGCCATTAAGAAATTCCTTTAATTTCCTTTTAAATGCTATATGTGGCTACCTGTAAGACTTTTGATGCTATTAGATAAGTGACCAAAGACTTTCGTGGCAGCACAATTTACCCCCTTCTGAGCCAAAGTTAGATTTAACCTTGAGTAGTGAAGATCATCCTTTCTCCTAGTGTTGTAGCCATGTACACTGCTATTACTTTTGAATTCGTTCGGATCGTTAATAACAAATTTCATAAGTGAATGTATAAATTGTGAGGCTACAGTGAAGATTTCTAGCTCTTTAAATAAGTGTCTGCAGGATGATCTTGGATGAGCTCCAGCGATTATTCTGATTACACGCTTTTGTGCAATGAACACTCTTTTACCGAATGATGAGTTACCCCAGAATATGATGCCATACGAAAGCAGAGAATGAAAATAGGCTTGGTAAGCTAATTTACTCAGATGTATATCGCCAACATTTGCAATGACCCTAATAGCATAAGTAGCTGAACTCAAACGTTTCAGCAGATCCTCAGTGTGTTTTTTCCAGTTCAACTGCTCATCAGTGCATACACCTAGAAATTTTGAGTATTCTACTTTAGCTACCGATTTCTGATCGAAGTCTATATTAATTAATGGTATCATTCCATTTACTGTGTGGAACTGTTTGTACTGTGTTTTGTCAATGTTTAATGAGAACCCATTTGCAGACAACCACTTAATGATTTTTTGAAAAACATAGTTTACAATTTCACCAGTTAATTCTGTCTGTTGGGTGTGATAGCTATATCTGTATCATCGGCAAAAAGTACCAGCTTTGCATTTTCGTGAATATAGAATGGCAAGTAATTAATATATATTAAGAACAGCAGAGGACCCAAGACCGAACCTTGCGGCACCCCATTCTTGATTGTTCCCCAGTTTGAAAAATCGCCAGTTTTTTGCATATTATGTAAACTGCTTGTTTCAACTGCTTATTTCAACAATCTCCCCCGCAACACCCTTCGAAGCTTTCCAGACTGTTTCGACCACCGCGTGTAGGTTATAAGGAGTCCGATTCCCTCTTCTACGACTACAATCGCTATGGTGCTGCCTCTGGGTGCAGCCGCAATCTGTTTCGTCACGTCATTCGTATTACAGTAAGCTGTGAGTCTACCGCACGTCGCAGCTACGTGATTCTTGACGCGTCTCTGAGGCAAACACTCCACCCACCCTGCTTAGCCCGAGCCCTGCTTGCAACACCTGCACGGGACGCCAGCATTCCGCTGCCGCGTTCTCAGCTCCGTACACGGAAATGTTTACTTTCGAAGGCCTGGCCCATAAGCGAATTTTCGATTCATTACGAAACTGATATACGAGTCACAGTTACAGCGTAATTTTTCTAGTATAAAGACAGCCGCATTAACAATGGCTGAAGAATATTGTCTAAATCCAGTCTGCTCTAGCGTTGGTGGCCATGTTTGTTGGGGTCTAAACAAAGGGGGCAGTCGCCCACGCCGTCTCTGTCCACGTGTGGCCGCTTACAGAAATATTGTTGTTTTCCCTCTTGTGTGACGGGGCAATCATTCGGCAGGCGCACACGCGAGGAATGCCGTGGCGTGCTGTGTTTTCGACAGACGCCGAACCCGTCGCTAACACACAGCGTGAGCAAGCAGAAGGGAAATGCAGTGAGGACGGTATGCAATCGGCACTGAGTTTTTCTGTCTTCTGATTTGATGTGGCGATCCACAATATTCTTCTGATGTTGTTGTTGTTGTTGTTGTGGTCTTCAGTTCTGAGACTGGTTTGATGCAGCTCTCCATGCTACTCTATCCTGTGCAAGCTTTTTCATCTCCCAGTACCTACTGCAACCTACATCCTTCTGAATCTGCTTAGTGTATTCATCTCTTGGTCTCCCTCTACGATTTTTACCCTCCACGCTGCCCTCCAATACTAAATTGGTGATCCCTTGATGCCTCAGAACATGTCCTACCAACCGATCCCTTCTTCTGGTCAAGTTGTGCCACAAACTTCTCTTCTCCCCAATCCTATTCAATACTTCCTCATTAGTTATGTGATCTACCCATCTAATCTTCAGCATTCTTCTGTAGCACCACATTTCGAAAGCTTCTATTCTCTTCTTGTCCAAACTATTTATCGTCCATGTTTCACTTCCATACATGGCTACACTCCATACGAATACTTTCAGAAATGACTTCCTGACACTTAAATCAATACTGGATGTTAACAAATTTCTCTTCTTCAGAAACGCTTTCCTTGCCATTGCCAGCCTACATTTTATATCCTCTCTACTTCGACCATCATCAGTTATTTTGCTCCCCAAATAGCAAAACTCCTTTACTACTTTAAGTGCCTCATTTCCTAATCTAATTCCCTCAGCATCACCCGACTTAATTAGACTACATTCCATTATCCTTGTTTTGCTTTTGTTGATGTTCATCTTATATCCTCCTTTCAAGACACTGTCCATTCCATTCAACTGCTCTTCCAAGTCCTTTGCTGTCTCTGACAGAATTACAATGTCATCGGCGAACCTCAAAGTTTTTATTTCTTCTCCATGAATTTTAATACCTACTCCGAATTTTTCTTTTGTTTCCTTTACTGCTTGCTCAATATACAGATTGAACAACATCGGGGAGAGGCTACAACCCTGTCTTACTCCCTTCCCAACCACTGCTTCCCTTTCATGTCCCTCGACTCTTATAACTGCCATCTGGTTTCTGTACAAATTGTAAATAGCCTTTCGCTCCCTGTATTTTACCCCTGCCACCTTTAGAATTTGAAAGAGAGTATTCCAGTCAACATTGTCAAAAGCTTTCTCTAAGTCTACAAATGCTAGAAACGTAGGTTTGCCTTTCCTTAATCTTTCTTCTAAGATAAGTCGTAAGGTCAGTATTGCCTCACGTGTTCCAGTGTTTCTACGGAATCCAAACTGATCTTCCCCGAGGTTGGCTTCTACTAGTTTTTCCATTCGTCTGTAAAGAATTCGTGTTAGTATTTTGCAGCTGTGACTTATTAAGCTGATAGTTCGGTAATTTTCACATCTGTCAACACCTGCTTTCTTTGGGATTGGAATTATTATATTCTTCTTGAAGTCTGAGGGTATTTCGCCTGTTTCATACATCTTGCTCACCAGATGGTAGAGTTTTGTCAGGACTGGCTCTCCCACGGCCGTCAGTAGTTCCAATATAGTTACCGTATTCAGCAATATATCAGAAGCGTCCTTATAATAAGATATGTCACCAGACCGACTAAAGTATGCCATTGTTAGAGCACTCTTTGCGAAAAGTACACTACCGGTCATTAAAATTGCTACAACGCAAAGATGACGTGCTACAGACGCGAAATTTAAGCGACGGGAAGAAGATGCTGTGATATGCAAATGATTAGATTTTCAGAGCATTCACACAAAGTTGGCGCCGGTGGCGACACCTACAACGTGCTGACATGAGGAACGTTTCCAACCGATTTCTCATACACAAATAGCAGTCGAACGGCGAGGCCTGGTAAAACATTGTTGTGATGCCTCGTGTAAGGAGGAAAAATGCGTACCATCACGTTTCCGACTTTGACAAAGGCCGGATTGTAGCCTATCGCGATTCCGATTTATCGTATCGCGACATTGCTGCTCGCGTTGGTCGAGATCCAATGATTGTTAGCAGAATATGGAATCGGTGGGTTCAGGAGGGTAATATGGAACGCCGTGCTGGATCCCAACTAGCAGTCGAGATGACAGGCATTTTATCCGCATGGCTGTAACGGATCGTTTAGCCACGTCTCGATCCGAGTCAACAGATGGTGACGATAGCAAGACAACAACTATCTGCACGAACAGTTCGATGACGTTTGCAGCAGCATGGACCATCAGCTCGGAGACCATGGCTGCGGTTACCCTTGACGCTGCATCACAGACAGGAGCGCCTGTGATGGTGTACTCGACGACGAACCTGGGTGCACGAATGGCAGAACGTCATATTTTCGGATGAATCCAGGTTCTGTTTGCCGCATCATGATGGTCGCATCCGTGTTTGGCGTCATCGCGGTGAATGCACATTGGAAGCGTGTATTCGTCATAGCCATACTGGCGTATCACCCGGCGTGATGGTACGGGGTGCCTCTGGTTTATTGGTTACACGTCTCTGTCACTTCTTGTTCGCACTGACGGCGCTTTGAACAGTGGACGTTACATTTCAGATGTGTTACGACCCGTGGCTCTACCCTTCATTCGATCCCTGCGAAACCCTAAATTTCGGCAGGATTATGCACGATAGCATGTTGCGGGTCATGTACGGGCCTTTCCTGATACAGAAAATGTTCGACTGCTGCCCTTGCCAGCTCATTCTCCAGATCTCTCACCAACTGAAAACGTCTGGTCAATGGTGGTCGAGCAACTGGATCGTCACATTACACCAGTCACTACTCTTGATGAACTGTAGTATGGTGTTGAAGCTGTATGGGCAGCTGTACCTGTACATGCCATCGAAGCTCTGTTTGACTCAATGCTCAGGCGTATCAAGGCAGTTATTACGAACGGAGGCTGTTGTTCTGGGTGCTGATTTATCAGGATCTATGCAGCCAAATTGCGTGAAAATGTAATCACATGTCAGTTCTAGTACAATATATTTGTCCAATGAATACCCGTTTATCATCTGCATTTCTTATTGGTGTAGCATATTTAATGGCTAATAGTGTATAAACCGACAAAGAAAATCAAAGAGTTTCTCAGCACAGCAAAGAAGAACAGGTACCTATTTGCAGCGTTGGGAATAAACCGCGTACCATGTACATGCGGAAAAGTTTATGTTGGAATGACTGGACGATCACTCAACACCACGACCACCGAACATCAGCGGCATTGCAGGTTGAGGTAGGTGGAGAAATCGGCCGTGTCAGCGCAGGCGCTGTGTGAGGCTGACCCCGTAGTAGTACGAAAATGCTGTGCTGCTCCACTCAGCACGCCAACGACGGCGTTCGAGTGCCCTTTGACATCCAGAGCGCTGGGGGGTTTCTGTCAATGGTGGCCGGCGCAAGGCTTACATGTGACCGGTCTATCCCTAAGCAGATGGCGTCGAACTGTCGAAGCAGACATATCCACATCTCTTATAGTACTCCAACATTGAGCCAGACTATGTACAAAGTTGTTTTGTCAGTTACGGCTATGAAGACAAGATGGCGGTCATCCCGCGCTGTAGTCATATTGTGTGGTGTGGTGCCCGCAAGTCGCTCAGTTAGTTAGTTACATGTCCCACAGATTATTTGAACGATCTTTTATTGAAATGATGTGGAACGGGTCAATTAAAAGATATAATGACAAATTTTTTAGTCCTACTCTTAAAATCAACTGTGCTCTCTCTTTTTTTAACCGTCTACCGGTTTTATGTAGAAGTGCACCAACAGAATAGAAGGATCTATCAGGAGAAACGATTTTAAGTTAGATTGCAAACTTGCTTTGTTTTTCTACCAGTCTGACATTCTATATTATTGGGCAAATGATCGATATTTTTTGTTTCTATATATTGAACTTCTTTCTGACCCACTGACAGCATTAATAATGCGTAATATTTTTCCTCTAGTGTTGAAGGTATGGACCTGACTATTCTTCTCAAATCATCATGCATTGTTTATGACGACTTTCATCAGCGAATATACATATTGTGACGGCGCAGTTAAAATTCCAAACTCCTTGAAGAGGCACCTACAAGATATCCGTGGGTGAACAGCACGTATTATTCTTTGTGTGACCCCTTTTTCATCCACTCTTCCATCCAAGCGTCAGCAGCGTGTCACACACGATACGACAAAGCTAGTTGCCGGGGAACATATATTCTGTCTCACTGGAGCTCACTCACATGCTGATGTTGCGCCATTTGACATCAGTGACACGTAACGGGACTTGCTTGACTGTTTACACTTGGTTTGACTAAGCCTGGCGTAACAGTGACCTGTCGAGAGAGACCTTGCTGGGCGTGGGCGCACGCCATCTCACTGCAGTCTTAACCCTTCCCACTCGATTTCTTTCAGCCAGTACTGCCACTGCACTTGCAATATTTGCAATGAAAGTAACCTCTGTTACATATTACGCCAAGGCTAACAATAAGCTAAACAGTAAAAAAATTACACATACATTAAAACACTGAAAATGTCTTGTCTTTCATTTCATGTATTTCGTCACTTAGGCCCTACATTTCTTCAAGATGTGGTACTTTCCGAAGCATTCATTCGGATGGCTGGTTCAAATGACTCTAAGCACTATGGGACTTCACATCTGAGTTCATCAGTCCCTTAGAACTTAGAACTATTTAAACTTAACTAACCTAAGGACATCACACACATCCATGCCCGAGGCAGGATTCGAACCTGCGACCGTAGGAGCCGCGCGGTTCCGGACTGAAGTGCCTATAACCGCTCGGCTACGGCAGCCGGCCACTCGGATGGCGTTCTGGTTTTCTGAGACAACTATTGCAGTCGTAAACAGTTTGCATTCTGCTAAATTTTACCTCACTGTTACTGCAGACAGCACAATCGTTACCTTACAGTTCTGATTGGAGTAAATGAAATGTCTCTGCTTTGATACTGTCTCTTCCTCAGCGAAAATCGGTGGTCTCTTCTCTTTCTTCCGTTTGTGTTCCTCACATGTACAACGAGAGCTTTCAGAAATGCCACTTTGTAGCTCCTGTGGCTCAAATTGAGTTTCTGGTTGGAAGCAGTATCCAAATTGTACAGGACGAAGCTATTAACTATTCTCACTGTTCTGTTACAGTGTTATACGAGTTATCGGTCAAATCACTCATATCCCTTACATTTTCATACAATATCTCTATTATTGCTTTAGGATTATCACGTAAACTCGCCATTTTTGTTGTTATGGTTCCGAATATCGCCTTTGGAGTGAAGTAGAGAAGTAAAAACAAAACAACAGTGGTATACATTCCACAAATGCATTTCCTCGTAGTTACATCGCTTGCCGGTAGATGTCAGAACACTTCAGTGCAAGACATACAGCAGAGAGAGCCCGACATACGAGTTACAGAGAACTGAAGTTTGTGTCGCCGCCGATCGAGCGCTAAGGGTTTACTGTGGATGCACTGTTCTACACAGTTTCAGATTTTATAGCGATTCAGACAACTTGAATGATGGTCATTGATACCAAGAGCTGTGCTATATTCCAAAGTCGTTTATTCAAAACATGCTACCAGTTTCGATGCCAAACAGCGTCATCTTCAGCTCCCTAAACATGGAAACGCATAGTATGTTAGTAAAGTATGAGATTACAGAAAACAAAAACCACGGATAAATCACATCATAAAATTAGGTAATAAAAATATCCTATCCTTATCATTATTAGGCCCTTCAAGTCTGGCTACTGTCCCACTGTTCTCGTTGGATTACTAGAGACGATTGAGACCGTTCCCTCTGGGTGTTGCACTCGTCACAAACACTGGTGTAGGAATGCGTGAGAATTCTACAGCGAATAAAACAGTATCCGCCCCCCCCCCCCCCCCCACACACACAAAGAATCGATGAAGGGCAAATGCTCTAGCTCCCTCCCCTTCCTTACCCTATATGTGGACGCGTATGGTTAAGTAGGAGGCCCGCGGCTTCTCGGAAAGCTGACTGCCTGTGCGCCGTGTATGTGTGTGTGTGTGTGTGTGTGTGTGTGTGTGTGTGTGTGTGTGTGTGTGTCTGCCAGCCGCGGTCAGCTGTGAGGGGGCAGCCGCGCCGACCTCTGCGTGCGGCGAGAACCGCTGCGCCGGGCCGGCATATAAGGAGGCGGCGGCCGCGTGCGTGACCTACGCCAAGGACAGAAAATCTGGCCGCCGCAGCTGCTGCGCGCGCGCCGGCCGTGGGCTCAACCTGCTGGCCGCAGGCCTGACTGTCCTCCCCACAAGAGGGGGCCAGCTGACAGATACCTGAAGAAAAAAGGGTCCTACACGTACAGCTACTGCATCTCAGCGTATGCCACTTTGACAAGCGTTTGCTAAAGTTATCGAGAAGGTTGTATATACAAGGTTACTAGAGCATTTAAATTCACATAACTTGCTGGCAAATGTACAGTTTGGTTTAGAAATGGTTTAACAACTGAAAAAGCTACATTATCTTTTCTCTGTGAGGTTTTGGACGGATTAAATAAAAGGTTGCGAACGCTAGGTGTTTCCTTTGACTAAACGAAGTCTTTTGGCTGTGTTGACCACAAAATATTACTGCAGAAGTTGGACCATTATGGAGTAAGGGGAGTAGCTTACAATTGGTTCGCCTCTTACTTTAGGAACAGAAAGCAGAAGGTAATTCTCCGCAATATTGAGAGTGGTAGCGATGTTCAGTCCCAATAGGGCACTGTAAAGTGGAGTGTTCCCCAAGGGTCGGTGCTGGGGCCGCTGCTGTTTTTTATTTATATAAATGATAAGCCTTCTAGTATTACAGGTGATTCAAAAATATTTCTGTTTGCTGATGATACCAGATTGGTAGTGAAGATCTTGCCTGTAATAATGAAACATTATCAAATAATGTAGTTCATGAAATAGGTTTGTGGCTTGTGGAAAATAATTTGATGCTAAATCACAGTAAGACTCAGTTTTTACAGTTTCTAACTCGCAATTCAACAAGAACTGCTATTTTGATCAGACAGAATGGGCATATTATAAGCGAGACGGAACAGTTCAAGTTCCGAGGCGTTCAGATGGATAGTAAGCTGTTGTGGAAAGCCCATGTTCAGGATCTTGTTCATAAACTAAATGCTGCTTTATTTACCATTAGGACAGCATCTGAAATAAGTGACAGTTCAACACGAAAAGGTCTACTTCGCATATTTTCATACGCTTATGTCATATGCTATTATTTTTTGGAGTAATTCTTCTGATTCAAAAAGGATATTTTTGGCTCAAAAACGGGCTGTTCGAGCTATATGTGGTGTAAGTTCGAGAACCTCTTGTCGACCCCTATTCAATAATCTGGGAATTCTGACATTGCCCTCACAGTATATATTTTCTTTAATGTCGTTTGTTGTTAGCAATATTAGCTTATTCCCAAGAGTTAGCAGCTTTCACTCAGTTAATACTAGGCAGAAATCAAATCTGCATGTGGAATGCACTTCCTTGACTCTTGTGCAGAAAGGCGTGCACTATTCTGCTGCATCCATTTTCAATAAGCTACCACAAGAACTGAAAAATCTTAGCGGTAGCCCAAACGCTTTTAAGTCTAAAATGAAGAGTTTCTTCATGACTCAGTCCTATTCTGTCGATGAGCTCCTGGAAGAGCTGAAAAATGAAGCAAATTCCAGTGTTACATTGTTGATTTTCTTTATTTAAACTTACGAATTATCGCCTGAATATGTTTCTTATATTTCATTTTCTCTGTTTCCACTGTCGTGTTATAATTTCATGTATTGACTCGTTCCATGACCATGGAGACTTCTCCTTAATTTGGTCCCACGGAACAATAAATAAGTAAATAAATAAATAAATTACAAAAAATGAAGGAAAGAAAAGTATCGAGTGCCCCTCTGACCTGCAGTAGGATAAGGTGCCCCATTTGCGAATAGCTGAGGGAATCTAAGGATATGGTTGGTTAAACATCAGCTGAAAGCTCCCGGAACTGACTGACATCTTCTTCTTCTTCTTCTTCTTCTTTTCCTTGCGCCTTTGTCCAGCAGTTTTCGCAGGGTCGGCATGATTATGGTCGGATTTGGCACAGCTAATTTAAGGGGTGGCCAGATGCCCTTCCTGTCGCCACCCCATACGTCTTGGGATGGAATTGGTGTGCTCCAGCTGTCTGTGTCTAATGTAAGCTGTGAAAGAGTGTGAACGTTTTCAACTGCTGCGAGTCATGTAACTGAGGTGGGACATAGGGACCAGCCCAGTATTCACCTAGTGGGATGTGGAAAACCACCTAAAAACCACATCCAGACTGGCCAGCACGCTGACCCTCGTCGTTAATCCACCGGGAGGAATCTACCCGAGGCTGACACTCCTACCTGAGTTCAGAAAGCAGCGCGTTAGTGCCCTCGGCTAACCTGGCGGGTCTGAAAATGACTGACATAAGTAAAAATAATAGATTTTGGTAAGATATAACCTTTTATAGTGAAAGGCAACATTAAATTTCATATTTATGTCAAAGAAACTTTTGGAAAGCGTATAAAAAGGTTTTGCAATTTCAGATAATGTGGTTATTAATTTTGTATAGGCTTTTTTCATAAGGGAAATTCAAGCCTGCATACCTATAGGACTAGTGTTTTATTACAAAATGTACAAACAGTAATGATGAGATATTCCAACTTTATTACAATAATGATACACCTATAACTACACTACTGGCCATTAATATTGCTACACCACGAAGATGACGTGCTACAGACACGAAATTTAACCGACAGGAAGAAGATTCTGTGATATGCAAATGATAAGCTTTCCAGAGCATTCACACAAGGTTGACGCCGGTGGCGACACCAACAACGTGCTGACATGAGGAAAGTTTCCAACCGATTTCTCATACACAAACAGCAGTTGACCGGCGTTGCCTGGTGAACCATCACGTTTCCGACTTTGATAGAGGTCGTATTGTAGCCTATCGCGATTGCGGTTTATCGTATCGCGACATTGCTGGTCGCATTGGTCGAGATCTAATGACTGCTAGCAGAATATGGGATCGGTGGGTTCAGGAGGGTAATACGGTACGCCGTGCTGGATCCCAACGGCCTCGTATCACTAGCAGTCGAGATGACAGGCATCTTATCCGCATGGCTGTAACGGATCGTGCAACCACGTTTCGATCCCTGAGTCAACAGATGTTGACGTTTGCATGACAACAACCATCTGCACGAACAGTTCGACGAAGTTTGCAGCACCATGGACTATCAGCTCGGAGACCATGGCTGCGATAATCCTTTTCGCTGCATCACAGACAGGAACGCCTGCGATAGTGTATTCAACGACGAACCTGGGTGCACGAATGGCAAAACGTCATTTTTTCGGATGAATCCAGGTTCTGTTTACATCATCGTGATGGTCGCATCCGTGTTTGGCGACATCGTTGAGAACGCACATTGGAAGCATGTATTCGCCATCGCCATACTGGCGTATCACCCAGCGTGATGGTATGGGGTGCCATTGGTTACACGTCTCGCTCACCTCTTGTTCGCATTGACGGCACATTGAACAGTGGACGCTACATTTCAGATGTGTTACGATCCGTGGCTCTACCCTTCATTCTATCCCTGCGAAACCCTACATTTCAGCGGGATAATGTAGGACCTCATGTTGCAGGTGCTGTACGGGCCTTTTGGATACAGAAAATGTTCGACTGCTGCGCTGGCCAGCACGTTCTCCAGATCCCTCACCAACTGAAAACGTCTGGTCAATGGTGGCCGACCAACTGGCTCGTCACAATACGCCAGTCACTACTCTTGATGAACTGTGGTATCGTGTTGAAACTGCATGGGCAGCTGTATCTGTACACGCCATCCAAGCTCTGTTTGACTCAATGCCCAGGCGTACCAAGGCCGTTATTACGACCAGAGGTGATTGTTCTGGGTACTGATTTTTCAGGATCTATGCACCCAAATTACGTGAAAATGAAAAAACATGGCAGTTCTAGTATAATATATCTGTCAAATGAATTCGCGTTTATCATCTGCATTTCTTCTTGGTGTAGCAATTTTAATGGCCCGTCGTGTACATAGAGTCTATCATTCGCAGTTTTCGGATTTGTACGGCTTACAGCCATGTTCCTCAACCCCAGGACGTAGTTCGTGTACCCAACGCAAACATTCGAAACGCTTTATCCAAGCATCTCCAGATTTATCTTCCTGGTATGGTACAGAACAGTATAGGAGTTCCTCATCAGTGCTGTCTTCATCGCCTGTCGACACAAAGGGAACAGAATTTTAAGAATCCTCAGCCGATGATAACTCACATGTCTATTTTCTTTGTCGCCTACTCATTTCAGACACGGCTGTGTTCTTCTGGCTTGCCATTTCCCCTTTCTGAAGATCCTCCTACTTCTTCCACAATTGGCCTCTTGCATTTTAGTTTACCTTGAGCTGAAGGCTGTTCCTAATGCACATTTTCTTTTTGTCCTAGAGCCCAGTTCCTCTTCCAAGGGTCCTGCCTTTACGTAGTCTAAAAGTCTAGATTTTGGCACTGGAAACACTTCGAACGCGTTTAACAATCCCATTTCTTTGTTTCCGATGGCTTCCATTGCCTTCCTCATATTTTCCTCTGCCTAACACTTTCTTTTCTTCCCAGCCATCTCCCGAAAATAACTAAAAAGCGAAATCTATAAAGGTGGGCATCTGTCAGATGATCGAAATTGGGAAGTCTAGCAGTATCCAAAAACCACTTCACAGACACGTCTGGACTACCGAAACATGTAATGAATCTTTGCATGTGAAAGCTGATCAAAATATAAAGCATCTGTGATGCTTACGTTGTATCTATAAAGTACACTCCTGGAAATGGAAAAAAGAACACATTGACACCGGTGTGTCAGACCCACCATACTTGCTCCGGACACTGCGAGAGGGCTGTACAAGCAATGATCACACGCACGGCACAGCGGACACACCAGGAACCGCGGTGTTGGCCGTCGAATGGCGCTAGCTGCGCAGCATTTGTGCACCGCCGCCGTCAGTGTCAGCCAGTTTGCCGTGGCATACGGAGCTCCATCGCAGTCTTTAACACTGGCAGCATGCCGCGACAGCGTGGACGTGAACCGTATGTGCAGTTGACGGACTTTGAGCGAGGGCGTATAGTGGGCATGCGGGAGGCCGGGTGGACGTACCGCCGAATTGCTCAACACGTGGGGCGTGAGGTCTCCACAGTACATCGATGTTGTCGCCAGTGGTCGGCGGAAGCTGCACGTGCTCGTCGACCTGGGACCGGACCGCAGCGACGCACGGATGCACGCCAAGACCGTAGGATCCTACGCAGTGCCGTAGGGGACCGCACAGCCACTTCCCAGTAAATTAGGGACACTGTTGCTCCTGGGGTATCGGCGAGGACCATTCGCAGCCGTCTCCATGAAGCTGGGCTACGGTCCCGCACACCGTTAGGCCGTCTTCCGCTCACGCCCCAACATCGTGCAGCCCGCCTCCAGTGGTGTCGCGACAGGCGTGAATGGAGGGACGAATGGAGACGTGTCGTCTTCAGCGATGAGAGTCGCTTCTGCCTTGGTGCCAATGATGGTCGTATGCGTGTTTGGCGCCGTGCAGGTGAGCGCCACAATCAGGACTGCATACGACCGAGGCACACAGGGCCAACACTCGGCATCATGGTGTGGAGAGCGATCTCCTACACTGGCCGTACACCACTGGTGATCGTCGAGGGGACACTGAATAGTGCACGGTACATCCAAACCGTCATCGAACCCATCGTTCTACCATTCCTAGACCGGCAAGGGAACTTGCTGTTCCAACAGGACAATGCACATCCGCATGTATCCCGTGCCACCCAACGTGCTCTAGAAGGTGTAAGTCAACTACCCTGGCCAGCAAGATCTCCGGATCTGTCCCCCATTGAGCATGTTTGGGACTGGATGAAGCGTCGTCTCACGCGGTCTGCACGTCCAGCACGAACGCTGGTCCAACTGAGGCGCCAGGTGGAAATGGCATGGCAAGCCGTTCCACAGGACTACATCCAGCATCTCTACGTTCGTCTCCATGGGAGAATAGCAGCCTGCATTGCTGCGAAAGGTGGATATACACTGTACTAGTGCCGACATTGTGCATGCTCTGTTGCCTGTGTCTATGTGCCTGTGGTTCTGTCAGTGTGTTCATGTGATGTATCTGACCCCAGGAATGTGTCAATAAAGTTTCCCCTTCCTGGGTCAATGAATTCACGGTGTTCTTATTTCAATTTCCAGGAGTGTATTACATTCAAGTCTAAGATACTGTGAAAAAATCAACTGCGAGCACAGAACGCAACTGACGCGGTGGGCAGCAATTAGGACACTAAAACGGCGGCTGTAGAAACATTTCAACCAGTTTCTGCATCGGCAGAGCTGTCCATGGAGCAAATGTCTACCTATCCGGAACTGCGCCACTATCCGAAAATAGGACACCTTACCGTACGTACAGGATATTTCCATGACGGAGAGACCAACTCCCTGGATGGTGCGAAGGGGAAATCTATCAGACAATGGCTCTGTTAATCATGATTTGACCAGTCAACGCATTGAAACATGTGATCAAAGTTTACAATACCAGGCGTCCCTGTGAAGAGTCACAAGGGGCATTTTCTATGTTATTTCGGCAGATGTTTGCAGTTTCGTTTTTGCAGTGTGTAACTGGAGTCAAACCAAGCAAACGCTGCCCATCACGTCTTACACGCAACGCCCTATGTTAATGGAAAGTATGTCTGTTTTCCATCGCCGGCCGGGATGGCCGAGCGGTTCTAGGCACTACAGTCTGGAACCGCGCGACCACTACGGTCGCAGGTTAGAATCCAGCCTCGGGCATGGATGTGTGCGATGTCCTTAGGTTAGTTAGGTTTAAGTAGTTCTAGGGGACTGATGACCTCAGAAGTTAAGTCCCATAGTGCTCAGAGCCATTTGAACCATTTTTTGTTTCCCATTACACATATTTCCTGACCACGACGCGTTCCTAATCCTTTACATATGGAATTATATCTACATATATGTCGTTTTTGCATTGATACCTCCCGATTTTCGCCAGGTAGCGAAAATTGGAACTATTTATATTCCAGAATAAATCTGTTCCGCTTTAACACATTAGAATATCAACCACGTCTCGCTGCTATAAGATAATTTTACAGTCCACATCGGACATATGTGGGTAGCTGCACTTAATTATAACCACCTGGTATTTTAATAGGACTTTTTCTTGTAGAACCATTTCCTTTTTTTATCCATTCTGCTTATATTAGGAGGTATCCCATGACCTTTTTCACCTCAGTGTATTAGTGAAAATTGGATTAAAATCCCTACAGCAGCTCCTGAGATTACCTTTCACATACATAGAGAAAAACATTTAGGGGTGGGAGGGGGGACTTTAATTTATATTGTGTATAGATCAAGACTAGAAAAAGGAAAAGTTTATTAAATGTCCACTTCATTATTTTTGAAAGCTTTTGCCATCGACAGGGAATTTTAAATGTTGTCAAAAGATCAGAACACTGCACTGTCTTGGACTTTCACTTGGTACTTGTCAACAGCACAGTCCAGCCTGGTGCTGTGGTGTATGTCCGTGACGTTGTGTGTGACACAACTTGCGCATCTGAAGCTCTCGACTAGTAGATTTTATCACAACTGAAGGAGCAGAAGATTATCGAAGCATTTGAGACGTGGTGCTACAGACGAATGTTGAAAATTTGGTGGACTGATAAGGTAAGGGACGAGGAGATTCTGTGCAAAATCGGAGAGGAAAGCCATATATGGTAAACACCGACAAGGAGAAGGGACAGGATGATAGGACTCCTGTTAAGAGATGAGGCAATAACCTCCGTGGTAATAGAGGAAGCTGTAGGGGGGAAAACCTGTAAAGGAAAACAGAGATTGGAATGCATCAAGCAATAATTACAAATAATTGAGGACGTAGGTTGCAAGTGCTACTCTGAGAGGAAGAGGTTGGCACAGGAGAGGCATTTGTGGCGGCCGCATCAAACCAGTCAGAAAACTGATGACCCAAAGAAAAAAAAAGGAACTTTCGACGGTCGGACTCTGTAATTATTTACAGAACCCACCTCCATTATTCGTGTCCGCAGCCCGTGGTTTCGCGGTCGCACTCTCGCTTTCCGAGCATGGGGTCCGAGGTTCGATTCCCGGCGGGATCAGGGATTTTCACCTGCCTCAAGAAGAGTGGGTGTTTGTGTTTTCCTCATCGTTTCATCATCATTCAAGAAAGTGGCGAGATTGGACTGAGTAAAGGTTCGGAAGTTGTATGGTCGCTGATAACCGCGCAGTTGAGCGCTCCACAATCCGAAATATCATCATCGTCTTCATAATCCATTATTCGTATTCTCTTCTAATAAAGAGTGCATACCCTTCATGACTATGACCAAGTTTAAAAATTTTATTAGGGGTACATACTGTTAATTACTGGTAAAGTATTGAATGATAACAGATCAGGTTCCACAATACTTCGGAATTTAATCAAATGAAACACCACGGATCCAGAGACCTCCTCAAGTCTCAAACAGCTGTGATGTACAGGGTGATCAAAAAGTCGGTATAAATTTGAAAACTTAATAAACCACGGAATAATGTAGATAGACAGGTAAAAATTGACACACATGCTCGGAATGACATGGGGTTTTATTCGAACCACCCCATATTGCTAGACGCGTGAAAGATCTCTCGCGCGCGTCGTTTGGTGATGATCGTGTGCTCAGCCGCCACTTTCGTCGTGCTTAGCCTCCCAGGTCCCCAGACCTCAGTCCGTGCGATTATTCGCTTTGGGATTACCTGAAGTCGCAAGTGTATCGTGATCGACCGACATCTCTAGGGATGTTGAAAGACGACATCCGACGCCAATGCCTCACCATAGCTCCGGACATGCTTTACAGTGCTGTTCACAACATTATTCCTCGACTACAGCTATTGTTGAGGAATGATGGTGAACATATTGAGCATTTCTTGTAAGGAACATCATCTTTGCTTTGTCTTACTTTGTTATGCTAATTATTGCTGTTTTGATCAGATGAAGCGCCATCTCTCAGACATTGAACGATTGAATTTTTTTGGTTCCAATAAAACCCCATCTCATTCCAAGCATGTGTGTCAATTTGTACGTCTCTATCTACATTATTCCGTGATTTATTCAGTTTTGAAATTTATACTGACTTTTTGATCACACTGTACATATGCAGACTGAAGCGACGAATGAAAATTTGTATCAAGGGGGAGTTCCAAGTGGGCTGAGGCGTGTATGGGAAGCACGACTGCGGAGGGAGGCTTGCTAGGATAGTCACTGCGGTTGTGTTAAGCCACTGTGCCAGGGAGGCGTAGTGGTTACCGCACCTGCCTTGTCAGCAAGAGGCTTAAAATAAATTTTCACTCCTCGCTTCAGTCTGCACATATACTTTGGAACTTGTTGTAAAATATCAGCCACTGTAGTTTCTAGTTCTTACACACATACAGTTGAAAACACAATTCTACTTGTGGATACGCGTAAGTCCCTTACCATCCTTACAGTTACGAAAAAAAGTGGTGAGTCTACCAGGATTCACGCACGTAGCACTAAGTATACACAGCCAGGCAAATTGACTGGCGTAGTGGTAATAAATTATATAAACAAACCTTCATCGTGAAGGAGTCTACGTATTACTGAAAACTTGTCTCAAGATCCCTATGATGGTTCCTGAGATTAGCCTACACATATAGATATAAAAATGCAGCGGGGTGCTTTAATTAATAACGTGTATACATGATGTAAGGGTATAACTGCAGATATTTGTGTTGGTGACTAAGGATGGCGTACTGCATAACATTACAACAGAATTTACGTAATTTACGGACTAATAATTAAAGCTATTACATGCCCATGTTTTTAGGTTGTGTGATACCTCCAAGTACTTGTGGTATACGCAAACCATTATTGTTTACATTTTCCTGGGCAGCAGGTCATGTATTGTGGACGCGTGGACGCAAAACGGAAAGTCTATACTGCCAGGCGGCGTCCAGGCATGACCACGCAAAGATTATCATGTCGTAAATTTGTGACGTGTTTGGGGAAGACTGTTCAGTGCAGAGAAGAAACAAGTAACACACTGGCGTGTGAACATATCAAGGCTCCACATATGAAAATATCTGCACTTATACCCTGTGTATACAATATACAGGGTGTTACAAAAAGGTGCGGCCAAACTTTCAGGAAACATTCCTCACACACAAACAAAGAAAAGATGTTATGTGGACATGTGTCCGGAAACGCTTAATTTCCATGTTAGAGCTCATTTTAGTTTCGTCAGTATGTACTATACTTCCTCGATTCACCGCCAATTGGCCCAATTGAAGGAAGGTAATGTTGACTTCGGTGCTTGTGTTGACATGCGATTCATTACTCTACAGTACTAGCATCAAGCACATCAGTACGTAGCATCAAAAGGTTCGTGTTCATCACGAACGTGGTTTTGCAGTCAGTCCAATGTTTACAAATGCGGAGTGGGCAGATGCCCATTTGGTGTATGGATTAGCACGGGGCAATAGCCGTGGCGCGGTACGTTTGTATCGAGACAGATTTCCAGAACGAAGGTGTCCCAACAGGAAGACATTCGAAGCAATTGATCGGCGTCTTAGGGAGCACGGAACATTCCAGCCTATGACTCGCGACTGGGGAAGACCTAGAACGACGAGGACACCTGCAATGGACGAGGCAATTCTTCGTGCAGTTGACGATAACCCTAATGTAAGCGTCAGAGAAGTTGCTGCTGTACAAGGTAACGTTGACCATGTCACTGTATGGAGAGTGCTACGGGAGAACCAGTTGTTTCCGTACCATGTACAGCCTGTGCAGGAAGTATCAGCAGCTGATTGGCCTCCACGGGTACACTTCTGCGAATGGTTCATCCAACAATGTGTCAATCCTCATTTCAGTGCAAATGTTCTCTTTACGGATAATCAAATTGTAAATTTTTACAATCAACATGTGTGGGCTGACGAGAATCCGCACGCAATTGTGCAATCACGTCATCAACACAGATTTTCTGTGAACGTTTCGGCAGGCATTGTTGGTGATCATTGGGCCCCATGTTCTTCCACCTACGCTCAATGGAGCACGTTCTCATGATTTCATACAGGATACTCTACCTGTGCTGCTAGAACATGTACCTTTACAAGTACCACACAAGATGTGGTTCATGCACGATGGAGCTCCTGCACATTTCAGTCTAAGTGTTCGTACGCTTCTCAACAACAGATTCGGTGACCGATGGATTGGTAGAGGCGGACCAATTCTGTGGCCTCCACGCTCTCCTGACCTCAACCCTCTTGACTTTCATTTATGGGGGCATTTGAAAGCTCTTGTCTACGCAACCCCGGTACCAAATGTAGAGACTCTTCGTGCTCGTATTGTGGACGGCTGTAATACAATACGCCATTCTCCAGGGCTGCATCAGCGCATCAGGGTTTCCGTGCGACGGAGGGTGGATGCATGTATCCTCGCTAACGGAGGACATTTTGAACATTTCCTGTAACAAAGTGTTTGAAGTCACTCTGGTACGTTCTGTTGCTGTGTGTTTCCAATCCATGATTAATGTGACTTGAAGAGAAGTAATAAAATGAGCTCTAACATGGAAAGTAAGCGTTTCCGCACACATGTCCACATAACATATTTTCTTTCTTTGTGTGTGAGGAATGTTTCCTGAAAGTTTGGCCGTACCTTTTTGTAACACCCTGTATATGCTATAAATTCTGCGGAGATCATTCGCTATATTGTTTCCTCTCTCCGCTGTTAAGTAATTCTGTTACAGCCATTTTCATGCATTTAACACAACCGAACGCCCGCGTCAAAACGCGGGCAACAGACTAGACACACTCCACACAATGGCCGTTGTCCGCTCTAGCCGTGCTGCGAGTCAGAGAGAAGCAACGGCCAAAGAAAGAGTACACCGCCCTGTCTAAGGTGAGCGGCACACTTACACATTGCACAAGCAAGTGTTGGCTGCCCACTTACAATAGTTCTGTCAAGGCCTTCATGGAAAACGAAGTGGCTAACGATGAGAAGCTGCTGAAACTACAAACAGTAGTAAATTAGAATTATATTAATACCTTCAACTGCTGACGGGCGTTGATATGTATCAACGGGGCAGGTGAAAATGTGTGTCTCGATCGTGACTCGAGCCCGGGAACTCCTGCTTACATGGTGGACGCTCTATAGATCTGAGCCACCAAGGTCATGGAGGATAGTGTTCCTGCCGGGACTGTCTCGCGCATGCCTCCCGCGACACCCACATTCTCACCTTATATGTACATACACTAAATTAGTAGTGTCCCACCCCAACACACTCATTACTCGTGGAAGACATTCTTACCAAGTTCCGCACAGAAGTAGAAGGTCATGGCTGGTATCGTCAGAACTACACTCCTGGAAATTGAAATAAGGACACCCTGAATTCATTGTCCCAGGAAGGGGAAACTTTATTGACACATTCCTGGGGTCAGATACATCACATGATCACACTGACAGAACCACAGGCACATAGACACAGGCAACAGAGCATGCACAATGTCGGCACTAGTACACTGTATATCCACCTTTCGCAGCAATGCAGGCTGCTATTCTCCCATGGAGACGATCGTAGAGATGCTGGATGTAGTCCTGTGGAACGGCTTGCCACGCCATTTCCACCTGGCGCTTCAGTTGGACCAGCGTTCGTGCTGGACGTGCAGACCGCGTGAGACGACGCTTCATCCACTCCCAAACATGCTCAATGGGGGACAGATCCGGAGATCTTGCTGGCCAGCGTAGTTGACTTACACCTTCTAGAGCACGTTGTGTGGCACGGGATACATGCGGACGTGCATTGTCGTGTTGGAACAGCAAGTTCCCTTGCCGGTCTAGGAATGGTAGAACGATGGGTTCGATGACGGTTTGGATGTACCGTGCACTATTCAGTGTCCCCTCGACGATCACCAGTGGTGTACGGCCAGTGTAGGAGATCGCTCCCCACACCATGATGCCGGGTGTTGGCCCTGTGTGCCTCGGTCGTATGCAGTCCTGATTGTGGCGCTCACCTGCACGGCGCCAAACACGCATACGACCATCATTGGCACCAAGGCAGAAGCGACTCTCATCGCTGAAGACGACACGTCTCCATTCGTCCCTCCATTCACGCCTGTCGCGACACCACTGGAGGCGGGCTGCACGATGTTGGGGCGTGAGCGGAAGACGGCCTAACGGTGTGCGGGACCGTAGCCTAGCTTCATGGAGACGGTTGCGAATGGTCCTCGCCGATACCCCAGGAGCAACAGTGTCCCTAATTTGCTGGGAAGTGGCGGTGCGGTCCCCTACGGCACTGCGTAGGATCCTACGGTCTTGGCGTGCATCCGTGCGTCGCTGCGGTCCGGTCCCAGGTCGACGGGCACGTGCACCTTCCGCCGACCACTGGCGACAACATCGATGTACTGTGGAGACCTCACGCCCCACGTGTTGAGCAATTCGGCGGTACGTCCACCCGGCCTCCCGCATGCCCACTATACGCCCTCGCTCACAGTCCGTCAACTGCACATACGGTTCACGTCCACGCTGTCGCGGCATGCTACCAGTGTTAAAGACTGCGATGGAGCTCCGTATGCCACGGCAAACTGGCTGACACTGACGGCGGCGGTGCACAAATGCTGCGCAGCTAGCGCCATTCGACGGCGAACACCGCGGTTCCTGGTGTGTCCGCTGTGCCGTGCGTGTGATCATTGCTTGTACAGCCCTCTCGCAGTGTCCGGAGCAAGTATGGTGGGTCTGACACACCGGTGTCAATGTGTTCTTTTTTCCATTTCCAGGAGTGTATATACTTATGTGGAGACGGTGTCTGTTCTTTCGGACAGGTCATCAATGGTGTCTGTTCTTTCGGACACGCCAGAAAGAACAGACACCATATCCATATAAGTACGAGGCGTGTTTTTTAAGTAAGTACCGTTTTGAAATTAAAAAAGGACGTGCTAAGATATCTCAATAATTTTATTTTTACATGAAAGCCTGTACCTTAATCTACTTTTCTACATAATTTCCGTCAATATTGAGGCACTTGTCACAACGTTGTACCAGTCTTTGAATACCCTCCTCAGAGAAGTCTGCCGCCTGACTTGTTAACCACTGAATCACCACTGTTTTGACTTCGTCCACGTCTTGAAGACGCTGACCGCCCAGGTGTTTCTTCAAGTGCAGGAACAGATGGTAGTCACTGGGCGCAAGATCGCGGCTGTACAGAGGATGATCTAGAGTTTCCCACCGGAAAGATGTGAGATCTTTGGTCTGCTTCGCCACATGCGGACGAGCCTTTTCTTGCCGCAAAACGATGCCCTTGCTCAACTTCCATGGACTGTTGCTTTGATTCTGGTGTGTCGTAGGCCACCCATGTTTCATCGCCCGTAACAATTTGGCTTAAGAAGTCATCACCGTCGTTGTGGTACCGCTCAAGGAAAGTCAATGCACTGTCTAAACGTTTGGTTTTGTGCACATCCGTCAACATTTTCGGTACCCAACGTGAGCACAAATTTCGGTAATTCAACGGCTCGGTCAGAATGCCATACAAAACACTACGAGAAACATTAGGAAAGTCATCCCGCAAGGAGGAAATCGTAAATCGTCTGTTTTCTCTCACCTTATTGTCCACTTCCTGCACCAAACTTTCATTAACGACCGAAGGACGCCCACTCCGTTGTTTATCATGCACATATGTGCGGCCATCTGTAAATGCTCTCACCCACTTTCCATCACTCATAATGTCTTCTCCGTAAACTGCACAGATCTCACGATGAATATCGATCGCTTTTAGGCCTTTAGCACGAAGAAATCACATAACAGCCCTTACTTAACATTCGGTGGGACTCACGATTATCGGAGGCATCTTAAACACTCAGTACACAACGTAAACAAGGAAGAATCAGACTGCAATGGCGTCACTGCTTAGATTAAGGTACAGGCTTTCATGTAAAAATAAAATTATTGAGATATCTTAGCACGACTTTTTTAAATATTAAAACGGTATTTACTTAAAAAAACACGCCTCGTATATAGTTCTGACATCACCGGCCATGACCTTCTTCTTCTGTGCTGATGCACACGTATTCCCCGAACTCTTACGGAACTTGGTAAGAATGTCTTCCACGAGCAATGAGCGTGTTGGAGTGGGACACTGCGAATGTAGTGTGTGGACATACAAGGTGAGAATGTGAGTATCGCGTGCGCGAGGTAGACCCAGCAGTCGCACTATCCTTTGTGCCCTCGGTGGCTCAGATGGATAGAGCGACTACCATGTAAGCAGGAGATCCCGGGTTCGAGTCCCGCTCGAGGCACACATTTTCACCTGTTCGGACATGTCCGAAAGAACAGACACCATATCCATATAAGTATACAAACAGTACTGATTGGATTATCAACAACAGACTCTTATGTTGAGACAAAATTGTCACCACCACCACCACAACCACCACCACCACAGTCTCTACCAGCCCCAGAACGCCACCGGCAACAACTCTTCCCACAGAGGGTAGATGCTGGAAATGCAGCACGAACAACTCAACAACAGACACAGCTGTGGGTTGCTCAAAAGTTGGCGACGTTGTGTCCTTATGTGCGTCCTGCTTTCTGGAAATTTGAAAAGGTTACATAACTCGATTGAGGCGCAAACGTTCGCTAGCTCACAGAGAGTCTGTAACCGCTTCTGTAGTATATCTTCGATCATCTTCTCTACAGAACCTGATTCTGTGGAAGCAGTTCGCTATCAATGAACTTAAACTGATCTTGGGAAAAACTAGTAACACCGTTCACAAATGTGACGACATTCATCACATGCTAGCTAACATATCTGAAACTTTTGAAAAGTTTGGGCATTGGGAGAGAGCAGTTGACAGCAGTAAAGGTGAGAGGGCTGGTCGTGAAGCGTCGGTAGAAACATTGTCAGAGATAGGAAATGAGTACCGGTCCAGCACACACCTTTAATCTGGCAGGAAGTTTCAAAATAAAGTTAGAAATTACCTCAACACCTGTCTAAGGATATTCTAAAACCAATCATCAGAAGTATATTTTAGTAAAAGCTTTTAAAAACGTGAAACACTTTAACTTCTGTAGAAACTCGGGAACAAATACTAAACATTATTTTTCCTGCAGAGGACTTGGTAGCACTTCGGTAGTTTTACTCTTCCCAGCAATAAACCGCAAAACAAATTATTTCTCAGTTTCATCTCTCGAGAAAATATTGTAATTTTGAAAGAGTTTGGTACTTCTTTCGGCAACGTCGCTCACAGTAAGGCTCTCCTGAATGTTTTCATTTCCACTCTTATTACAATGATCAAACTTCAATATTGAAGAATTTGTGTCGAAGATGTCAGTGCTGACAGAAAATCTCCTGAAGAAAGTTTGTGTACCATGAGTCAAAAGATGTTTCACAGTGACTCACGATGTTCTGATAATTTATCAGCTGACTTGACTATAGAAAATCATGATGAATTACTTTAATTTCTTCAGAGAACAGAAGCCATGATCGAGTCTATAATCGAGTAAGAGTGAACCTTATTTCCTCCATTAGATAACTGAAATTTATCCTGAAAGAAGTATGTCGTGAATGTGTAAACTGCGTTTTCTTCCATCTGAAATGACAATTCATGTTTTACAAAATGATACACCTTTCTTCGAAACACCGCCAAGGAAAACCAATGTTTTCCACTAATCACCTCGCTTATATTTGTGCTTGGAAAATTGGAGCTGAAGAAATCCAAGAACACTTCAAAGTATTACGAATTAGCTACATTAACTTGTCGAATTTTCTCCCGGTTTCTCCAAATATTTTGAAAATCGTCCTGTGTGAACCATCACTGATACAAAACAGGTCCTCGAATCTAACTCCAGAAGATAATGATGACAAGAGAGGTACAGAAGGTCATGAGTGAGCAATTTACTAGGTGTTGTAAGAGATTTCAGGATTGCAGTCGGTCGTGTTAAACTTCACCGCACGATACTTGGACTGGACTGCTGCCAGTCACCTTCACCTGTGATACGGTTGTAACCTTTCCCTGATGCTTTTCAGTCTGTATATTGAGCGAGCAGTAAAGGAAACCAAGGTGGATTTCGGAATGGCAATTACAGTTGAGGGAGAAGAAACGAGAATCTTGCTGTTTACCGATGGCACCGCGATTCAGCCAGAGACGGCAAAGGATTTGTAACAGCAACTGAGCGTAATGGACAGTGCCTTTAAACGAGGTTGTAACATGACGATCTACAAAAATAAATAAAGGATAACTGAGTATAGTCAAATTAAATCTGACGATTTAGGGAATTAGAGAAGGAAATGAGACACTAAATGTAGTAGATGAGTTTTGTAATTTGAGCAGTAAAGTAACTGCAGACGGACTGCAGCAAGAAAAGATTTTCTGTAAAAGAGGAATTTGTTAAATTAGAATATAAATTTAAGTGTCAGAAAGTTTCATCCGAGGGAATTTTACTGGAATGTAGCGTTGTATGGAAGCGAAATGTGGATGATAAACAGTTCGGACATGAAGAGAACAGAAGATTTTATAATGCGCACTATAGAAGAATGCTGAAGATTAGATGGGTAGATCGAGTAATTAATAAGGACGTACTGAATCATCTTGAGGAAAAATAAGTTTATGGCACAACTTGACTAATGGCTAATTGGCTGATAGGACATAAGCAGGGTATCAGTGACAGAATGAGCAAGAACTTCGCTGATGTCAGCATCAGCATTCCCGTAATTCTGACAACATGACATCTGGACAGTTGCACCAATACCATGACATCATCATCATCATCATCATCATGTCACCGTTCTGTGAAGGCCACCCCCACCCCCCCAACCTGCGCCCTCCCTTCCATTGCCCCTCCACCTCATCCCCCCCCCCCCCCTATGTGTCACGCGTGTACAAATAGAGGAAGAGGTACAAACATGGCATGGGGATAGTAATATGGAATACTATGATTTCTCGCCTTGTAAGTGCTATATTTTGATGAGCTGCTTGAAAACTACGTTCACCAGCTGTAGACTGCTTAGGGATGCATTCTTATTACTGTTGTCAGCCATCGCGACTGAGTGAAGCTGATTTAATGAATTTACTAGGAGGAATAGTTGTTCCAGGTTGGTGGTTTTCTGTTTCATTCTCGTAATAATACATAAATTATTAGTGTGCACACATCAAAAAAAAGTTTGCATCACCTCGGTTCCGAGAGTTCCGGGAACTGTACAGAAAATTGAAATAAAGATCAACATAAATACCATTTCCGCCCTTTTTATTGCTCATGAAAGCCACACATTGATGTTGTACCAGCTTAAAGCAAGACCTTAGGAAGTGGTGGTTCAGGCTGCTGTACAGACCGGTACCTCTAATACCCAGTAGCACGTCCTCTTGCCTTGATACATGCCTGTATTCCTGTATTCGTCGTGACATACTGTCTACAAGTTCATCAAGGCACTGTTGGTCCAGATTGTCCCATCCCTCAATGGCGATTCAGCGTAGATCCCTCAGAATGGTTGGTGGGTTACGTCGTGCATAAACAGACCTTTTCAATCCATCCCAATCATGTTCGATAGGATTCAAGTATGGAGAACATGCTGGCTACTCTAGTCGAGCGATGTCGTTATCCTGGAGGAACTCATTCATAAGATGTGCACGATGGGGGTGCGAATTGTCGTCCATGAAGACAAATGCCTCGCCAATATGCTGCCGATATGGTTGCGCTGTCGGTCGGAGGATGGCATTCACTTATCGTACAGCTGTTACGGCGTCTTCCATGACCACCAGCGGCGTACGTCGGTCCCACAGAATGCCACCCCAAAACAGCAGGAAACCTCCACCTTACTGCACTCGCTGGACAGTGTGTCTAAGGTGTTGAGCCTGGCCGGGTTGCTGCCAAACACACGTCTCCGACCTCCGACGATTGCCTGCTTGGAGGCATAGGCGACACTCACCGGGGAAGAGACTGTGATGCCAATCCTGAGCGGTCCATTCGGCATGTTGTTGGGCCCATCTGTACCGCGCTGCATGGTGTCGTGGATGCAAAGAAAGGCCTCGCCACAGACGTCGGGAGTGAAGTTGCGCATCTTGCAGCCTATCGTGCACAGTTTGAGTCGTAACACGTCCTGTGGCTGCACGAAAAGCATTATTCAACATGGTGGCGTTGCTGTCAGGGTTCCTCCGAGCCATAATCCGTGGGTAGCGGTCATCAACTACAGTAGTAGCTCTTGGGCGGCCTGAGTGAGGTATGACATTGACAGAGTACTAGTATTTCATGTTTGTACCTCAGTATTACATATTTGTACCGTACTTTCACAACCTGTTTTACTCATAGAAATTACTTCAGAAACGGCTTCACGAGCTCGAAAACAGTGGGTTGTATCTTCTATGCAAATAGCAATTAAAACGTTAGAGAAAATAAAATGAGCCACTCTAGAAATCTGGATGTTACAAATTTCGCACGAGAAACTACGTCATTAGCTTGTGTGTGCCTCCTCAAGCCTCCCGAAGATGCAACTGCTGGATAGAACTTTCGTGAGTCCTTTGGAAGCCTGTTATTTCGAACGGGTAGGCGTATGGATGAAGGAAAATTCAAGTCCAGTAACAAACATAGAATCGTCGAACTGAATGGGAAGGTCTGCCTCGAGTATCATACAGTGGATAAAAGGAAATGATCGTACGGCATTGTTGGCCGGGAGGCCCTATCCGGGGAAGTTAGACCGCCGAGTGCGAGTCTTAGTGCAGTCGACGCCACGTTGGGCGACTCGAGTGCCCGTGATGAAGAGGAAATGATGATGAGGACAACACAACACCCAGGAGAAAATCTCCAACCCGACCGGGAATAGAACCCGGGCCTGCTGCATGGGAGGCAAGCACGGTACCATCCAGCTTAGCAGGCGGACTCGTACAGGAGAGATAGCAGTCGATGGGTTTAATAAAGTCAGAGGAACATAACCGTTTCCCTCATATTTTCATGAATGCAGACTCAATTGCCAGGAATGAAGGAGTAATTGAGTACTTACCCAGTTATCCAGTCAATGAATCATCTGCAGGAGCTGTGGCTTCTAAAAGTGGGCTTCTAAAAGTGGTGAGGCTAATGTTGAAGTCGAGGGACGAACATCTGCCACCACATCTGAAACTACACCTTGACAAACGGCAGCTGTTGGACAAATAAAGGCACGAGGAGCAGAAAGATAGGTCCTTCAGCAGTCCTACCCTTTTCTCTGTACAAGAGAGCTCTTGAAGCATTGATGACAGCAACAAATAAGCCGGAGACAAACAGAGACCACCGAAGCCAAGGAACCAAGATTCTCAGGATGATGGTTTTAGTGCGAGCGATGATTCGTCCATCCTCAGCAGCGTTGTGGGCAACAGTATACCCTTTCTTGAAGACGGCAGTTGTCTGTTTCGCTCCGGTAAATTTTCACAGGACGAGGCAGAGGAAGAATGGGGAATGTGTCTAATGTGCGAAATGTGGGCGCACATTGAGTGTGCAGATACCGGTAAAGGACGATATGTGTGTGACTTCTGCAACAAAAATCACTTAGAGTAAGGAATTTAATAACTGAAAGTGTTATATTTCACGTGTTTTTTGTTGTGTCATTATGTTTTATAGTGTTTTCTTTGACAATGAATTAATAGACTTTCCATTGTAACTCTTCAGGCTTTCCCGGCGATCTAATGACATCTTGGGTTGTCGGGTGTTCTGCCGCATATCAGCGTGCGGTCCGCAGAGGGAACATCTAGAACCGCAGCGGACGGAAAACGGAGCAGCAACTCTCCAGCAGGTCGCAGGGAATGGGCGCGGACCACAGAGGAAGCGCCTGCAGCCGTTGGTGGAGGGGGAAGGCCATAGGCATAAATACTGGACCAGGTCCACTCGAGGAGCAGTCTCAGGTCGCACCTGATGAAGGTTACGAGCTACGTGACCGAAATATCGTGCAAGTACGACGCTGATATCCGGCAGAACACCCGACAACCCAAGATGTCAATAGACTTCCCATTATTTATTTTAACTTAAACAAACTTGAAACGCATGGACTATTCCATACTTGTACCCCATAATCTGAAGTGCCAAAAATGTCAAACTTTGTGTTACGACTAACTGATGAATGTTCCTGACGTAGTACGTATTCAAAACATAGAAAGCATTAAAACATATTCCAAAACATGTGTTACTGATATTTTGTTTCCTTCATGTGAAAAACTGAGAAATTTATGAACGAAAAATAAAATGATACTCCAGATTTGTACCACTTCCTCTAAATAATTTGCATGTGGCGCTATTTAAAAAATTTAAATTTAATTTCGGTGCTGAATACAAACAAAATACCACCACTGCCTTCTCCTGTCCATGGAATTCCCAGCGCTCTCGACCAATAGCAATAAAGCTTTACGTTGTGTTAGTAGAGCAATTGCATGAGCATTGTCAGTCGAGTTCTGTGACTGTAAAAGATCTTGTTCAAAGTTCGAGCATATGCATTACTGATTATAAATCAAGTTATAACTACTGCACTTCATTTAGTATCGAAGATAATAAACTTCCGAAGATGGTATGATTTTTAAACAGACTTATACATTGCTGCTAAAAAATTGTATATTAACAGCTATCGATAAATGGTTCACTCAGTCATGTGCAAGCTCTCGAACTGTGATCATGTCAAGGCGTATAGCAGTGAGACAGTTGCCGAGTACATGTCAATGTCGATGATGATGATGAATAAAAAACTATGGTTGATAATATATATCGTATGGTTATTAATAAACTTGTTCTTCTCTCTCCCTGCAACAGTAACCACCAGATGTGGAACTAATGCTGTATAATTTTACCTACAGTTTCTAAACACATCATTGTGGGGATGAAGGGAGATCGTGAGTACTACCCGTTGGTGGTATTCAACAATCCATGCTTTAGTCATGTCAGAGTGACATTATTCCTGGATGAGTGGGTTCGTCTATGGTGATCCAGTGCAGACTGCTGCTTTGTTCGACGGGAGTACACAATGAACCTCGGTGATACTAGGTGAAAACACCATCGCAGTGGGAGACTTCCTACGAATAATTGAAATATTCAAGGACAGGAGCACACTTTTAAGACTCTAACGTTTTCAAATCATGCAGTCCACTACGCCATAATCTGTCAACTAAGCTGGCAGCTATAGGTGTTCAGCGTCTATGACAAATTGTGGAGCAAACTGTCGGAGCTAGCACGCAAAACTTGTCGACCCTCGCGAGAAACCAGCAATCGTCTCTACGATTCATGCTGTGCATCGACAGAAGAAATGTATGAGCAGTTGAATGCACAGAACTAGTCCTACACGGATATTTTCGCATTCCTTGCTGTATGTGAGATTTTATAAATACACTACTGGCCATTAAAATTGCTGCACGAAGAAGAAATGCAGATGATAAACGGGTATTCATTGGAAAAATATATTATACTAGAACTGACATGTGATTACATTTTCACGCAATTTGGGTGCATAGATCCTGAGAAATCAGTATCCAGAACAACCACCTCTGGTCGTAATAACGGCCTTGATACACATGGGCATTCAGTCAAACAGAGCTTGGATGGTGTGTGCATGTACAGCTGCCCATGCAGCTTCAATACGATACCACATTTCATCGAGAGTAGTGACTGGAGTATTGTGATGAGCCAGTTGCTCGGCCACCATTGACCAGACGTTTTCAATTGGTGAGAGATCTGGAGAATGTGCTGGTCAGGGCAGCAGTTGAACATTTTCTCTATCCAGAAACGCCCGTACAGGACCTGCATCACGCGCTCATGCATTATGCTGCTGAAATATAGGGCTTCGCAGGGATCGAATGGAGGGTAGAGCCACGGGTCTTAAAACATCTGAAATGTAACGTCCACTGTTCAAAGTGCCGCCAGTGCGGACAAGAGGTGACCGAGACGTGTAACCTATGGCACCCCATACCATCAAGCCGATGGTGTTACGCCAGTATGGCGATGACGAAAACATGCTTCCAATGTGCGTTCACCGCGAGGTCGCCAAACACGGATGCGACCATCATGATGCTGTAAACAGAACCTGGATTCATCCGAAAAAATGACGTTTTGCCCTTCGTGCACCCAGGTTCGTCGTTGAGTACACCATCGCAGGCGCTCGTGTCTGTGATGCAGCGTCAAGGGTAACCGCAGCCATGATCTTCGAGCTGATAGTCCATGCTGCTGCAAACGTCGTGGAACTGCTCGTGCAGATGGTTGTTGTCTTGCAAACGCCCCCATCTGTTCACTCACGGATAAAGCCGTGGCTGCACGATTCGTTACAGCCATGCGGATAAGATGCCTGTCATCTCGACTGGTAGTGATACGAGGCCGTTGGGATTCAGCACGGCGTTCCGCATTACCCTCCTTAACCCACCGATTCCATATTCTGCTAACAGTCATTGGACCTCGACCAACGCGAGCAGCAATGTCGCGATACGATAAACCGAAATCGCGATAGGCTACAATCCGACGTTTATAAAAGTCGGAAACGTGATGGTACGCATTTTTACTCCTTACACGAGGCATCACATCAACGTTTCACTAGGCAACGCCGGTCAACTGCTGTTTGTGTATGAGAAATCGGTTGGAAACTTTCCACATGTCAGCACGTTGTAGGTATCGCCACCGGCGCCAACCTTGAGTGAATGCTCTGAAAAGCTAACATTTGCATATCACAGCATCTTCTTTCTGTCGGTTAAATTTCGCTTCTGTTGCACATCATCTTCGTGGTGTAGCAATTTTAATGGCCAGTAGTGTAAATATTTATTTTTCTCTATAAAACTTCTGTATGGTGATATAAACACACGTTATGCCAACATGGCCGAGTGAACTAAGCACTCTCACCAGGACGGTCTCAGTGCAACTGACTGGTCCTGCAATATTGGAAACCAGGAGAAGAAGGGGAACGTTTCACTACTTCCTGGTAATATACGTGCTTTGATTATAGGGCATCTGACTGCGGGAAGAGTTTTGTTTTGTTTCGTTTTGTTTTAGTGCGGAGAAACAACTAGGGTCATAGACGCCCATGTCAGAACTGTAGAACATGAAGACAAAGAGAGCAGTTAAAAACGACTACACGTCAATCTCAAACGACGGAAGAGAAGACAGCTAAGACCAAGGAAGTGGGGAAAGGTCTGTAAAACACGCCAAAGAGAAATGGTGGTTGTGGAGTAATCTTGTTCTGTCACTGTTAACACATTCTGAGGGGACTTGCTTCAAATGTGTACATACATACTCCCATGTATTTAAAAGCTCTGCTTCAACCAGAATTTCAGCGATTGCAGGAAATACTGAGGCATCACAGAAGCATCAATTTTGTAGTGAAGGAAATGTGGCTGGGGAAGGCAGGGGGATGGGGGTTGAAATTGTAGAGGGAGACCAGTGGATTAATATAGCTAGCAGATTCAGAATGCAAGTTGCAGTAGTTACTCGGAGATAAAGAGGCTCGCACAGTATTGAGTAGCGTGGAAATCTGCATCGAACCAGTCTTTAGACTGAAGACCACAGCATCAACAACAAGAAGAAGGGATATGGTTTATTACAGGAAAAAGAATTGCTTGTACACTCTAATTACATTAACGAAAACTTGCATTCGTTTACACTACCAGTAAGTGAAAACGATTGCCAATGAAAGCACTGCAAAAAATTAAGTGGAAAAGACTTTTTACGTGAAAATTTGGAGACGTCATAGTTCTTGAGGGTGGCCTAGAAATTGTTGATTGACCTAGAACTTTCCACAAATGATTTATTTGTTGACTGGAAGAAGACAGAGTGGTGGAAACTAAACATATCGAAAGCTGAAAAATAAGGGTCATCTTAGTAATTATATGGTGTATTAAACTATATCTCTTTTACGTTCAGAAACAAACAAGCTGCTGCTCATGAACCCTTTCTAGAGGATTTCCATGTCGCTAAATTACAAGCCCTCTGTTATACTGATTGTACAGTGCCGATATAAAAAAGAAAAAAAAAGACTGTTTGAACCTGCTACTGAGGTCCTGCAGGACGCAGAACACGTCGGAATTTACATATCATCGAAAGATTCTTTGTGACAGCATTGAGTCTGAACAGGTGGTGAAGTGATCTAAGAACTGTTATACGAAACTGAAAACTTTCCAGATAAGAAATGCTCTGCTCTCATTTATCCATAGGTATGAAATGCGCAGTTTCATTTTACCGTGATTTTCAGTTCACTTGAGGCCATGGACCGTTTCGATGAAGAATACAGTCAAATGGCCAGGCGTGTACTCCGGCAGCTGACTGCCACGGGACAGCCATTTGTAACACAGGACAAGAAACGGTGGGTTAACACTAAACGCACAACGTGCAGTGACTCCAAGTACGGCAGGGAGCTGAGCGGGCGCTGCGGTGTTAATCTTTCTATATTGCGGCCACATTAGTTCAACGCTGCATTATGGTAGCATGCTTAACGACAATGCCCTGGAGAACGTACCCGACAACTTCACACACTGCTGCACTGTGCTCTTTGGTCAAATGTTTGAGCGGAGTGAAAAACGAGACTCCCTGTAAATCGCAGAACGTATTTTTGTCCGAAATTTTATAGCCAAACGAAGCATGGGAAATCGGCAAACGGGCTATCAAATTAACCAGCAAGAGGTATAGTTTTCAGGGCAATTAAGAAAACCTTGTTAGTCATTTGAGGGGAAATTTTTGTCAATAGTTTAATAGCCAAACGGAGAGTGGGAAAGGGACAAATAGGGTATCAAACTGACCAGCGTGAGGCTTACTTTTGCAAAAAGGATTTCATTGTTTGAAAATAATCAGAGTAATTAGGAAAAACTTAATTAGCTAACTGAAGAGAAACTTAGATATTTGACGAACGGCTGCAGCTAGCTATGTAAATTTAGTGTCGAAGAACTCATCTCTCGAAGACCTTACTACTCCGCGCATAAAAAGTTACATTTGTGTAATATGCAGCTGTGAATAAAAAAACGGAAATAAAATTTTTCTGAAAAATCCGTTCAAGCCGGTCGGAGTGGCCGAGCGGTTTTAGGCGCTACAGTCTGGAGCCGCGCGACGGCTACGGTCGCCGGTTCGAATCCTGCCTCGGGCATGATTGTGTGTGATGTCCTTAGGTTAGTTGGGTTTAAGTAGTTCTAAGTTCTAGGGGACTGATGACCTCAGAAGCTAAGTCCCATAGTGCTCTGAGCCATTTGAACCAATCCGTTCAAATATTTTGTGAATTGATATGTCTAAAAGTAAGAAACAAAATATATTAGAGAAACGTTTGATGCGCCTTTGAATGACGCTCCAAACAATGCATAGCAAATGAGGCGCCAATTGAGAATAAAGTTCAATGTTTACCTTACAAATCTCAGAGTTTTAAATAGTACTGCAGGAGTTTTGTCTGGTGGATTATGCAGACTAAAAGATTTTTCTACAGAATATGCCTCTTATCAACTGACATTTGCGTTACAATCAAGTGGAAACTAAAAAGGCTTGTCAGAACCAGAGGTTGGGAATTACTTTGAATATAGTTCTCGAACAACATGATCCCGGAAAAAAAAAATAAAGAAGTAAACCAAAAGTATGTGAATTTCTATTTCTCGATAACTGTTCAGAACAGAGACGGTTACTTGCTCTACATGTACAGCGTATCTAGGTTGCCGCATTTTGGAAGTGTGAACCTTGAGATAAGGCTGGTTGCTACAGTATTAGTAGTGAGGCTTTGACTGCGAGTAAGCGCGATACACTTGCCTTTGTTTGCTCATCCTGCTCCTGAACACTCACGTCTGACTGATCTATAAGGTACACCTGCACCATCCCCGATAAATCTCTTGTTTAAGAGTCATGTGACACGTCATGTGTACAAGACACCATTCGCGACATGAAAGGGTCTTCTGAATGAATATTTGCTGCCTGAGGCACTCTCTGAACAATACGAGCGTTTCTAGAGCGGGTACTACAGAACTTTGGAGCGAGTACTACAGAACTTAGTTCGGAGGCCACTGAATAAATGTTGTGAATGTAACACCTTGTGCAAGTTATGAAGATAAATAGAAGCCGTTTCCACACCTCACCTCTAACTGGGACGTTTGTACACCTCTGACAGTCTGTGCCATCACCACGGAAACACCCTGGGCATATGCTATCTGGGAGAGGTTTCCCTTCGGTACTCCAAAGCAGAGATAGAAAATCTTTAGAACTTGTTACGCTGCAATGACACAGTCAGGTAAAACCATTCGTGTTACAATTTATATTGAGAAGGTGGCAACAGTCAAATTCCTTATGACAGATTTATTTATTTATTTAAAAAAAAAATTGTAGTTTCTAGCGTTTCACGCTCATCTTCAGAATGTTAATGCTGTTTACATTGTTGTGGTCTTCAGTTCAAAGACCGGTTTGACGAAGCTCTCCACGCTACTCTAACCTTGCGAACTAACCCTAATCTTCTCTTGCAAGAAATGGATGTACTCGACTAGAGACCTAGGGGAGGTTCGAGCCAGTGAACTACCCTGACAACAAAGTATGGTTCTACAGTCTGAGGGACGGGCCATACACCGATACGTATAAGCCCTAACGATAACACCAGCTGCCTAAGAGCTTTTATCAGGCAAGTTCCTATTACACGAACGAAGTCCGGCTATGAGAGCAACAAATAAATCACAAAGAAAGCAAATTGGTGGAATGGTGTAAAAACTTAAGGAAAACTGTGGTCGAGACCACTGTAAAATCAAGTCTGAATTGTACAGAATGTCCCAGGAGGAATGTTCAATATTAAGGGGTATATTTAAGGTTCGCCGATGACACTGTAATTCTGTCAGAGACAGTAAAGAACTTGGAAGAGCATTTGAACGGAATGGACAGTGTCTTGAAAGGAGGGTATAAGATTAACATCAACAAAAACAAAACAAGGATAATGGAATGTAGTCGAATTAAGTCGGGCGATGCTGAGGGAATTAGATTAGGAAATGAAACACTTAAAGTGGTAAAGAAGTTTTGCTATTTGGGGAGCGAAATAACTGTTGATGGTCGAAGTAGCGAGGATATAAAATGTGGAATGGCAATGGCAAGGAAAGCGTTTCTGAAGAAGAGAAATTTGTTAACATCGAGTATAGATTTAAGTGTCAGGAAGTCGTTTCTGAAAGTATTTGTATGGAGTGTAGCCATGTATGGATGTCAAACGTGGACGATAAATAGTTTGGACAAGAAGAGAGTAGAAGCTTTCGAGATGTGGTGCTATAGAAGAATGCTGAAGATTAGATGGGTAGATCACATAACTAATGGGGAGGTACTGAATAGGATTGGGGAGAAGAGGAGTTTGTGGCGCAACTTGACTAGAAGAAGGGATCGGTTGGTAGGACATGTTGTGGGGCATCAAGGGATCAACAATTTAGTATTGGAGGGCAGCGTGGAGGGGAGGGTAAAAATCGCAGAGGGAGACCAAGAGATGAATACACTAAGCAGATTCAGAAGGATGTAGGTTGTAGTAAGTACTGGAAGATGAAGAAGCTCGCACAGAATGGAGTAGCATGGAAAGCTGCATCAAACCAGTCTGAGGAATGAAGACCACAACATGTAAGGAATGACCAATCGAAGCGAAAGAGACCAGTAAATATTTCCTCTAAAATGCATATCTCAACAGCTATGAACAGTTATTCATCTTCGATATTGTGAAAAAAATCTCTTCTACTGCACACTATTTGCTTTCCATATTTTTGGAGGTGGTAGGACGGACCAAAAACGGAAGAAATTATCGCTTAAATGGGCCCTAATGTGCATACGTTAAGAGCTATGAGCACCGGTTCCTCTTCGCTACTGTGCAGCACGTCACTGCCACTGAGCAAGTGCCCATAGCTCTTAAGGTATGAATTTTAGAGCCCACGTCTGTTGGTAATTTTTCTCTCATTTCGGCCCATACTACCTCCTCCACAGATATGAAAAAGAAAGGCGTTGCAACAAAAAAGATTTGTTTTACAGTATTGAAGATGAAGAAGAGCACATAGCTCTTACGGTATGCATTTTAGATTCAATGTTTACTTGAGTTTTTTGCTTCGACTCATCGTTCCTGTCATATACCCTTTATTTTGACCATTCTTACTGGGACACTCGCGTGCATAAATTTCAAAGAAAACAACAAAAAGATGTGCTGGCTTTACATCGAGTTGTTCGTGAAAGCGTACGGATGTCCACGCTAATAGTTCAAGAAATAAAATAATAGCTGAGGGCAGTTAAGTGTGGACTGCGCTTTAGCTTAGGGAGATTAAAAAGGAAGCTCCGTCTACTGTCTCTGTCAGACAATCCAGTGCTGACCGGCTGCCGTGTCATCCTGTGGCAGTGGCGACATTCGGATGTGTTGTGTAGGGGCATGAAGTCAGCATACCTCTCTGCCGGCGACACAGAAATTTTTAAAATTACCAAATACGCAACAACCAATCGCAAAATCATATTTCATTTACTCACTTTTGCAAATCTATTTCAACTGATTAACAGCCATCTCAGGGCACGTATCGGTTGAAAGCACCGATGATGACTGTTAATCAGTTGAAATAGATTTGCAAAAATTATTAAATAAAACATGATTTTGCGACTGTTTGCTGCATATTTGGTAATTTTATGGTTTACGGTCGCTGCACGACTTGGGAACCACACGGAGCCCACCATTCACAGAAATTTTTGTTCTATTTTTAATTCCCTTCCCCTGAAGGGAGATGACGGGCGCATGGCTCTTTGGTCTCCAAGGGTGATTCACGTTGTACTGCGGTGGCGCAGTTTATTTCATCATCCGGTTATTGGTCATGTTATTCCTGTGTGTATTCCTCTATTTTATAGCTGGGAGAAAGTGATGACGCTGGTATTTCCCAGCAGTAAGTAGGGAAAATCTTCCTAAAACCCCAGCAAGGGTGTAGAAGTTGAGTATGTGCTTTACGATTATGCCTTTATCTTACAAGAACTTATCGTCGTTTTCTGTTGTTTTTTTTCCCCTGCATCTATTAGCTGACTAAGAATTCATTTTTGGTCGGAAGTGCTGTTCTTACTGTTTGGTTCAGTGATTGTTACGTATCCCCTTATAATGTTTGGTAGATACACATGTTTGTACTGCGGAAAGTTGAATTCGATTGGTTGATATTCCAAAGGTTTAGTGGTTAGTGTACTGGTTCTTGTACTATTGTTGGCTATTTCCGCTATTGGCTACTTCCAATGTTGTTTCATTGACCAGAGTTTCGCGTGTCGATATACTTGCTTCTTGCTTGTTCTTCTGTTTAGTCTATCAGACTAGAGATTTATAACCTCGTCGACTCGTATCACATTAATGATGTTCACGACCCATACAGATTTTCGTTAAAATGGTTATCATTTAAATTACATGGTTTTTCTCTTCCTGATCTTACAGCGCTACAGTCATGGACCGTGCGACTAGTCCCGCCGGAGGTTCGAATCCTCCTTCGGGCATGTGTGTGTGTGTTTGTCCTTAGGATAATTTAGGTTAAGTAGTGTGAAAGCTTAGGGACTGATGACCTTAGCAGTTAAGTCCCATAAGATTTCACACACATTTGCAATTTTTTTCCTGATCTTACAAATTATTATCATATAAACACTACCTAGAATATCGATAAAGCATGAAATGTTGCCATAGTCGATAATTATTTTAAATAAGAAATACCAGTAAACATTATTTCAAAAATAAATGTTGTATATCACATCAAAGCATATTTTTCCGCTCTTTTACGAGGAGCAGTTGATTTCTGTGCAGGACTTATGAAATTCTAATTAAGGCTGATTTAATAATAGACCTGTTTAATTCAAGCTGCATAGCACATTTGACAAGGAAACAGCTTATGTATCTAAACACGAATACACTTAACTCAAGGACAAGGGTCCAGGAAACCACGTTCTGACTTCATAAGACGCTTCAGTATAGATAACCCTCACTTGTGGTTAATTATTAAGTATTAATTGAAGTATCAATTGACTGGACGCATTCGTTTACAATTTTTACCCCTACAGAAGAATGCTGAAGATTAGATGGGTAGATCATATAACTAATGAGGAGGTACTGAATAGGACTGGGGAAAAGTTTGTGGCACAACTTGACTAGAAGAAGGGATCGGTTGGTAGGACATATTCTGAGGCATCGAGGGATCACCAATTTAGTATTGGAGGGCGGCGTGGAGGGTAAAAATCGTAGAGGGAGACCAAGAGATGAATACACTAAACAGATTCAGAAGGATGTAGGTTGCAATAGATACTGGGAGATGAAGAAGCTTGCACAGGATAGAGTAGCATGGAGAGCTGCATCAAACCAGTCTCAGGACTGAAGACCACAACAACAACAACCCCTACAATTTGTTCCATTACCAAATTAACTATTCCCTAATGCCTCAGGGTGTTTTCTGACAACCCGTCCCTTCTTTCACTTAACTCGTTGAGTACACCTCTTTTGTCTCCAGTTCGATTCAGTACCTTTTCATCAGTGATCTACCTACCTAATTGTCAACATGGTTTTGCAGTATGACATTTCAAAAGTTTCTATTGTATTATCTGAAGCACAGTAACTGGCGTTTTCTGCACCGTTTCCTTTTTCCTCTAATTTTCTACTAGTTACACTGCATTTTACCGACAATACAGCATTTCTGAAGCGCGTGGCGACTGCTTCCGGTGCGTCAGCTGGTGGCTTCCTGAAGCAGAACGGCCTCAGAGGACAGTCGTGTACCTGGAATGCGGCGCAAGCCGCGCCACAATCTGCGGGCAGTTAAACGCATTCCGCAGGCACACCTCTGATTGTCCCTACTGCAGGCTGTGTGTCAAATTCCGTGGATTCCCGGGGCAGAAGAAGTGGCAGCCGGTATCCGAGCGCCGCCGGGCGTCCACGCGGAATGTCCTCGCAGCCCCGCTATGTGGCCGCCCCGCAGATAAATACGTCACACGCGTCGTTCGCGCCGCTGGGAGAATCACAGACACACTTGCGGCAAAGGGTGGAAGCGTTCGCACAAGGAAATCTGGATCAGATCAACCGCGTTTCCGTATCTGGTATTCTGGTGCACGAAATTCCACCGTTTCATCGCCACCGGGTAATTTAGTCTTGTATACCACACTTTCAAGAAAGTATGCTTGCGGTAATCTGAGTGGCCACGGGAAAAGGTGTCCCATCTGAAAATATACTGTGTAGGGGATGCGAATGTTTCGACTAGTTGCATGTGCGAATGCAGATACGGCACCTGAACAGTCCGCTATAGATACACTACTGGCCATTAAAATTGCTACACCACGAAGATGACGTGCTACAGATGCGAAATTTAACCGACAGGAAGAAGATGCTGTCATACGCAAATGATTAGCTTTTTAGAGCATTCACACAAGGTTGGGGCCGGTGGTGACACCAACCACTTGCTGACATGAGGAAAGTTTCCAACCGATTTCTCATACACAAACAGCAGCTGACCGGCGTTGCCTGGTGAAACGTTGTTGTGATGCTTCGTGTAAGGAGGAGAAATGCGTACCATCACGTTTCCGACTTTGATAAAGGGCGGATTGTAGCCTATCGCCATTGCAGTTTATCGTGTCGCGAGATTGTTGCTCGCGTTGGTGACAGGCATCTTATCCGCATGGCTGTAACGGATCGTGCAGCCACGTCTCGATTCCTGAGTCAACAAATGGGGATGTTTGCAAGACAACAACCATCTGCACGAACAGTTCGACGACATTTGCAGCAGCATGGACTATCAACTCGGAGTCCATGGCTACGGTTACCCTTGACGCTGTATCACAGACAGGGGCGCCTGCGATGTGTACTCAACGACGAACCTGGGTGCACGAATAGCAAAACGTCATTTTTTCGGATGAATCCAGGTTCTGCTTACAGCATCATGATGGTCACATCCGTGTTTGGCGACATCGCGGTGAACGCACATTGGAAGCGTGTCTTCGTCATCGCCGTACTGGCGTATCACCCTGCGTGATGGTATGGGGTGCCATAGGTTACACGTCTCGGTCACCTCTTGTTCATATTGACGGCTCTTTGACCGGTGGACGTTACATTTCAGATGTGTTACGACCCGTGGCTCTACCCTTCATTCGATCCCTGCGAAACCCTACATTTCAGCAGGATAATGCACGACCGTATTTTGCAGGTCCTGTACCGGCCTCTCTGGATACAGAAAATGTTCGAGTGATTACTCAATAATTAGGGTTCCAGAGGTGAAAAGTTCTGGGGAGGACGTCCAGTGTCGCAATGTTTCCTCCGTTGTACATGATGGCCACAAATGTTTTACGAACTGACGTCACGTCGTCTCAGAGTCATATGGGACGATCGACGGTCCCCTATCAGAAGTGACTGTGGGGCGTCGGGAAGCTACTTCTACTGGACTGTGCGTAGGCGGTTTCGGCCATAGGCTTCAGCAGTTGGCTACTGACCAGTGTGGTGGTACACTTCGCCTGCCCTCCACTTCGGTTAACAAATGGAACCTAAAGATGGCCATGCCGCACCGTGTACTGTTCGAAGCATCTGACCCATTCCTACTTACACACGTAAGTCAAGCAGTCAATCTGAATGTCGGTTAATCAAAGCTTATCACGTGGATGTAGGTAAACAACAGGGGCCGTACTACAGTTAAGATCAATGGGAGGACCTCGGATACGACTCATTCATTGAAATATATTCCACACTTATCATTTGCAGACAAAAAGCAAAAATATTATTAAACACGTAAATCGGGAGGAAAGATTATAATAGCATTTAGTACCAGCTTTCACGTGTGACTGAGCGTGTTACCATAAAACTTCCAAAATGATAGTAAGCAACCCACAACTTGAGACGAGCGAGTGTGTGTGTGTGTGTGCGTGTGCGTGTGTGTGTGTGTGTGTGTGTGTGTGTGTGTGTGTGTGTGTGTGTGTGTGTGTGTGTGTGAGGAAGAGAGAGAGAGAGAGAGAGAGAGAGAATTACTGACAATTGTAAGTGACCTCTGTTATCATTTCAGTTTCAAGAGGATCAGCAATAAATTCGTCGCAACTAAGAGTAGTGGTTATCTAAGTTAAATAATATCTCTGAGTTTAGTTTTGGATTATTAGCAAAGACTGCAGGTAATAATTTACCTTTTACTCATATTTAGATAAAATTATTTTCTTTCTTAATCCAATATACATAAAAAAAAAGTTTTGCATCACCCCTGTTCCCAGAACTCCTGAAGATCTGAAGATAGACGTTGACTGTGGATATTGTATCACAGGCACACTCCCTTTAACTGTTCAGAGTTGTCACTAAACCCGACTAAAGATGAAAACAACCGTGCATGAGCAGCTCCTATTAGACGGAGGGGGTCCGACAGCCTATCACTTCCAGTCATTCCACCAGGAAGGAGGTACACGGTTCTTGTCGTCTAGACGGTGAATACCGCGGTTCGACCGCGAACGCACTGTTACTTTGTGCCATGAAGGGCTCTCAACAAGGGAAGCGTCGAGCAGTCTCGGAGTGAACCAAAGCGATGTTGTTCGAATGTGGAGAAAATATAGAGAGACAGGAACTGTCGATGACATACCTCGATCAGGCCGCCCCAGGGCTACTACTGCACTGGATGATCGCTACCTACGGATTATGGCCTCGGAGGAATCCTGACAGCAACATCACCATGTTGAACAATACTTTTCATGCAGCCACAGGACGTCGTATCACGACTCAAAATATGCGCAGTAGGCTGCATGATGCGCAACTTCACTCCCGACGTCCATGGCGAGGTCAATCTTTGCAACCGAGACGTCATGCAGCGCGGTACAGTTGGGCCCAACAACATGCCGAATGGACCGCTCAGGATTGGTACCACGTTCTCTTCACCGATGAGTGTCGCCTTTGCCCCCAACCATACAAACGTCAAAGACTTGTGTTTGGAGGCAACACGGTCAGGCTAAAGGCCTTAGACACACTGTCCAGCGAGTGCAGCATCGTGGAGGTTCCCTGCTGTCTTGGGGTGGCATTGTGTGGGGCCGACGTACGCCATTGGTGGTTATGGAAGGTGCCGTAACGACTGTACGACACGTGAATGCCATCCTCCGACCGGTAGTGCAACCATATCGGCAGCATATTGGCGAGGCATTTGTCTTCGTGGACGACAATTCGTGACCCCATCATGCACATCTTGTGAATGAGTTCCTCCAGGACAGCGACATCGCTCGACTAGAGTAGTCAGCATGTTCTCCAGACTTGAACCCTATCGAACATGCCTGGAATAGATTGAAAAGGGCTGCTTATGGACGACGTGACCCACCAATCACTCTGACGGATCTACGCCGAGCCGGCCGCGGTGGCCGAGCGGTTCTAGGCGCTCAGTCCGGAACCGCGCGACTGCTACGGTCGCAGGTTCGAATCCTGCCTCGGGCATGGATGTGTGTGAAGTCCTTAGGTTAGTTAGGGTTAAGTAGTTCTAAGTTCTAGGGGACTAATGACCACAGATGTTAAGTCCCATAGTGCTCAGAGCCATTTAAACCATCTACGCCGAATCGCCGTTGAGGAGTGGGACAATCTGTACCAACAGTACCTTGATAAACCCGTGGATGGTATGCCACGACGAATACAGGAATACATGTATGTATCAAGGCAAGAGGACGAGCTACTGGGTATTAGATGTACCGGTGTGTAGAGCAATCTGGACCACCACCTCTGCAGGTCTCGCTGTATGGTGGTACAACATTCAATGTGTGGTTTTCATGAACAATGAAAAGGGCGGAAATGATGTTTGTGTTGATCTTTATTTCAATTTTCTGTATAGTTCCCGGAACTCTCGGAACTGAGGTGACGCAGACTTTTTTGATGTGAGTTGTATCGGACTTCGAAAGCAAATAAACCATGCGGCGTGGAGCGTCTTCCCGCAGGAGGTTCGAGTCCTCTCTTGGGCATTGTGTGAGTGTTGTCCTTAGCATATGTTAGTTTAAATAATGTGTAAGTCTAGGAACCGATGACCTCAGCTGTTTGGTCCCTTAGGAAATCACACACGCACAAATAAACCAGGGTCTGTTGAACGGTAGATACAAGTAGTGGCTATTGAGAATGAAAATAAGTTAATGGCTTTACGTAAATCTATCTTTTATTGTACAATTACCGTTGCTACATTTAACTTTGTTTCTGAATAGTAAAGGATAGGAAATGACGTAAAGAACGTCGGAAGTTTCTTTTCAATCGTTATTATTTCAGTCAGAAACAAATTGCATCTGTCAGAAAAAAAAGGCAGCACTTTCATTGGCAAATCGTAAAGACGAATAGAGGAGAATGGAACAGAATGAACGAGTCGCTGTCATGAATAACTATACATACTAAAACATGAAACCAACTAGGAGTGCTATCTTCTTACTATATGCTTACTCTTAGACAAACATGACATTATACACAAATCAAAACAGTGTTGAATGCAGTTGTTTCCATTATATACGTAGAATTACTTCGAACAAATGAGAATCTTTCTTAAATTATTGAGATGTTCATAAAGAGACGCCACGCAATGAAGAGCAACATAGAGTCTGGTGGTATCTCACCGTTTTATGCAGACGGCGGCCGTAGGTTGTCTTTAGATGGCTCGACTCACGTAAATAATTTACCTCTCGCGAACAGTAAACCTCAAACTCGATTTTCGAAAGCTCTCACTACTCCTATAAGTATGTGAGGCCTCAGAGCCAGACTATCGTCAACAAGGCGACCACCAGAGCTCCCTTGTAACATACATTGAATACACAGACGCCATGTCTTGACTCCTGCAGAGCCCCTACAAAATTGAGGCTGAGTGATCCTGCAGGGTCCTGTTTAAAAATTCGGTCCCAGCGCAAAAACAGCAGACTGTCAGGGTGAGCACTATTTTCTAATGCCACTCTGAGTAGCCATTCCTACAAAAAGCTATGTCCGTCTTACAAGTTAGTTCTGAGGGAACTCTACTGATCTGTTAGGTCGTCACTGCCTGGATGATCCTGTCCATCAACTACCTCCCAGGAAGGTGTCGCTTTACTCCTGGCCTCATTCTTCAGACCAAGGAGCCTCTCTAATGTTCGCTGCCACCTTGATCACCAACAATAACTACAGTTAGAAATAGTTGCCTTAAAATTATCCTTGTCCTGCTGTGCAGAGGGAATGATGACATGCAATTTCCGTCTCACTTTTGTCTTCGGAAGATAGAGAAAATAGTGAGACAGATCGTTTTTAGTGTAATTTATAACTCGACTAGCTGAGAAACCCGGCGTTGCCCAGGTATTTCTTTATTCCAGTCTTCTATCAGTCCATCTCCCCTACCCTCTTCCCTCTGTCCATCTATCCTCAATCTCTGTCCATCTTCTACTTCCCCTTTTCCTCCCCTCTCTCTGCCCATACCACCTCTCTTTATACAACTCCTCCCTTCTATCCATCCATACATCCTTCCTCCCGTCACAGTCCATCACTTCTACCTCTCCCTCACTCTGTCTACCTCCACCACCCATTCTCTCTGTCCATCTTCACCACCTCTTCTCTCTATCCACCTCCACTGCCCCCTTTCTCTGTCCATTTCCTTCTCCCACTCTTTCTTTCAATCTGTTCCTTTGTCCGTCATCCATCTTCTTCCCCTCCCTCTATCCACCTCTCCCTCCCCCTTTTTCTACCCATACCACGTCTCTTCATCCAGCTCTCCTCCCTTCTATTTATATCTATCCATACATTCATTCAACCATCCATCCACCCATCCCCTTTCCCTGTCTATCACTTCCCTCTCTCCCTCAATCTGTCCATCTTCACCACCTCTTTTCTCTGTACACCTCCACTGCCCCCTTTCTCAGTCCATTTCCTTCTCCCAATCTTTCTTTCAATCTGCTCCTCTGTCCGCCATCCATCTTCTTCCCCTCTCTCTATCTACCTCTTCCTCCCCCTCTTTATACCCATTACACGTCTCTTCATCCAGCTCTCCTCCCTTCTGTTTCTATCTATCCATCCATCCATCCATCCATCCATCCATCCCCCTGTCCCTGTCCATCACTTCCACCCCTCCCTCACTCTGTCCATCTCCACTACCCATTCTCCCTGTCCACCTTCTCCACCCCTTCTCTCTGTCCATCTCCACCACCCCCCTTGCCTGTCCATTTCCATATCCCACTCTTTCTTGCAATCCGCTCCTTGGTCTTATGTCCATCATCTCCTCCCCCCTCTCTCTGTCCATCTACTCCTCCTTCTCTCACTTCCTCTCCCCCCCTTTCCTTTCTGTGTCAATCTGCTCCTCCTCCTCTCTGTCCATCTTCTCCTCCTCTCTTTCTCTGTCCATTTCTTCCTCCCCTTCTGTCTGTTCATCTCCTCCTTCCCCATCTCTGTGCCTGTCTCTTCTTCATCCTGTGTCTGTCCATTACTCCTTTTTCCCTTCTAACCACCTTCCACACGGAGTACGTCCCTATCTCACCACTGACGTCTAATATCAGCCGCACACAGTTGACATCAACAAGTGTATGGGCCTGAAGATGACGTTGTTAGAACGTTGAAACTAGTTGCCAAGATCAAATCGACACGTTAAATACAGCTGGAGGAATTACTTCATTTTTAATATACACTACAGGCCATTACAATTGCTACACCACAAAGATGACGTGCTACAGACGCGTAATTTAACCGACACGAAGAAGATGCTGTGACATGCAAATGATTAGCTTTTTTCAGAGCATTCACACAAGGTTGGCGCCGTTGGCGACACCTACAACGTGCTGACATGAGGAAAGTTTCCAACTGATTTCTCATACACAAACAGCAGTCGACCGGCGTTGCCTGGTGAACCGTCTTGTGATGCCTCGTGTAAGGAGGAGAAATGCGTACCATCACGTTTCCGACTTTGATAAAGGTCAGATTGTAGCCTATCGCGATTGCGGTTTATCATAAGGCGACAGTGCTGCTCGCGTTGGTCGATATCCAACGACTGTTAGCAGAATATGGAATCGGTGGATTCAGGAAGGTAATACGGAACGCCGTGCTGGCTCCCAACGGCCTCGTTTCACTAGCACTCGAGATGACAAGCATCTTATCCACGTGGCTGAAACGGATCGTGCAGCCACGTCTCGATCCCTGAGTCAACAGATGGGGACGTTTGCAAGACAACAACCATCTGCACGAACAGTTCGACGACGTTTGTAGCACCATGGACTATCAGCTCGGAGACCATGGCTGAGGTTACCCTTGACGCTGCATCACAGACAGGAGCGCCTGCGATGGTGTACTCAACGACGAACTTGGGTGCACGAATGGCAAAATATCATTTTTTCGGATGCATACAGGTTCTGTTTACAGCATCATGATGGTCGCATCCGTGTTTGGCGGCATCGAGGTGAACGCACTTTGGAAGCGTGTCTTCTTCATCGCCATTCTTGCATATCACCCAGCATGATGGTATGGGGTGCCATTGGTTACACGTCTCGGTCACCTCTTGTTCGTATTGACAGCACTTTGAACAGTGGACGTTACATTTCAGATGCGTTACGACCCGTGGCTCTACCCTTCATTCGATCCCTGCGAATCCCTATATTTCAGCAGGATAATGCCCGACCGCATGTTGCTGGTCCTGTACGTTCCTTTCTAGATACAGAAAATGTTCGACTGCTGCCCTGGCCAACATATTCTCCAGATCTCTCACCAATTGAAAACGTCTGGTCAATGGTGGCCGAGCAACTGGCTCGTCACAATACACAAGTCACTAGCCTACTCTTGATGAACTGTGGTATCGTGTTGAAGCTGCATGGGCAGCTGTACCTGTACACGCCATCCAAGCTCTGTTTGACTCAACGCCCAGGAGTATCAAGGCCGTTATTACGGCCAGAGGTGGTTGTTCTGGGTACAGATTTCTCAGGATCTATGCACCCAAATTGTGCGAAAATGTACTCACATGTCAGTTCTAGTATAATACATTTGTCCAATGAATACCCGTTTATAATCTGCATTTCTTCTTGTTGTAGCAGTTTTAATGGCCAGTAGTGTAAATTTATACCAGCTGACGTCCCACTGTCCTCCATTTCAACTATGGATGTAATAAGATTTTTCCTTTCTCTTCTATCTTCTACTCTCCCCTCTTTCTGACATTCCCCCTCTCTGTCTCTATCCATCTTCTCCTCCTCCTCCTATCTGCGCCTATCTCTTCTTTCACCCTCGCTGTCTATCCATGTCCTCCCCATTTATTCCCTCTCGTGTGATCACTCACACCCCGATTGGAGGCTGGTGGTTCTTATCCCTGCAGTATTTCTTTCCAGATTGTAACTAATATCGGTTCCAATAAGCTTCTTACCAATGGCTTTGCTTGCATGAGCACATATCAGATATATTTCACACATATTTAACGTATTTCATGTGCATTAGTACACATATTTGACCTGTGTCTCTGGCGAATTTCTCCCCGCGGTTTCACTTTCACGCAGTACAACATTTATCACGTCGTATGTCCTGAAGTATGTGCTTTGCATTGATATAATTTTGCAGGCACATCCAGTTGTAAATGTGCTTACTGTCTATGAAATGTGTTGTGAACAGAGTTAGTGGTAAAGAGGTAATAAATTAAAACATGCTTCTTCATGAGACACTTTTACTGCATGAACAGCAAAAATGTTGTAAACGACAAACTTTTCCCTTTAATCATTTTGCGGGGGTTGTCAGCAAGAAAAAGGTTCGTAAGTGCTCAAATTCTCAAATTCTTGATGACTATACTATGGGTATTCTCTCGTCGTGGGCTACGTTGGTTTTTCATCCCCACTACTGTAGGGAAGCAGCCTACTCACGCCGTAGTAAATTCACATCAGTCTTTCCATCGTGTGCCAGCCAGTCTGCTGTAACTAGCTCTGACGTCATAAATGTTGCGCAATATTTTAAAAATCAAGCAAATAACCTAAAACATTTCTAGCATGTCAGGAGTAATACTAAAACAACATGTGTTGAATATCAGTTCGAAAAGTTTAGCCATTTTCGAAATTTGGACGTTTTTCTGTAAAAATCATTGGCGCAACAGAAAAGAGCTAGAGAATTGAAAATTTATAATTAGATTCATTTTTCATAATTATTTAATAAAAACAGTACTTTGGATTTCACAAATTAAGATTATAGTGGAAATTCATGATTTTCTGGTTTTTGTCTTAAAACTTAAGGAAGCAAGATAGATTAAGTAGGCTAATAAATAAGGCTAGGATGTTTATATTTAAGTAGAATGGAGATCCGCTATCACCATAAGGATGTGAGAAGTTTCATTTGAATACCTATAAAACTATAGCGATAGCGTATCTCCAAAGGGCCAGTTCAGAGCTCGTCTACTGCGTGCAGTGTAATTAAATTAATTCTCTCGCCCAAAATATTTAACTTATCCACGTCAAAATTTTATTATCAATACTTACCTGCATGCTGAATGCACATTTAAATTAAGAGCTTCATCGGCCATCAGCAAAAGAAGCTATGATTTATTCGGTAACTTAATGTGGTGCATTACTAGCCCAGCGGCTAGTCGGGAGAGCCGATTTGATCAGGCGTTCCCTTAGCCGTCCGCACCGCGGCTTTATATATAAGAACGCTGCGCGAGGAAGTAAGGCAGTCGAGGATATCTTCCTCAGTCCATTGTGCAGGTTCGTTCGTTCGCGCGGGCCCGTTGTCAAGGCAGCACCGGACGCCGCGCCGCACCTAATCAAGCCCAACATTAAGCCAAACCGTCGTGCCAGAAGGTGAAGCGCCTTGTTGCGCTAGTACTTCGCCCCCAGTCGAGGATATCTTCCTCAGTCCATTGTGCAGGAGGAGGCAAGGCCCCAGTTCTCTCCAGAGGCTGAATAGCACGTCATCTGTGTCGGGAGTTGCGTCGCGTCGGTATCATTGCCACAAACAGCCTCGGATGCCGTATTAAGTTACTCGAGATACGCGTAACCATGAAATCATTTGCGAGTGAAGTGTTAATTCTGGGTTGACTTTAATTATCGATCTTCAGTTTGCGTATTGTCGTATTTTCACGTGCCGTCACGGGACAAACATTCTACCATTATTTAGCGTGGCGTTTGATGAACCTAATCATCAAATTATGGCGAGCATTCATTTAAACATTTAATTTGGACATTTATAGTTGCATCAGCGCATTAGACTCTGAACTGCTCTGTTAGTTAGGTTGTGTGGATTCTTTTGTTTTTCATCTGTGACTTTCAGAATATACTCAACTATTTTAGAAAATCGTTTTTGATTATAAATCCCGGACAATCTCCTAATTCCTCAGAGCTATGAGCTGTAACTATAAGTGTATTCTCAGATGAAGTGGGCACTAGGAATTCTAATTACAAGCTTCACGTTTTGCTAATCACTTTCTGGTTGCCAATATTGTAGTTAGAGAGCCAGTGTTGAGAATGGCGAAAGACAGCATAAATAACATTCTAAATAATGGGAAATGCAGTGCTTCTCCATTCAAACAAACATTTATGCAACAGTTAAACAATTAATTCTATCCGCCGCCCCACACTACCTCTTCTTTGAGAGATGGCTTGTTCTCGCCCCGACAGTGGTTCTTTCCAGACAGTAAATGATACACGCACCAAGTTTGGTTGAAATTGGTCCTGTGGTTTAGGAGGAGATGTGGAACATAGATACATACATACGCTACATACATTTTTATAATTTGTGTGGATTCCCAAGCAAGATAAACGCACTGTCACAGCGTCTATGTGCCAACACAATGACGCAGAGCTCATCGCATGGCATAGGACCACGAACATCGTCCTTGGACCAGGGAACAATGGCGGCGTGTAGCAGGATTCAAAGTTTCCAGTTTCCAGATATATCGAGCTGATAGCTAGTGCGAGTATAGCGTAAGTCCCATGAAACAGGGAATCTCGTGTGTCAACAAGATTGTATCATGGCAGGAGGTGGCCCAGTGTAGCTGTGGAGCAGGTGATGGCAATTAAGCCGCATTACCCAGCTGCGAGGACCGATGGCGCGTGCGTGGTAGCTGGCTATTATTACCTATCATCTGTATATTTTTCTAGCTCTAGAGCACTACGATGGACGCGCCACTTTTCAGTAGGACAAAACGACGTGTCACCGCTCTTTGCTGGCACGTACGCGCCTTGATGAACACACCAGTGGATTCACGACCATCACTTTGCTTTCAGATCAACCGATCTTGATTCAGCCGCACATTTGTGTACTGACGTTGTAAGCTCCATGAACCCAAAGCTTACTACTTAATAATAGTTTTGGGTAGCACTGCAAGATGCTTTGGTCAAGACCTCTGCATAACGATTCCATCAGCTTCCAGAGCCCACCCTCAACGTTTCCAGGGCTCGCAAAGGGGCCACTTGCTGTTGTCACCGCCAGTATCCTCCTATGACTGATGAGGTTTGATATTATATGCCTATTCACCATGGTGCCCCTAAATAGTCACTACAACTATTTGGTCAGAAATTTAACCCGAACACTATCAACCGCTTCAGGCACGTCCTGACCTATACATATTTCCTCTTTAATGGCGAATACTAATAATAGACGGCGTGAGAAGCAATAGGCAGCCCAAAATCGCCTGCGGTTGTCAATCTGTACATGGAGCATTTCGAGGAGCAAGCTGCTGAAGTCATCTAGACGGAAACATACTTGCTTTTTCCGTCATATGGAGAACATGTTCTCCATCTGGCGCCAAGGAAGAGACAAACTCCATAATTTCCTAGCACATTTAAATTTTATGCATCCCAACACGAGATTAGCTACGGAGACTGAGTTAAGACTGCCATTCCTGCGCATCATGGTCGAGAGAACAGTTGGCAGCATCCTGGGCCACAGTGTATATCGGAAGGAAACAAATAATGTCGTGTAGCTACACAGGCAACTGGTTCAAAAATGGTTCAAATGGCTCTGAGCACTATGGGACTTAATATCTGAGGTCATCAGTCCCCTGGATTTAGAACTACTTAAACCTAACTAACCTAAGGACATCACACACATCCATGCCCGAGGCAGGATTCGAACCTGAGACCTCAGCGCTCGCGCGGATCCAGACTGTAGGGCCTAGAACCGCTCGGCCTCCCCGGCCGGCTTGTCTATTGTCTGCAGGGGTGTGTTTACACCTTTTAACAGTGTCTCTTACAGTGTTTTTCTGTTCAGTGTTTTTAGGTGGGCATTTCAGAAGTTTTCTTTGCTTCTGTGCCTATTTTTATTGCTTGCATTGTCTGTTTATTGCATTTGCCTATTCTAAAATGAGCAACCCACCTTTTCTACCCCCTGCTCAGGCGCCTCGGCTGCAAGCGATAGATGCACAGATGTTTCAGTTCCAGATGCAGCAGACTGCAGCCCTTCTAGACACAGCACAGCAGTTACTCAGCAACCAAGCAACAAACACGGTGCGATCACCCAACCAACATGCTACAACTGTAGTTCCAAGTTCCATACTGCCTTTTCACCAGTTTAGTGAAAAAGAGGAATGGCTCGAGTGGTTAAAATGGTTCAGATGGTTCAAATGGCTCTGAGCCCTATGGGACTTAACATCTATGGTCATCAGTCCCCTAGAACTTAGAACTACTTAAACCTAACTAACCTAAGGACATCACACAACACCCAGCCATCACGAGGCAGAGAAAATCCCTGACCACGCCGGGGATCGAACCCGGGAACCCGGGCGGGGGAAGCGAGAACGCTACCGCACGACCACGAGCTGCGGGCGGTTCAGATGGCTCTAAGCACTATGGGACGTAACATCTTAGGTCATCAGTCCTCTAGACTTAGAACTACTTAAACCTAACTAACCTAAGGATACCACACACATCCATGCCCGAGTTAGGATCCTAACCTGCGACCGCAGCAGCAGCGCGGTTCCGGACTGAAGCGCCTAGAACCGCTCGGCCACAGCGACCGGCCTCGAGTGGTTACAACAGTATGAAGCCCACATAATTGCTCACAAAGTATCAGGTACCGTGAAACTACGTTACTTTTTTGTCAACAGTAGGAAGTGCAGTCTTTCGCCTCATTCAGAAATTGTTCTCTAACTCCACTCCAAGTGAACTTTCCTAAGATCAGGTTGTAGATTCTCTAACTAACTATTATGACCAACAAGTGGATGTGGTGGCAGCTAGGTACCAATTCTTTAATTGCAAGAAAACGTCAGTACAGACTTGTCGCGAGTGGGTAACAGATTTTCAGGGCATGATGAGGAAATGCAAATTCAGATGTTCTTGTAGGACTTTATATTCAGATGTTATGTCGTGTGATGTGATCATGTACAATGTAATTGATGTGAAACTTAGAGAACAGATTCTGAAACAGTCAGATCTATCATTTTATCACACAGTGCAATATCTAGATCACTATAATTCAGGTGCCGTAGTGGACATTAAATTACATTAAATTTGAGCAGCCACCAGTTTGTCGGGTTGAGTCGCCCATTGCTCACGACCAGCCCAGTAGGTAGCGACAGTGTATGCGTGCCAAGCCACGTAAACAATTCTCCAAATAGGCGGCTACATCAGTGAATGAAATTAAGTCATGCCGTCGGTGCTGTTCACATTCAAATGGCTCTGAGCACTATGGGACTTAACATCCGAGGTCATCAGTCCCCTAGGCTTAGAACTACTTAAGCCTAACTGATCTAAGGACATTAACACATCCATGCCCGAGGCAGGATTCGAACCTGCGACCGTAACGGCAGCGCGGCTCCGGACTGAAGCGCCTAGAGCCGCTCGGCCACAGCGGCCGGCTGCTATTCACGGGGCACGAACGCCAAGACTGCCCGTCCAGACAAGCACAGTGTTACGCTAGCGGCAAGAAAGGTCACATACCATCCGTATGTTTTCAGTGGAACAAACATAACAATTCTGCGCACTCACAAAATTCTAGTCACAAGGCCCATGTAATCAATGCAGTGTATGCAAAGCCTATTGTATGCATTGGAAAAACTAGCAAGCGAACGGTATCTTCGGTGCTACGCCAGTCCAACTAACTTTTGGTTCGTTTGCTTCTTAATGGAAAACGTGTGAAGTTTCAGTTGGACACGGGTGCCTCTGTTACACTGCTGAATCGTAACACATCTGAACTGTTAGGCTCCCCACGCCTATCTAAAACTAGCACGCACCTGAGGGCTTTTAATGGAAAAGTCATTGTCATACTTTGCCTGCCATGTACCGCTTGCATACACAAACAGTGACTTTTACAGTGCTACAACCATGGATTGTGAGAACATGTTTGGCCTTCATTCGTTTGATTCATTTGGCTTTTGACATTCAGGACAATGTGTTGTCAGTGACTGCATTCAGTGCCACAGACAGTGTAGCTCACTTGCTGAAAGAATTCCCTGAACTTTTTTTCTGAAGGTTTAGGCAAGGCTAACAATCTTGTTACTATCAAAGACAGCGCTCAGCCGAAATTTTGTCAGGCCAGAAGTGTTTCCATTGCATTACGAGACAAAGTAGCAGATGAACTTAAAGAATTTCAAGATGGTGGAGCCATTGCGCTCATACAAGCTAGTCATCGGCCAAGTCCACTGGTTTTGCCCGTCAGACCTTCAGATCGCATTCGCTCTGTGTTGACTTTATGTCTACAGTCGACCCACAAACTATGATTGATACTTGAGGTGTCAGGTCAGAGGGGTGTTCTGAACACAATTTCGACACAAAGCAGCTCAATAGGTTGTGGAGTGGAAGGGGTAGGCTATCAATAGAACAGTGCATCACCATTGACTAGACACTCATTTATTGAACACATAAGTCAGGTATTACCCAAATGGAACAATCAGTACAAATTACAAAATAATATTCTTTTCCTTTAAGTCACTCAAACATTTAAACAGGGAAATAGCAATCATTTAACTGAAAGCCTTTTAAGGATGCAAGACTAGAAAATTTGAATGATGAGTTAAAATCATATTTAAATAGGCTCTGACCGAGCACATATTTTAAAACGAAATTCTTCCTTTAAGGAACCAGCGATCAAAATTAATTACATAATCCTCAACAACCATATTACATCCAAGACATTTAAGATTAAACAGTAATATATAACATCAGAGAGCTGCAGTCCCAAGTTTTGAGCAGCACGTTTCAGATGGACTGCACTGCAACAGTACAATACATGTCCCTCAGAGGATCTCCCGACACAGGAAGTTATTGCCGCAATCGACAAAATATCAACATCATTCCATGTACAGACCTAAAACAAACTAAAAGCTCTCTTAAGTCTGGTACAGTTAATTCCCTTTCAACATAACATACATCACAAGTCTAGCCCTAGGACGGCGCGACACCCCGCAATTTAGCAAGCGAAGAACTACAGCTATGCATTCATCACGTATCCTTATAAAAATCCAAGAACAGAGAGCCGACTCCCCAATAGCGGAACATTTAACCACGCGCAGCGTGCGTGTTTGTGGGATGCTGATCTCGCCCTTAACCTCAACACCAGTTCAAATACTAGTCAGCCTACAATATTGAACCACTATATACATTCCTTCAGTTACTGCATAGAAAGCCAATGTGATAGGCAAGCAGACCAGCATATAATAAAAACTTAAGCAATTTCCTTACTAGACAACCCTTATGAATAGTAGAAGTAATATTTTTTTAACGTGAGCACACCCACAGTCAAAAGACGAACAACGCCTATCATAAGGACAGTAACACATAAACAAGTAGCAATGGTAACTTCTGCTTAGATTGGCAACAAATCATCGCGTGGTTTAACACCCCAGAGAACAGTCTTTACAACATAACCATCAATACAATAGCAAATTACTCACACGTGTACTCCCCCACGATTTCGAATCGAAAAGCCATAGACAAAACTTGGAGAACGTATCACTTAGACCAACATAATGGTGCTCCCTCAGTTACCCCAAATAACTGACTCCCTTAGTTGCACAGCAAAGAACCAGACCTAATGAAACCACCACAGTTTTCGCCTCTAAATTGTCACAGTACAAGTGAAACTCAATCACAAATGTAATTTTACATCATCAGTTCCCGTACAGTCAATACAAGCGCCTGATTTTCACCCGTTTATAACGGCAGGCGGCAACGTCGTACGGAAAAGAGCGTAGACACAAGCTCTTACCAATTCTCTTCTCCGAAAGCAGCCACCGCAACTCTCGGGAACCACTGGGACATCCAATGCAAAATCGTTACTTCTTCACACAAATTACAGGATGCCCGCTTCCCGCTGCTTGCTACGGCGCCTTCCGTTCAGAGCCAACTTGTATATCTCCATGCGAGGTCCGGTCCCACACCCGCTGCGTCAACCCGACTGCCGTCTTCCCCCACGTCCCGGAGCATACCACCCACAGGACCTCGCCTCGTTACCCCTCGCGTAGGCCCCAGGGGGCGCTGCTTACCGCCCTGACCGTGGCAGGAAAGATAAACCACCAGAGTGGCGCTATCGATATGAGCCGCCACGGCTCAGTACTTATTCAATGCCACGTCCAGAGGATCTCATGGACAGATTAAGCACTGGTCGCTACTTTTCAAAAATTGATTTGCGCGACACGTATCTTCAAATACCACTAGAGGAACAATCTCAAACGGTGTGTGTCGTGAAGACTCATTTGGGCTTGTTTAAATATTCGCGTTTGCCTTTTTGGCAGTCCTTCCACACCCACCATTTTCCAACGGTATTTGGAACAGCCGACTGCCCAAGTACCACCAGTTCAAATTATTTGGACGGTATAATCGTTGCCGGTTGCACACTTGAAGAACATATTGCAAATTTGCGTGCTTTGTTTCATGTGTTATCTGATGCAGGACTAAAGTGTAGACTGGACAAGTGTGATTTTTTTAAACCTGAGTTGCAGTATCTTGGTCATGCCATGAACAGTCAAGGTGTGCATCCTCTTCGGTCACATTTATTAGCCATACGTGACTTGCCAGTCCCTCGCAATGTCACTGAACTGCAGTCAGTTTTTGAGATTGTGAACTATTATATTCGGTTCATACCGAATGCTGTACAAATCGCTGCTCCGTTGCGTCGCAAGAAAGACCCCTTTCTTTTCTCGGACGAGTACCAAGAAGCTTTTCAAAAACTTAAAGATGCATTGCACAGTGATCGATGCTTGGTTCACTTTGATCCTGACAAACCAGTTGTGCTGCAAGTTGACGCTTCTTCTTATTGGATCGGTGCTGTGCTTTCGCATAGATTTGGTGATAACGGCAGACCTATTGCTTTCGCATTAGAAATGTTGTCCAAAGCTCAGTGTAACTATTCACAAACAGAGGAAGAGGCGTTGGCTATTTTGTATGGTGTCACCAAATTCCACCACTATTTGTATGGCAGAATATTCTACTTAGTAACGGCTCAAAAGCCATTGCAGTCCTTCTTTCGTCCGATGAAGCCGTTTCCTGTACGAACTGCCCAAAAATGGCAAAGAACGGCTTTGTTGTTGTCTCAATAGCGGTACGAGATTGTGTATCGTCCGACAGTTCAACAAGGTAATGCGGACGCACTTTCATGTCTTCCGATAGGCCCTGATACAGACTTTGACGCTTCTGCTTATAAATAATATAAATAATAAGATTCTGTGTGTGAGGATGAGAACACAGATCAGATAATTAACAATATTTCAAAGTATTACGATTAAACAATATTATTTGCTCACACATTGTCTGGCGTGCGAACAATGGAATTGTATTTTTGCATTACCGTGTGCCTTGCAAGTTACCAAAACAAAATATTGGACTTCTTGCAGTAAAATTGCCATGAAGATTGACTTATGGTTCTTTTATGATAGGACTTCATAATTTTCCATCAGATTGCACACAAACCTCAGCCATTTCGCAGCCGCTTACATCATTGTTAAAACTACTTAAATGAAAAAAAGACATACAGATTAATAAGATAAATATTCAGGAAACCACAAATGCACATAAATTATGAATACGCACTTACATATAAACAATAATTGTTGCTTGGCAGTATATTAAAATAAATGAGTACGTCGATGCGCCTCTTTAAATCTGCCTACCGTATGTTCAGTATATAAGAAAACTCAAGAGTTACGGAACAATGAGAAAATGCGTCCGTGCAGAAACAGATTATCTCACCACTCTAAAGTAGCGCGAGAAGAGTCTGAGATAAAGTACAATACTAAAACATTTTCTGTTTTTTCATCGCAACTACGAATTGTTTGTCGTTAGTGCTTCATATCATGTCTCTGACAGCGCGAAAAATTATATTATCGCTTTCGCGTGCAGATGAGCCAAATTAAAATGGCTCCGAGTACTATGGGACTTAACATCTATGGTCATCAGTCCCCTAGAACTTAGAACTACTTAAACCTAACTAACCTAAGGACATCACACGACACCCAGTCATCACGAGGCAGAGAAAAGCAGATGAGCCCTTAAATGCTGCATCTTGCTGTCACATCGATGCTCACGATTCTGAATTACTTCAATCCTTTCCTCTGAACTATAGGAAAATTGCACAGGCCACTAAAGCTGATTCAGATTTGAATATTTTGCTAAAATTCGCACATCTTGCCCTCGCTCATTGCATAGCAAAAAGAACTCCGTAGTGCGCCGATACTTTTCACGTCGGCATTGCCTCGCTGTACAGCAAGGTGTGATATTTGTTCAAAATGACAGAGTACAGACACGTGTGTTGACCCCCCAAAGCTTTGCAAAAAGAAGTGTTGGAGTTACTTCACCAGGGACACTGGGGGATTGTTCGTACGAAACAGTTAGCGTGTCGACACTATACTTGGCAGGGTATGGACACCCAAATACACTCCTGGAAATTGAAATAAGAACACCGTGAATTCATTGTCCCAGGAAGGGGAAACTTTATTGACACATTCCTGGGGTCAGATACATCACATGATCACACTGACAGAACCACAGGCACATAGACACAGGCAACAGAGCATGCACAATGTCGGCACTAGTACAGTGTATATCCACCTTTCGCAGCAATGCAGGCTGCTATTCTCCCATGGAGACGATCGTAGAGATGCTGGATGTAGTCCTGTGGAACGGCTTGCCATGCCATTTCCACCTGGCGCCTCAGTTGGTCCAGCGTTCGTGCTGGACGTGCAGACCGCGTGAGACGACGCTTCATCCAGTCCCAAGCATGCTCAATGGGGGACAGATCCGGAGATCTTGCTGGCCAGGGTAGTTGACTTACACCTTCTAGAGCACGTTGTGTGGCACGGGATACATGCGGACGTGCATTGTCCTGTTGGAACAGCAAGTTCCCTTGCCGGTCTAGGAATGGTAGAACGATGGGTTCGATGACGGTTTGGATGTACCGTGCACTATTCAGTGTCCCCTCGACGATCACCAGTGGTGTACGGCCAGTGTAGGAGATCGCTCCCCACACCATGATGCCGGGTGTTGGCCCTGTGTGCCTCGGTCGTATGCAGTCCTGATTGTGGCGCTCACCTGCACGGCGCCAAACACACATACGACCATCATTGGCACCAAGGCAGAAGCGACTCTCATCGCTGAAGACGACACGTCTCCATTCGTCCCTCCATTCACGCCTGTCGCGACACCACTGGAGGCGGGCTGCACGATGTTGGGGCGTGAGCGGAAGACGGCCTAACGGTGTGCGGGACCGTAGCCCAGCTTCATGGAGACGGCTGCGAATGGTCCTCGCCGATACCCCAGGAGCAACAGTGTCCCTAATTTACTGGGAAGTGGCGGTGCGGTCCCCTACGGCACTGCGTAGGATCCTACGGTCTTGGCGTGCATCCGTGCGTCGCTGCGGTCCGGTCCCAGGTCGACGAGCACGTGCAGCTTCCGCCGACCACTGGCGACAACATCGATGTACTGTGGAGACCTCACGCCCCACGTGTTGAGCAATTCGGCGGTACGTCCACCCGGCCTCCCGCATGCCCACTATACGCCCTCGCTCAAAGTCCGTCAACTGCACATACGGTTCACGTCCACGCTGTCGCGGCATGCTACCAGTGTTAAAGACTGCGATGGAGCTCCGTATGCCACGGCAAACTGGCTGACACTGACGGCGGCGGTGCACAAATGCTGCGCAGCTAGCGCCATTCGACGGCCAACACCGCGGTTCCTGGTGTGTCCGCTGTGCCGTGCGTGCGATCATTGCTTGTACAGCCCTCTCGCAGTGTCCGGAGCAAGTATGGTGGGTCTGACACACCGGTGTCAATGTGTTCCTTTTTCCATTTCCAGGTGTGTAGAACAGATAAAGTCACAGTGTAACGTGTGTACGGAAAATCAGTCCGCTCCGCCTCAAAAATTCTCTGCTTGGCGTAAGTCGCAAGCAACATGGCAACGTATGCACATAGACATTGAGGGTCCTTTTTGGAACTTCCCTTGGCTAATTGTGGTAGAATCTTATAGGAAGTTTCCTTTTGCTGTGCCAATGAATTCGACAACGTCACGTAGCACAGTTCAGGCTTCTTCTTCTTCTTCTTCTTCAGTAGCGCTACAGCTCTTGGTAAGCCTTGGCTTCTTCAACAATCTTCCTACACACTTCTCGGTTATTTGCTGCTCTTTTCCACCCCCGAACTCCCATACTGGTGATATCCATTATTGCCTCGTCGATCCATCTTCTTCTAGGTCTCCATTTTCGCCTAACTGAATGGATCACACCTTTCATCATTTTCTTTGGAATTCTATCCTCTGCCATTCTCTCTAAGTGTCCTAGCCATCGTATTCGCTGTGATTTCACATATTTTATTACGCCCCTGCCTTGTATTAACTCTTGCAATTCGGCATTGTAGCGTATTCTCCAGCCTTCTTCCTCCCTTATTGGCCCCTTTTCTTTCTCTTGCACAGTCTGTTAGCTCTTCTCCTTTATATTGTTCCACATTATTTCTGGTTTCTCTCTGTAGCACTTTTGTTCTTGCCCTGTTCTTTTCCTCTATTGCTGACCTGCAATCTTCATCAAACCATTCCTGGGTTCTTCTGTTCCTTCTTAGGCCTGTTATTTACTCTGCAGCATCCGTAATGGCTTTTTCAAACCTGTTCCACCTGTCATCTACTCCTACCGTGGTCTCTTCATTGCTCAACTTTCTGCTTAATGTTACTTGGTACTTTTTTTACTTCATCGTGGATGTTCAGTTTGTCTGTATTCCATTTCATCATCTTTCCTATTCTGTTGCCATTTGTTAGTGACAGTTTCTCTCCCAAGACTGATTTTATCACAAAGTGGTTCAGGCGCTGTCCTCTATTTTTTGCCTCGAAAGTTTGCCTGAGGTCATAGTGTCAGACAACGGACCTCAGTTCACTTCAAACGAATTTTAAAGATTCTGTGAACGCAATGGCATGCGGCATCTAACTAGTGCACTGTTCCATCCACAATGAAACGGCGAAGTAGAACGTTTTGTCAGAACCTTCAAGCAGCAGATGGCCAAACTTCGCTCCGCACACACCAGGGATTGCAACTGTTTCTCGCCTCCTATCGTTCGCATCCACGAGATGGACCATCGTCGGCGGAATTGGTTCAGGGCCACCGCCATCGGACGCTGCTCCACCTGCTCCACCCTCCTCAGCATCCGGCGCCGAAGGAAGGTAGCAAGTATCGCTTCGTGCCGCATGATATTGTCTTTTGCAGGGTTTTTAGCGGCAGCAGACGGTGGGAGCGAGGCGAGATCATTCGTCCACTTGGCGCATGCATGTATCTCATTTCAGGCACAGACGGATTGTAGCGCCGACATCACAATCAAATTCTCCACCGCCATGATCCTTCTCTATCTCTTCTACCAGATCCAAAGGTCTCAAGGACAGTGCGATCACAGCAGCCGCCGGAGGGTGTCATCACGACACCGAGGGATGACCCCATGGAGACGGAGCCTCCGCCTCCTCCGCCTCCTCTCTTCCTACCGATGGAGGAGGACCCGCCCACGCCGCAGTGGCCGACGCCTTCTACGTCTTGGTATGGGCCTCAGGAACTGGATTTTCTAAGCAGCATTTTATCTAAAGTTGACCTTCTTTACCTGACGTAAAGTCATACAAACTCAACTTTTTGAGATTTATTTTACCTTGCCAGTGTGAACGAAGCTCTCTCCAGATACACATATCACTTGTTTTATCTTTTACGTCCATCTAGTTACAATTTTATTCTTATTCTGCTCCCTGCATTCTGCTCTGTTTTAAATGGGAGTACCGACCTCTTTACGGTTGATCATTTTTATCACAATCGGACAAAGAATGTTGGGTCATCCTCTGGTTAGCGTTCGAAATAAATTATGAAATAAATGTGCGTACGTAATTTTTGCTATATAGCTTCTTGTATAAATCAACGACATTAAGCAGGATCTGTATTCAGTTTACTCTTGTTTATATACAGATGTATCCCTGAAGATGTGGCTCGAACGTCGCGAAACTAGCTGGATCATAAACAAAGATTTGCCATACCTGTACAGCTGAAGCGGTCTTTTTCATCATGAGACTAAATAACAATCACTGACATTAACTCTTCCCCGTCCTGCCTAGGCACGCCTCAAGGATCCAACCTGTCACCACTACTTTACAACTACATACAAATGGCGTTCTTAATTTAACCCCCTGCCTGGTACCTAACATCAGTACGCTGACGACATTACTTTAAATGCTGTCCATCTCACCACACATTCATCAGAGTAATTCTTCCTGTTCCATCTCAATAACTTCGTCTCTAGGTGTACTCTATGGTGCCTCCCCATCAATTCTGTAAATGCCAGGCGGTAATTACAGGAAAAGCCACACGAGTTATCTCTACCTAATAGTCCACCACCAACCTGAACGCCTTGAGCTGTTAAAAACTAATTTGCCCCTCTGATATCTCCCCCTTTTTTAGAAGGTCTTAAATTGCATTTATGGAAGGTATTAACAAAAATGATTAATTTCACCTGAAACCGTGTGCATGCCATGTTCCGGTTCCGATACATTGTCTCTAGTTTACCTCAGTACTAATGAAAAGAGGCAAATGTTTGTTTTTACGTACCAATTATTTGAAATATAACTAATGTTTCTGGTACTTAACACGGACAACGTATTTCTTTGTGGTTTTCTCTGTCGTCTGCGATACATTCAAACTGTGTTTGGTTGCTGGAAAAAAGGTCGAAATAGGCTCTATGATTTGTACTGATAAAATAATAACACTTTTTTTAAAAGCGCAGAACTTGAGAAGTTCAACTAAATTGCACGTAGCCAAAAACTTTCATTGCGAACGAAAAACTTACTGAATTGTAAGTAGACGACTCCCCTTTCCAATAACTGACACTAGACTTCCTTCAACTACTTACACAGATCGACAAGAACAAAGATGCGGCAATTTTAGTACAAAGAGATGTGTATACAATCGGTATTTCTTAACTAAAGACTGTTGCATTTCATTAGTATCTGACGGTGAAAAACAGATCTGTATTAATTTATCTTTCAGAATAATTACAAAAACAGCAAGTATGATAATAAATATAATTTGTAAATATTAATCACGTGAAATATGAATATAACTGTGAGATATATCGAAAATTCAAAAACAATATTTCTCATAAAATAATTAATCTTATGATATTTTCATGTTTTATTTCTGTTTATAAAATGTATCATAATTTTAGTCGTCTTGTCAAAAAGACAGTAAATGCAGGATTACGATTAGTCACTAATATTTATTAGATTCTCAAATACACAAAGAAAAAAAAGAGATCTCCTAATCAGTGCCACTACAATCTCCACCTACTAACATGGTCATCAATACACCAGCTGAAAATTTGGACTAAATCTCGCAACTATTACACTTTCTCACGAAGCTCTCATCCATCCTATCTCCATTTATGCAAACGTCGCGGGTCATGAACTCAGCCTCGCTTTCTGTATCCGTTTATCCCCCCCCCCCCCCCAAGCAATCCTTTATCAGCTGATAAAATTCTCATCCGCAGTGCTATTCACCCTTCCAAACACTCATTCTATATCCTTCCTCATATCCTTTTCCTCTCCAGTCGCCGGCCGCGATGGTCTAGTGGTTCTAGGCGCTCAGTCTGGAACCGCTCGACCGCTACGGTCGCAGGTTCGAATCCTGCTTCGGGCATGGATGTGTGTGGTGTCCTTAGGTTAGTTAGGTTTAAGTAGTTCTAAGTTCTAGGGGACTGATGACCACAGATGTTAAGTCCCATAGTGCTCAGAGCCATTTGAACCTCTCCAGTCTTGTTTGCTTCTAAATCTCTCACCTACAAAATTGTACCAACAGCCCACAGCACCACTATGTTTACAGTCTTTATAGATTTTGAAAGCCGTATCAGCCACCCCACCAATCTTAGGTCACCATTTTTATTTCTAGTGGTGTATAGTTTTATATGTATTTTGATTTTTAAATTATTCTCTTTTTCTTCTATTTCTTGTGCTTTTGACCGGCATCGGTGCTGCACAGTACAGTTATTAACAGATGTGGCAAGGCTGATTTAAAATGTGGCCGAATGCCACCGCGTTACCTCCCGGGACAGAAGACGTGTACCCCAACTGTGAGAGAAAGTTTTATAAATGTTTGCAAATCGTGTAACTGAGGTAGGGCTTGGGTACCAGCCCGGTATTCACCTAGTGGGATGTGGGATATCGCCTAAAAAGCGCATTCAGGCTGACCAGCACACTGACCACATTGTTGTTAATCAGCCGGGGGGGGATTCGATCTGGGGCCGGGTTACCTCCATGTCGCGCAAGTGGCGCTTTAACACGCATTGCTTTATGAGCAGGTATACTGATTTTTTAAAACTTAAATGTTGACAAGTAACATCATGGCCAGTGCCACCCTACACCCTACTGGGGATATATAAAATAAAAAATTTAGTATCATCAGCGTGTACTTGAAGCAGTTCTATGGTGTTTGTATCCGTGAAGGTGCTTCTCGGTTTATATTTCGCCTGATTTTCCTAATTGGGGGGGGGGGGATTTTATCGCCTTAATCTCGGACCCTGCACGTCATAGAAGCAATGACAGAAATTACAGAAAAATGCCGAAGTGGAATTAAAATTCATTGAGACAGGACACCAAAGCTAAGGATCGCTGATGGGAGTGATATTCTCTGAGAAAGTGAGGAAGAATAACAGCATCTGTTGAATGGGACGAATAGTCTAAAGAGTTCACAATATGGGCTGAGAGTAAGCCATATTACGAGGGCTATTCGGAAAGTAAGGAACGATAGGTTACGAAATGTAAACCACAGTGAAAATCGAAACTGTTTTATTTGCAACAGCTAGCTACGACTTCCAGGTACTTATCTCCATAGTCGCCCATCCGACTTAGACGTTTGTCGTAGCGTTGTACCAAATTTCCAATACCCTCGTTATAGATGGCTGCCGCCAGTGTTTTTAGCCAATTCTGTACACTGGACTACAGCTCATTGTCTGTGCCAAAATATTGTCTTCATAACCAGCGGTTCATGTGAGCAAAGATGAAACTCAGAGAGAGACAATTACGGGCTGTATTGTGGGTAATCAAACATTTCCAATTGAAAACGATGCAGGAGCATCTTCATTGCCCCTGTAGAATGCGGCTACGAATTGTCTTGAAGAAAAAAACGCACGACAGTTATGTAATGTTGAATGCATAGCTTCAGGCGATATTTCTCATCAGGTCCTCGTACTTGGCGGGAGACACTATTGTTCTAGCTATCTTTATGTGCTACCTGTGTGCTCAGAACTAAAAAAAAAAACGAAGTAATGCGATCGGCAGACACACCTGTGCAAAATTTCATCGGATTTTCACTGTGGTTTCCATTTCGCGGCCGATCGTTTCTTACTTTCCGAATAACCCTCGTAAAACGGAATTAATGAGGAGTAGCACAAGTGAGTTTAAAGCTTAACATAAAAGTTGGGGGTCGCGTGGTAGACGAAGTGCAGGAATTCTGCTATCTTGGAAGCAAGGACAATATAAGAAGCAATCTAGTGCTTAGAAGAGAGCGTTCCTTGCTAAAAGAAGACTACTAGCATCAAATGTAGTCGTCAATTTGAGGGAGAAATTTCTGAGAATGTACGCCTGAGCACAGTAGTGCTATAACATCCACGATATATGTATTTTTTTACTTATAATGTGACGAGTGGAATACGAACGTGTGGAAAATTACGTAACTCCATAATATTCATTCAGTTATGTAATAATTTCTTAAAAAGATGATAATTATGTAAAACAAAGACAATATTTGTCTCATATTCTTTGTTAATCTATGTCATTCTTTTCTTTTGTTTTGTACCCTTTTTCGTCTTCTTCTGATGTACGTCGCCGACGCAAGACGCGAATCGATTTGATGTCTGATTAATTATTTATTGAGCAAAGGAAAATCTTAATCAAAAAAGAAATCCTCTATCTTTTGTTGGCCGCCATCTTAACTTTTATCTCAGCGGCAAATTTAAATTGCTTGAAACTGCAAACAATATTCCCATGTGTAAGAAATAAATGTGCACCGGTGGTACTGAACTCTATTTATATATAAAAAAAATATCGAATCAGACTGCTTCTTGTAAGAACAGTGCTGATGGTATTTATTGTTGAACAAGATTTCATTGCTGATGTATGAGGCCAAAATTAAGCTACGCACGAATCACGGAGAAAAATATTTCTGGTAGCATACGTAAGTGTTGTGTGCGGGTGGTATTCTGTGGTTCCTTTTCATGACCAATTTGCTAAGAATAATTAAATCCATTGAAGAGAAAAATTATAAAAGCTCTGATGAACGATCTGTAATTTTAGTGATATAAACACAACTTACAGTCAACATTATTACACTATGTCAGGTGGAATTCTTGTGTAATTTGAACAAAATACACTCCTGGAAATTGAAATAAGAACACCGTGCATTCATTGTCCCAGGAAGGGGAAACTTTATTGACACATTCCTGGGGTCAGATACATCACATGATCACACTGACAGAACCACAGGCACATAGACACAGGCAACAGAGCATGCACAATGTCGGCACTAGTACAGTGTATATCCACCTTTCGCAGCAATGCAGGCTGCTATTCTCCCATGGAGACGATCGTAGAGATGCTGGATGTAGTCCTGTGGAACGGCTTGCCATGCCATTTCCACCTGGCGCCTCAGTTGGACCAGCGTTCGTGCTGGACGTGCAGACCGCGTGAGACGACGCTTCATCCAGTCCCAAACATGCTCAATGGGGGACAGATCCGGAGATCTTGCTGGCCAGGGTAGTTGACTTACACCTTCTAGAGCACGTTGGGTGGCACGGGATACATGCGGACGTGCATTGTCCTGTTGGAACAGCAAGTTCCCTTGCCGGTCTAGGAATGGTAGAACGATGGGTTCGATGACGGTTTGGATGTACCGTGCACTATTCAGTGTCCCCTCGACGATCACCAGTGGTGTACGGCCAGTGTAGGAGATCGCTCCCCACACCATGATGCCGGGTGTTGGCCCTGTGTGCCTCGGTCGTATGCAGTCCTGATTGTGGCGCTCACCTGCACGGCGCCAAACACGCATACGACCATCATTGGCACCAAGGCAGAAGCGACTCTCATCGCTGAAGACGACACGTCTCCATTCGTCCCTCCATTCACGCCTGTCGCGACACCACTGGAGGCGGGCTGCACGATGTTGGGGCGTGAGCGGAAGACGGCCTAACGGTGTGCGGGACCGTAGCCCAGCTTCATGGAGACGGTTGCGAATGGTCCTCGCCGATACCCCAGGAGCAACAGTGTCCCTAATTTGCTGGGAAGTGGCGGTGCGGTCCCCTACGGCACTGCGTAGGATCCTACGGTCTTGGCGTGCATCCGTGCGTCGCTGCGGTCCGGTCCCAGGTCGACGGGCACGTGCACCTTCCGCCGACCACTGGCGACAACATCGATGTACTGTGGAGACCTCACGCCCCACGTGTTGAGCAATTCGGCGGTACATCCACCCGGCCTCCTGCATGCCCACTATACGCCCTCGCTCAAAGTCCGTCAACTGCACATACGGTTCACGTCCACGCTGTCGCGGTATGCTACCAGTGTTAAAGACTGCGATGGAGCTCCGTATGGCACGGCAAACTGGCTGACACTGACGGCGGCGGTGCACAAATGCTGCGCAGCTAGCGCCATTCGACGGCCAACACCGCGGTTCCTGGTGTGTCCGCTGTGCCGTGCGTGTGATCATTGCTTGTACAGCCCTCTCGCAGTGTCCGGAGCAAGTATGGTGGGTCTGACACACCGGTGTCAATGTGTTCTTTTTTCCATTTCCAGGAGTGTAGTTATCCGAGAGAAGTTGTGGTATGAATATTGCATTATACATCTGTATAATATTGTCAAATCAAGGCAACTGCTAAATAACAGAGTGAATTCAAACCGCAGAATACCATAGCATATCATATCAACCATATTCATTGCATTTGTCCATGTTGATGATATGCAAAACCGCCACAGTGTGTGCAAGTGGATCATGGACTGCGGGAAACTGGAAAAGAAGGCAACTGAAGCGACTGAGATGTGATGCTATACACCGCGTCACAAAATTGCGAAACACCATAATTGTCTCCCATTCCGCCGCAGAAATGTGAAACTAGGTCAAAAGAGCCTACAAATATCCTCTGTAATGACGCAAAAGCCTGGCGTCCCGCGACCTTGACCTCGGACGTGACAATGCTTCAAACAGCAAGGTGTCGACACATGCGATGAAAAGGTCGCTGCGCAGAAGATCATGTGAGCGGTAAGGTGGGTTAATGATGTCACACTGGCACCAACTTTACCCCGTTTCTGTGCAACGCCAGACTGGACGTGTCACACGGTGGGAAGATCGGCACAAGCCCTCTTATCCAGCCTTTGTTTTGACGCCCCTGCGGTGGAGGATAGAACCGCAACACTCGCGGCACCTCCAGTGCGTGAAGGCAGGCAAACCGCATCTAAAGAATGTCGAATGGATAGCCTCGCCCTCAGGCGCTAGAGCAACCTCGAGGTTGAATGTACGTATGTCGAAGTCTCCGATAGGTACATCTCTAACGCGCTCAACAAAGGCGTGCGGTTGGCACCGTGGATGTTATCGAACTGGGGGAGGGGGCGGGCGTCTTATGGGACCCCTTGCCGTTTTATTCGCGCACATGTTAATGTTGCACCCTCAGTGATCAGGCCACAGAAAAAATGAAGTCCCATGCTTCTTTACAGAGCGTAGGGGAACGATGCGGGAGACCCGCACCGCTTCACTAGGCAAGGTCCTAATGGAGGTGGTTTGTCGTTGCCTTCCTCCGCCCGTAATGGGAATGAATGATGATGATGAAGACGACACAACAACACCCAATCATCTCGAGGCAGGAAAAATTCCTGACTCCGCCGGGAATCGAACCCGGGACCCCGTGCTCGGGAAGCGAGAACGCTACCGCGAGACCACGAGGGGCGGACCATGCCACAGGAGGGCGCGAAATAGGAAAGTGAGAAAGCATAAAAACACTTTTACGCTTTGCATCGCATTCAAACTTCACCGAGTGGGTGTACAAGGCCCCTAGTGATTCCACCCTGTATACGGAGCGTAAATTGTAGTCACAGTACACTCCAAAGGGGTTGCAGCCCCACAAGGCCCTTCGAATAGCTATGAAACCGCCAGGCGTGGTAGATGTGTCTAACGTTGTCAATGACGCCGTCCTATTGGTAATGACACTGAGAACTGTTGTTCTCGAGCGCGGAATGTGCGGCGATCAATACCCCACTGAAGGGGTGGCTATATTGACGTCCTTTATGCCACCCCCTAAGGCTTTTTCCTGTCGATTCTGAGCAGCGGTGTGTCTGAAACGTTTTTATTGCCTCCCCCCCCCCCCATAAAAAGGCCGCGTGATTTTTAACGCTTAAGTGATGTGGTTCCATCGTGGGGGTGTCAATAGAAGGGGTGAAATGTGGGTAATGGGAGGGCTGTGACGACCTTCTTATTGTGTGACACACGGCGGCGATGGGCAGAATTTTGTCAGAATTTGGTGCCAATGTGACGTCACTAACCCACCTTACAGCTCACATGAACTTCTGAGCTGTGGCCTTTCCTTTCGCAAGTATTGACACATTGGTGTTTGAGGCGTCGCCGAATCCATGAGTGATGTCGCAGGGCGCCGCGCTTTTGCAAAACTAAGGAGCAAGGCTATAGACACCTTTGAGACAAATTTGAAACCTATACGTCACAATGGGCTACAGTTATGTGGTATCGAGAAAGTGATCCTTTAGCTTTGTTGCACAGTGTAGAAGGATGTAGAAATAAGGTTGACTGATAACATATACATTTACATGGACACCCCGAAAATCTCATTTAAGTGCCTGGCAGAGGGTTCATGGAACCAGCTTCACAATAATTATCTATTATTCCAATCCTATGCAGCGCGCGGGAAAACCGAACACCTTCACCATTCCGTGCATGCTCTGATTTGCCATACTTTATTATGGTGATGGTTTCTCCCTATGTAGGTCGGCGTCAACAAAATATTTTCGCATTCGGAGGAGAAAATTGGTGCCTGAAATTTCGTGAGAAGATTCTGCAGCAACGAAAAACGCCTTTGTTTTAATGATGCCCACCCCAAATCCTGTACCATTTCAGTGACACTCTCTCCCCTGTTTCGCGATAATAATAAACGGGATGCCCTTCTTTGAACTTTCTCGATGTACTCCGTCAGTCCTCTCTGGTAAGGATCCCACACAAATAATGGTATAAGAAATGAGGAGGTTCTCTGAGGAATCGACGAGGAAAGGACGGGACAGAGTGACAGGACATGAGATAAGACGTCGGGTAATAGCTGCCATCAACAAGTGCATCACTAGGCTGGGGCCCGTGAAGTTGACTGTTTCCTGGTACCCGAAGGAAAAAAATTTAAATAGAGAAAGATTAGTAAAACAGATCAAAAAGTGATTCAAATGGCTCTGAGCACCTAGGGACTTAACATCTGAGGTCCTCAGTCAGGTAGACATAGAACTACTTAAACCTAACTAACCTAAGGACAGCACATACATCCATGCCTGAGGCAGGATTCTAACCTGCGACCGTAGGAGCAGCGCGGTTCCGGACTGAAGCGACAACTCGGCCACAACGGCCGGCTTAAAACAGATCACTCGAGTGAAACTTACCCTCGTAGCGACACAGTATCGAGCCAGCGCCTGTTGCCGAAATACAGACGTTAGCTGGCGCCCCTAAGATCAGCATTTAACGCCGCGCAGTGGCTCTGCAACTACAACTGGGACGCTGAGGCAATACCGCCCATTTCGAGACATTTCGACGGCGCTTGGTGGGCCGCGCATGTGACCTCAAGCGCAGCAAGTCCTGTCTAGGTGCCGGTAAGGCATGTTGAGCGGCCAGGGCGGGATGTCGACACAACCGGGTGTCGAATCGGCGTCCGCTATGTGTCGGCTGCCGCCGTTAGGACGCCCCTGTTTTTCTCCCGCAGGCCGCAACTGGTAAGGCTGAGTCGGCCGAAATGATGTCCTCCAAGTCAGCGAGACGCTTGTCGCAAGCCAGAGATCGACATTAGCTTCATCTAGGTGGGACACACGCCCCGCGACCAGGGCGATATGGGTCGGCATCGTAAGAAGGCACGTAGCTGTAGCTGCTGTAGTTTGTCGGAGTAATAAACAGTTTACATGTGCGCCATATGTCTTGCTACAGCCACTTTCACCTTCGACAGATGCCCCATAGCCGTTGTGTAACGGGACATCCTCCTCTAGCATTACCTCTCCTCGACAGTAGTTCTCGATAACAGCATTATTTTCGAATTCTCGACAGGTCAATATTATCTCAGTTAATTTTCTCAAAACCTTCGTATAATTTTATACACAGTGTGTAATATTTAAAGCTAAAATTTATGAAAAGGAAGATGGATAGAGGTATAGACCGAGAATGTCAGAAAGAGGGGACAGTAGAAGATGGAAGAGAGAGGAAAAATCTTAGTACATCCATAGTTGAAATGGAGGACAGTGGGACGTCAGCTGGTATAAATTTACACTACTGGCCATTAAAACTGCTACACCAAGAAGAAATGCAGGTGATAAACGGGCATTCAATGGACAAATATATTATACTAGAACTGACATGTGATTACATTTTTGCGCAATTTGGGTGCATAGATCTGGCCGTACTAACGGCCTCGATACGACTGGGCATTGAGTCAAACAGAGCTTGGATGGCGTGTACAGGTACAGCTGCCCATGAAGCTTCAACACGATACCACAATTCATCAAGAGTAGTGACTGGCGTATTGTGACGAACCAGTTGTTCGGCCACCATTGAACAGACGTTTTCAATTGGTGAGAGATCTGGAGAATGTGCTGGCCAGGTCAGCAGTTGTACATTTTCTGTATCCAGAAATGCCCGTACAGGACCTGCAACATGCGGTCGTGCATTATCCTGCTGAAATATAAGGTATCGCAGGGATCGAATGAAGGGTAGAGCCATGGGTCGTAACACATCTGAAATGTAACGTCGACTGTTCAAAGTGCCGTCAATGAGGTACCGAGACGAGTAACCAATGGCACCCCATACCATCACGCCGGGTGATACGCCAGTATAGCGATGACGAATATACGCTTCCAATGTGCGTCACCGCGATGTCGCCAAACAGATGCCACCATCATCATGCTGTAAACAGAAACAGGATTCATCCGAAAAAATGACGTTTTGCCATTCGTGCACCCAGGTTCGTCGTTGAGTACACTATCGCAGGCGCTCCTGTCTGTGATGCAGCGTCAAGGGTAACCGCCGCCATGGTCTCCGAGCTGATAGTCCGTGCTGCTACAAACGTCGTCGAACTGTTCGTGCAGATGGTTGTTGTCTTGCAAACGTCCCCATCTGTTGACTCAGGGATCGAGACGTGGCTGCACGGTCCGTTTCAGCCATGCGAATAAGATGCTTGTTATTTCGACTGCTAATGATACGAGGCCGTTGGGATCCAGCACGGCGTTCCGTATTGCTCTCCTGAACCCACCGATTCCATATTCTGCTAACAGTCATTGGATCTCGACCAACGCGAGCAGCAATGTCGCGATACGATAAACCGCAATCGTGATAGGCTACAATCTGACCTTTATCAAAGTCGGAAACGTGATGGTATGCATTTCTCCTCCTTACACGAGGCATCACAACAACGTTTCACCAGGCAACGCTGGTGAACTGCTGTTTGTGTATGAGAAATCGGTTGGAAACTTTCCTCATGTCAGCACGTTGTAGGTGTCGTCACCGGCGCCAACCCTGTGTGAATGCTCTGAAAAGCTAATGATTTGCATATCACAGGATCTTCTTCTTGTCGGTTAAATTTCGCGTCTGTAGCACGTCATCTTCGTGGTGTAGCAATTTTAATGGCCAGTAGTGTAATTTCTATTATTAATTACGCAATCCTGTACTGTTTAATACGGTTATTTGAGGATTCACTTATCAAATAATAATCGAAATTAATAACGTAACAGAAACTAGTAGAAATTCGTTTGTTAAGAAAAAGTGTAAACCCTGTGGAATATTGTTATTTCCGCAGAGTGTGGGAGTCGTAAGCTTGCCTCTGATGTCATCGGACGTATTTTTGTGCGAACAATGTAATGTAGGCTTTGCTAATGTGAGATATCAAAATATTGTATGTTATACTAAACTGTGAAAAAAATATATCTACGTAAAAAGAAATGGTGCAACAACACTCTTCAAATTCATTAGTTGATACCTGATGTGAGATTTTCAGCTTCAAGAATCAGGCCCTTAGATAAGAAGAGCTGGAGCCATTTCAACATGACAAGCTAAGTAAACTTCAAACTTTGTTGTAGTCTTCGCTCCTCTCAAATCTTCAGGAAAGACTTCGCTTATTAGTTACTTGAACTGGACACTGTTTAATGTTGATAGTAGATGCAAAAAGCATGGACAGTTGCCAACCCATCGAAAACACAGACGAAACGGAATCATAGCTTGGAGACTGTGCCAAAATCACTCAATTTCCGCGCTTGCATACAAGTTTGCAAACCGCTTCGTGATGATCGGCAATTATTCTCAGGGACGCCGTAGCAAGTTGCAAATTGTATTTGGCTATGCTGTTTCCAAGCCACTATCATTTAAGCTCGTATTGGTCTCTGGGTGTAACAATAAAGTATTAAAACATGTCATGTGTCATATATCTATTAGGAGAACTGTTAAAATGAGAAATGATGAGACTGAACTAATTAAATTAATTGCAAATGGTTGTAAACCTAGCACCTGACACTTACACCACATTAGTCTGCACAGAAAGGATTAACGAATGATACGCAAGGAACGCAATTATAATGCGTCCCATAAGAATGAAGGCTAACAGACAAGAGAGAGCATGAACGTATTAGAATCATCGCAGTCAGCCACAGTATGATTGCTGCTTTATCTTTGAAATATTATTTATGAAATAATAATTACAATTCACAAAATTAATTTACGTAAGTCATTTACATTTGAAGTCACTTACAGCAAATAAATAGAAAAGCACACATTTCTGTGCTTTCATTCATTTTACGACGTTAAATTTACATGAAATTACGTTGGTCTGTCCAGGTAATGCTTCAAGGCCAACACAATCCTGTCCTCTACACCCTGTACTAAAATAATCTGAGCTGGTTTTGGAAATCTTTTCGTTGTAAATAAATGTGAATCATTTAGTCAGCTTTAGCTAACAGATGACGGACGTTGTGTTCAGCAGGTCTATGTACTCGTAAACGACAGCTTACGTAATATGTGGAGTTAAGGATCACAGAAATGTTACTGAGTAATGGAAATAAGTACAAGGCAGGATTCCTACGAAACTAATACACAATGTCTGAAGCATACATACATCGAATTTACTACGGAAGTAGAAGATACTTATAAGACATAAACAATCATGACGTAATTACCTAGTTTCTTTCATAATACAAAATGTGGCGCTTATATTTCCCGTATGGAAATTGGTATAAAGGCACTCACTGTTCTCTTGTGCTATTAAAATGTTAGTACTTTGTCCAACCTCTTCCTTATTCCATTAGAAACTCTCTTCGCCATTGATTTTGTTAGAGTTCGTAGTTCTTGCAGTGAATTTCTCGTCTGCTCTTCTCGTATCGCTCTTTTCGGCTGACATACGGCCTCCACTGCGATAAACATGCCTTACAAATATTAGTTGAGCGTCCCACAAGCCAAACCTCATCATCATCTTGCAAGTATTCGCCAAAGATTTTCCACGTGCTCCAAAACCAGGCTACGTCCATGCCAAGGCAAGACTTCGAAATATTTATCTACAAACCTCTGTTTTGTTGTACAGAAACATGTATAGATGCATTATCTTATTGAAACATTAGACTTAGGTCCCCATATATTCTAATTCATTCTGTCTCTAGCATATCAGTGTACACATTAGAATTCATTCCAGTGTTCACCCAAGCAATACGTGATCTACCTTTAGCGCAGAATGCTGCCCAAAACTCTTCCACCATCAAAATTTCTGCTCATTCTTACCTGCTATTCTTTTCTCATATCATGCCAGTCACATCGAAATTCTTCTCGACCATCTTAAACTTCTTGTCACCAATAAAGATTACTTTACCCCATTCTGAAGCCCATGGCATATGTTTTTCAGAAACTTCATTCTAGGCTGTTTATGTGTGGGTATTGGAGCATGTATCTGCAGTCGTTTCCTGGATGCAAGATGTTTTCATTCGATAAAATTTGTCGTACACGTCTGGCAGTTACTGGCAACTGTAAATCTGCAACAAACAGAGAAGAATAACGTTTTGTGGCTCTTGCTTTGCTCAGAAGTAACAAATCGTTCAAATGGCTCTAAGGACTATGGGACTTAACATCCGAGGTTATCAGTCCCCTAGAACTTAGAACTACTTAAACCTAACTAACCTAAGAACATCACACACATCCATGCCCGAGGCAGGATTCGAAGCTGCGACAGTAGCAGCGGCGTGGTTCCGGACGGAATAGCCTAGAACCACTCGGCCACAGCTGCCGGCCAAAAGTAACAGTTTCGACGCCTGAGAATTTTTTCTTTTTACTTTGTTCGTATTTTCCGCTCTGACCACGTCGTGCGCCGAATCTAATGAAATTATAAATCACTGTACTTGAACAGTTCAATTTTTGGCGATTTGACGATGACAGAGTCCCATTTCCTTATAAGTACCGATTTTTGCTTTTTAATAACACGATAACTGTTTTCCGTGTGGCTATGTCGCAATGGTGATTTATGTACACAGTACGCATTGCCACTAATGGTGTCTATTTCCTATCAGCAGGAAAGGCACGAACACACACACTAACACCACACGCAGCGTACTGCCTTTATACTGAATTTCACACTCTACCACCTGAATCGTTGACGTATTGTTAATACTGTACTACTGGTATCAAATGCGATACCATTAGACTGCATCTGTCAGTATACTGCACCTCATACTATTGCGTATACACTCTGCACAACCAATCCAACCTACAATGTTATTTTTTCTAAAAATATTCATATGCCTTTGCACTGGTTTCCACTACTGTATGTACTTGATTTTGAAATGATTTACACTTATTAATGCGTTCAGTGTAGATACTCGCTGCAGACAATGTTGAAAGCTACTGTTGCTAACGGCTGGAAATAAAGGAATACCAGTCCAATCTCATACACAACCTTTCGACTTTTGTCGAAATAGCGGCCCAACCACCTCAGCCACTGCGCCACGTGTCTTCTTCAGAGTGATCGATTGATACCAGTTGTGTCAGGCCAGGGGGCAGCCAATGGCGTAAGAGGTCAAGTACCAATGACACTCGCCGCTACAAATTACTTGGGGCCTATCATGGAAATGAAATATAGCATTAAACAATACAGTGTCAACCCTATTACGCACACTGTCGTTTGATGGCCGGACGAATGAATATATTAGATTCCAGCGACCTCTACCGATTCGGTACAAGGGAGACTATAAGCCAAGGAAATGTTCTGTGACTGAGGATAGCAACTGCACAGGTACAAAGACGAAAGCTGACTCACCTTTTTCAATAATACGTAAACACAAACAACAGTTTCAAATCGCATTTTATTCCGTTTATAAGACACTTATGATTTATAAAGCAAATTAGCTTTTCGACAAAAATACAGATTATTATTTGAAGTTGGTCTAGAAAATCTTATAAAAACATGTCTGATGCCATATGGACGGAAAACGTGTCGTTCAAGACTTGTCGAACAACCTCTGTGTGAACGAATACAGACATCATTTGACTGGAAAACTTCGATAACAGAATGTATAATCAGTAGTATTCCGATTTTCCTGTGATTACAAGATTTATAAAATTCGTGATTCTCCAAGACAAACTCTCTCAGTCTGCATGACTAGTTCGCCCAACCAAATCACCCTGAATTTAACTGGAGCGCCAAAGTTCACCGTGTTCGCTGACCGTACATACTTGTGAGAATTTCCGTTAAGCGCCCACAGGAAGGTACAATCCATTTGACGCCTGCGGTTTGGGTATAACGGACTGGCGGATGGTTTACCTTGTGACTGCTGCGTGCTCCCCTATATTGCTAAGAAATGCGTCACGTCGCGAGATGTTGTTTACTCTAGCAGGATATACGGAAAACAATCGGCACACAATTAAGGAGATAATGATAGTAGCAGGGACGTAACCTAATGCACCCCGAGGATAAGGAGCCAATACAACCTTTCTTCACGAACGAGCGGTTCTAGGCGCTTCAGTCTGGAACCGCGCGAACGCTACTGTCGCAGGTTCGAATCCTGCCTCGGGCATGGATGTGTGTGATGTCCTTAGGTTAGTTAGGTTTAAGTAGTTCTAAGTTCTAGGAGACTGATGACCTCAGAAGTTAAGTCCCATAGTGCTCAGAGCCATTTCAACCAACCTTTTTTCATATTTGCCCCCCTGCGCCGAAGATGTGGTTCATCTGTAAAGGAGACCGCTTATAAAACACTAATGCCGCCCATTCGTGAGTACTGCTCGAGCGTTTGAGAACCCTATCAGGTCGGACTGAGGGAGGACATAGAAGCTGCTAGATTTGTTACTGGTTGGTTTGATCATCACGCGAGTGTTACGGAAATGCTTCAGGAACTCGGGTGGGAGTGTCTAGAGGAAAGGAGGTGTTCTTTTCGTGAATCGCTACTGAGGAAATTTAGAGAACCAGCATTTGAGGCTGACTGCAGTACAATTTTACTGCTGCCAACTTACATTTCGCGGAAAGACCACAAAGATGAGATAATAGAGATTAGGGCTCGTACAGAGGCATGCAGGCAGTCATTTTTCCCTCGTTCTGTTTGGGACTGGAACGGGGAGAGAAGATGGTAGTTGTGGTAGGAGGTACCCTCCGCACGCACCGTATGGTGGATTGTGGAGTATGTATGTGGATGTAGACGTAGAAGATCTTAAAAATGAAGTACATATGTTATTCAGTAACTATACTTATGACACTTCTAATCCTAGCATAGTTAACATCGATAACACCTGTATTTAAATCCGTACTGATGTATCCAACTGCTCCTACAGCTGTTGCAAGTTCCACGATAAAAATACGTTTCAAACAAATACTAAAGTTACATAAAGAGACATCGCCTTACGAGGAAGATGGCGAGAATTGTCAGTTTTCTCTGGCTGGAGAGAGTGTGTCGCAAAAATGTTCAAAAATCTTAACTATGAGAACTCGAATCGATACTATATACATCCATCAAACTCCAAGATCCACCTGTGAGAGACGATGAACATTCTTCAGCCCCTACGTATTTATTCCGTATAGACTGTGCAGATAAAATTACGAAAATAACTATTAGCACACTAGCACAATGTATTAATTCTCCACACGCTCCAACCGCGATTGTAACAGGAACATACTAAAATGTGTGATCATGTATGATTCAGTAAAAAGTGCCCTCTGCCACGTTGTTTACAGTGATTCTCTGAGTACAGATAAACCTCTGGATTTATAAGCCTACGACAAATGGCAAGAGCACGAAAATTTGATTTTTATGAAATATTGCGCACAAAAGAATGAGGATAAACGCTTTTAAGTAAGACAAGAATTTAGGTCACTAAGACCCCCGCATTTCATTAGCAGTTTACATTTCTACATGAGTATTCAAATTTGCGTATCTCTTCGAAATTATCTATTCGTTTGTTTTGTTTTGTAGTACAATATTATACAGTGTAACAAAAATTTATTCCATTCCTTTCTGGCGAGCTGACACAGCAACCGTTTTGAATTATTTCAAAGTGAAAAACATTCTGGGTTGCAAAGTCATTTAATTTCAGTTAGTTTCTATGACTTCGCAACAAAGACTTTTTTCACGTTTTCAAAAATTATTGTTTTTTTTTTTAAATTAGTTCTTTTTCTTTTTATTTTCAACATAAGAAGGTTGTCTGAATAGCGAAATAAATGATCTCAGAAGAAACAGTTTAGTTTTAGTTTCGTATTTAATTAAAATTTTGAGCTCACTTAGAACACGGAGAAGTGCTGCCATCCACTTTGTAGCTCGCGTAGTACACAGAAAAGTAGTGCGAACAACTTTGTAGCGCGTGCGGTACACGGAGGAGTGCTGCTAACCACTTTGTAGCTCGCGTAATACATGGAGAAGTGCTACCAACCACTTTGTAGCTCGCGTAGTACACATAAAATTGGTGACAACCACTTTGTAGTGTGTGCAGTACACAGTACACAGAGGAGTGCTGCCAATCACTTTGTAACTCATGCAGTACACGGAGAAGTGCTGCCAACAACTTTGCAGCTCGCATAGTACACAGAAAAGTGGTGCCAACCACTTTGTAGTGTGTGCAGTACACAGAGGAGTGCTGCCAACCACTTTGTAACTCATGTAGTACACGGAGAAGTGCTGCCAATCACTTTGTAGCTGGTGTAGTACATAGAAAAGTGGTGCCAACTACTTTGTAGTGCGTGCAGTAGATGGAGAAGTGCTGCCAACCACTTTGCATCTCGTGCAGTACATGGAGGAGTGCTGGCAACCACGTTGTGGCTCGTGCAGTACACAGAAAAGTGGTGCCAACCAATTTGTAGCACGTGCAAAGACACAGGCTGACACTGAATGTGCCAGGGATCCATTACTTGGTCTCGGTGGCGGGCGCGGATGTGAAGGGGTTCAGGGTTCTTATTGCTCAATATGGCGATCGTCCCTTGTTGTGGTCACACGTGGTCGGCTGCAGAGCTGGCGATGAGCATGCCTGCCCTCATGCTTGCTTGCAGTCCAACACTGGGCCACTGTCAATCCCGAGCGACCTACAAACCTAAACGGGCCATTTGACCAGTTAGCCCATTGGAGACCCACAATCCAGGTCCCTCACAAACTCAGTCAGGTGCTGACAACGCTGTTTCACACATACCTGGCATCACCGTCTCCTTCACAGTGATTGCTCAACATCTAGCACTGTTGACGATTCTTGTCTGCCCTACTACGTCTCGTAACCACACTAAACAGGAAACTGTACTAAACACAAAGAACACTAATGCAACCTGGCAGCTGTTGTATCTGTCACAAACAATTTCTATTAGCAGGCTGACCGTTCTTCTGTTAAATGCTGATTGGTTGAAAATATGTACCTTGAAACAAGTCAGCAACAAAAATTCTTACTTCTGCACGAATTTTAGACCGAAAAATGGTACATTAACGCTACCTGCCAACAATGTTTAGAAGAATAAAACAAGAGGAGGATAGTTGTAGCTTACTTTGTGTAAGGTAATAACAGTTGGTACGAATGAACATCTGAATGGATTCTGTGCTTCCACTAATTTGTGATAAACTCATACTATAGCCTGAAAATGTGTAAGTAATTCAGCTTGTAAAAAGTAACGTGCAACGAGCTAGCTTTGCTCAGCGCGTTAAAATATGTTTATAAATATGAAACTAAATATGTTATAAATATGAAACTTAAAGACACAAAGTGATCACGTCATATATCAAGTAAGAAACCGTCATATCTCTCTGCATCTCCAGGTGACGACCTACCTTTCGACATGAAAAGCATGCAAAGAAGTGTTGACTGAAGTGTTAAGGAACGTGCCGGCCGCGGTGGTCTCGCGGTTCTAGGCGCGCAGTCAGGAACCGTGCGACTGCTACGGTCGCAAGTTCGAATCCTGCCTCGGGCATGGATGTGTGTGTTGTCCTTAGGTTAGTTAGGTTTAAGTAGTTCTAAGTTCTAGGGGACTGATGACCACAGCATTTGAGTCCCATAGTGCTCAGAGCCATTTGAACCATTTGTTAAGGAACGTGTATACTGATTGTAATAGTGGATCAGTACGTCTGGTATTTTTGTTGAAGGCAGAAAATTTACTTGAGATAACTCGATGCAGATTGCAAAGTGATCAGTCTATCGTAAATATATCGGAAATTCTAAGCAGTGACAAGGGCTGACAAAAAAAAATTCTTAACTTTAGTTCAGGAGAGCTTAATTTCATTTAAACCATAATCATGCCCAAAATATAGCATGCAATCGTCGTTGCATGAAACATACCTTACACTATATCACCAAAAAGAAAAGAGTTCAGCAAAAGTATTTCACTTCCATTAGAAAGTGTCAAAAACATTTCACTAGATGAGGGTGTCGTGAATTCAACGGCCCTCGTGATATGTAATCCTGATTCTGTACTATACCTCGAGAATTTATCGTCTCACCGAACTACGAAAGTGAATTTCCAGAATGAGATTTTCACTCTGCAGCGGAGTGTGCGCTGATATGAGACTTCCTGGCAGATTAAAACTGTGTGCCCGACCGAGACTCGAACTCGGGACCTTTGCCTTTCGCGGGCAAGTGCTCTACCATCTTTTTTTTTTTATGAAACTTCCTGGCAAATTAAAACTGTGTGCCCGACCGAGACTCGAACTCGGGACCTTTGCCTCTCGCGGCCAAGTGCTCTACCATCTGAGCTACCGAAGCACGACCCACGCGCGGTACTCACAGCTGTACTTCTGCCAGTATCTCGTCTCTTACCTTCCAAACTATACAGAAGCTCTCCTGCGAACCTTGCAGAACTAGCACTCCTGAAAGAAAGGATATAGCGGAGACATGGCTTAGCCACAGCCAGGGGGATGTTTCCAGAATGAGATTTTCACTCTGCAGCGGAGTGTGCGCTCATATACTGGCAGAAGTAAAGCTGTGAGTACCGGGCGTGAGTCGTGCTTCGGTAGCTCAGATGGTAGAGCACTTGCCCGCGAAGGGCAAAGGTCCCGAGTTCGAGTCTCGGTCGGGCACACAGTTTTAATCTGCTAGGAAGTTTCTTACGAAAGTGAAGTTTGAACATAGGTAAATGCACGCTTAAGGTCTGGAAACGCTGCAAACACTAACACGCCAAGCTGCGCAATGGAAGTCAGAATCTCGGGAAACATTCGTAACACGAGATCTGAGAATGATCAACAGATACTGAATTCAGCTCTACTTAATACGTTACTCAACCACAGCAGCGCCTCTGCACTCCAAAACACGCCGACCGGAAACCCAACCCAGGGTACCCTTCGCTTTTGTCTATTTCACTGGTTCCCAACCTGGGGGAAATTACCTCCTGAGGGGTAAAAACTAAACGATTCACGAATATAAATAACTTTCAAAAGGTCATTACTATTATCATAATTCAGTAAGACTCTAACACTGATTATGTAAGTTATTAATAATTACTTTTTCTCAATTAGTAGCATTAATGCGATGGAGGTTACAGGACCCTCACACAGTCCACCCACTACGCACATATGTTGTGGTTTGTCCCGTATATCGCTGATAATAAAAGTGGGACGTATGAGTAACAAATCATAAATATTTCAAGAAAATGTCTTTGTTTCATTACTCACATTGAAACAGACAAATGAATTAATTGACAGCAGGACAATGCAGTAACTAGATCAGGGCTACTAGAGTGCTGTACAAATAATAATAATTATTATTATTATCGTCATCATTACTGTTACTATTAATGGCTGTGGTCAGACACAAAGCATTAACAGCCTGTAGTCTTCCAATTTCTGCCGGTTTAGAAGTAAGGAGGGCAGCAGTCAAGTGATTTACGAGCAGTAAGTAAAGAGCACATATTTTATGTTGGTTCATTTTAAATGGGGTTGCAGTGTGCAGGTCAAAGGTCAAGCAAGTGCCGCAGTGGAAAGGAGTAATGCAGGGGAAGTATGTTTCGCAACAAGGTGCTACCCTCACTGTGGAAAGCTTTCTTGTTTGAGAAGGAGTTGTATCACTTGGGATGCAACACGAATTCCTTCCTCATTCATTCTAACACACACACACACACACACACACACACACACACACACACACACACACACAAACAAACAAACAAACAGAAAATGATTCATCTTCGGCCGGCCGAAGTGGCCGTGCGGTTAAAGGCGCTGCAGTCTGGAACCGCAAGACCGCTACGGTCGCAGGTTCGAATCCTGCCTCGGGCATGGATGTTTGTGATGTCCTTAGATTAGTTAGGTTCTAAGTTCTAGGGGACTAATGACCTCAGAAGTTGAGTCCCATAGTGCTCAGAGCCATTTGAACCATTTGATTCATCTTCCTTAATTTTAAAAATAAAAGTGTTCCAAGAAAATTCCTTCATTCTATAGTTCAGTTAGGTGCTAAAGTTGGTGATTAAGTTGGTGATAAAGTGGGGGAAAGGGGGGGGGGGGCAACGGACGGAGTTTACTCTGCACCCAAGAATAATGGTCTAAGAAGGGTTGATAACCACTGGTCTATTTAAACCGCAAGTTCCCAGCTGAACAAGTGCGACGCTCGCCCCGCCTGTCTGGCGTTACATCTCGCCAAAGGGTTTCACCTACATTCTGAGTGCGCCCATTACGGCGATACTTTCAGAGCTCGACTGCTCAGGACAGCAAGGTCTTCGCAGAGTATTTGTGACTTGAAAAAAAGTGGAAGAGAAATCAGTTATGACAGTTGCGACTGAGACACAACTTTCAAACTCTAATTTTTATATACCATCAGATAAAGTGCATCTGTACGAAGTTAGATCGACATTCAACGATATATTCTGGGTATTCACGTTTTTCTTAGCCAGTATGTACACGAGTGACAAATTACATCCAGAAAATTCAAGTAAGCGCCGCTCGATTTGTCGGGAAGTAGGCAAGGACATAATAAAGCAGTTTTGACGCCAAGTCATGAAAACAGGTTTTTTCTTTGAGGCGAAATCTTTTCGTGTCGTTTCGGTTGACAGCTTTCTTCTCGGAAAAAAAGAATTGTTGTCTCCACTTACTCTTTATTTGTGGTAGTGTGTATCTTACACGCTTCTTGGTTTCTGCAAGTGTTATTTTGCTTCCAAGGATCGGAATTTATTCAGGATCCACAATTTTGGTACTACGCTTATTACTAATCTCATACATGCTAATCTAATTACTTTCGTCCTTCTATAGTTTACTCTCAGCTCATTTTTTGCGTTAATTAGACCATTCATTCTATTCAACAAGTCTTTTAATCCTCCCTATCTTTCACAATGGATAGCAACGTTATCAGCAAATCTTAATACTAATCCTATTCCTGAACCGTGTTTCACCCACTGCTTCTTCGATGTACGTGCTGAACTATAGCTAAATCTTACCTTCTTTATTAAGCCCTGTCTGGTGCCTTTAACTCACCTAAATCCAAACTGGTACTCATCTAACAGATCCTCTCTTTCCACTGTTCTGTATGTTACTCCTGTCAGTGAACTGGAACTCTTGACTGTTAAGCTGGTTGTGTGAGAGTTCACGCATTTATTCACCTCAAATGTGTTAGGGACTGTGTGGAAAATGTTCTTCGCTACGTCCAATAGCATGTGTCCAGTTTTATGTATTTTACACCATAGCCTGAATAACTATTTGGTTACCGTTTTCTCCTACGATTTTAGAAATTTTGTAGGTATGTTATTCATCCCTTCCGTTTTATTACCTTACAAATGTTCCAAAGCTCTGTCAGACTCTTACTCAAATAATGGAACCTGCATGTCTTACAAATGGACTGCCGTATCTTCTTCTAGCACATCGGCAGACAGTTCCTCTGCCTCAGGGAAGCCTTCAATGTACTCTTTCCACCTATCCGCTCTGTCGGGCGGCTGGGGGTTGTTTGGGGAAGGAGACCAGACAGCGAGGTGATCGGTGTCATCAGATTACGGAAAGGACAGGGAAAGAAGTCGGCCGTGCCCTTTCAGACGAACCATCCCAGCATTTGCCTGGAGCGATTTAGGGAAATCGCGGAAAACCTAAATCAGGATGGCCGGACGCGGGATTGAACCGTCGTCCTCCCGAATGCTAGTCCAGTATGCTAGCCACTGCGCCATCTCGCTCGGTTCCGCTCTGTCCACTGAGTTTGACATTGGAATTCAGTTTGCGCACTTAATGTTGATACATTTTTTTCTGTGTGACGGTTAGAAACCTTTCAAAAGCCAATAAAAATTAAAACAGATCGCTCTTCAATACTATCATAATGAGAAAATTCAGATCTATGTGATGAATATGTTCTTCAGACAACCGTTTCATGAAACTTCCTGGCAGATTAAAAATGTGTGCCCGACCGAGACTAGAACTCGGGACCTTTGCCTTTCGCGGGCAAGTTCACTACCAACTGAGCTGCCGAAGCACGACTCACGCCCGGTATTCACAGCTTTACTTCTGCCTTTACCTCGTCTCCTACCTTCCAAACTTTACAGAAGCTCTCCTGCGAACCTTGCAGAACTAGCACTCCTGAAAGAAAGGATATTGCGGAGACATGGCTTAGCGACAGTGTAGTGGGACGAAATTAAACGTCACCCATCCACCAAGTCAGCCCAGTTTGCAGGTGACTATAAGTTTAATTTAGTTTTTGTTTATGTGTTTTCTTATTATTTGTAATAAATGTGAATTATCTAAAAGTTTTGTATTTTTTTTATGTGTTTCATGTACGGAGAGATCGGCGCAACGAACGGGGACAGCATCTTCGTTGCCGCGACAAGAGAGGAAATTGCTGGCCGCTATACGTCGCGGGTCGACAGCCAAGGAGCAACAGAAGATCCTGGAACCGAGTTGTTGCGTCGTGTTTCCAAAAAAATTAAAAATGAATTTTTATACTCTTTTTGTACAACAATGACGTCATAATGAGCTTAGTCTTATTGAAATGTTAGTCACTGTCTGTCAACGCTCAAGTTCACATCTGTATGTGTAGGAAGCTAATAAAATAGTGTATGCTACTAAAGTTGAAACACGTCTCTTGAAGATTTATTTATGAAGAGTTATGTGAACGGATTAATAATATATCTGACAAGATTATTGATTCAGACAGCGTTGGCCAACACTTTGAATCTAAAAAGTTTATTTAATGTGTGATTCTGATATCGATTAGGTCAAGATAACGTGTGTCGATATAATTTTCTGAGAAGAAACAAACGAAATTTAAATTCGAAAAAGTTACGAAAACCAATTGGCCCAAGTGATGTAACTCTCTGCACACGACTCAGCTGATGTTTTACAGTTTCGTTCAAGAACCATTCTATGAAAATTTAAAAAGAATATAAATAATTTTTTGAAGTGAGTGTAACTGACGTGGGTGACGAAGTCTGCACATGGTCATACATATATCAAACGAAAAATAATACGTCGTTACACTACACCATGGCGACCGTGACAGGACTCGAACACCACACCGTGGCGACCTTAGAAACAGGACTTGTGTGCAACTAAGGCACACAGGTACGAAACAAGAAATCAAGAGTCCTTCGGAAGTCAACGCGAGTTTTCGTGGAGCCTTCACCAGCCAGCGGCGACTTCGTGGGTGTGGGCATCTGACGGAGCCGCAGCCAAGCAGTACGGTCACGCAGTTGTTCCACGAGAAGGCGCATCTGTTGGGCAGCAGCTGAACGCTGCAAACCCCGACAACCTTTTTTCTCCCTAAACTAATAGGCCCAGTACGTCAGCTGCGGGGCGTTCCTCCGGCTGATATTAGAGGTGTTGCTGAGGGCTTCGCCTGTCTACGGCGGTGCCGGGCGTGGTTGCAGCCAGCGACGTTTCCGGTGTTCGACTCAGCGTCCGGCCGGTTGCGGAAGCGGGGTCGCAGCATCTCAGCGGCTGCATCGACGGCTGTTACATCTGCAGCCCATAGCAGCACACTGATCATCGAGAACTACAAATTACAATATTAGTGTCCGGTGAGTTTGTTTCAAGTTGGAAGTGGAGTGTTGTACATAGGAAGTGTGCTTTTATAGGATTGTTGATTACAAGTCTGCGTGTGTAAATAGTTAATATCTTACAATAATGTCGGGAAGTGAAATGTCAGACGAAGAGCAATCTATGTCCGATAGGAGCATGAAATCCCTTTTTAGGGCGATAGCTAAATTAAAACAATCTAACGGGGATTTCCTAGCTGAATTAAAACAGTCTAACGAAGAATCTACTGCTAGATTAAAAGAGGAATTAAAACAGTCTAACGAAGAATCTATGGCTAGATTAAAACAGTCTAACGAAGAATCTATGGCTAGATTAAAACAGTCTAATGAGGAATCTACTGCTAGATTGAAACAGGAACTAAAACAGGAATTAAGACAATCTAACGAGGAATCTACTGCTAGATTGAAACAGGAACTAAAACAGGAATTAAAACAGTCTAACGAGGAATCTACTGCTAGACTTAAAGGGGAGCTAACAAAATCAACAGACAGGTTGCAGGAATATCTTAATGAAACCAGTCGAGAATTAAGTGATAAAATAGAGTCTTCTAAAGTTGAAATGCAGGAAAAATTAGTAGGACTTAGTAATAAGATTGCTGATAATTGTAAAAGGTTAGAAGAATATATCCGGGAATCGCGCGGGGAAAAAGCTCGCATGCGAAACGATATCACTGACTTATCCGAGAGACTAGATAGTGTCAATATCTTAGTTGTAAATGAAATACAGAAAAATAACAACATGTTACGAGATGAACCTTCTATGCAAACGGAGACGGTTCGTAGAGAATTAGTGGAATCTATTAAAGAGGTCTCTACCAAACCTGTAGAGATTTCTTCAATAGATAATGTAGAATTAGAAACATTAACTCATCAAGTAGAAAAGGACCATACCGAAATCGAAAACATGAAATTTTTAATTACTGAGATATGCAGTAATCTTGAGACTGCCAAAGATAATAATATTGACGAAGGTACAGAGCGTTCACATCGTGAACACAGTGAAGAATCGATATTAGCTAATCGCGTATCCAATACAGAAATGCGGATACAGGAAATTACGAAACGGTTATCGGAATTAGATAATAACGAGAACATTTCAGGTAGCAGAGGTAATAACATAATCAGAGACAACAGTCGCATCGAATTTGCTAGCACGGATGGCAACAATATGAATAAGGCAGTCACGGCAAGCCAATCCGATGCAACTCCGTCTCTGCCAGCTAAACAAAATCCGACTATTTCTCTCGCAGAATGTCTGGATGACATAACAACAAATTCAAATGTAGCAAGTCGATTTCCTGTATTCAAACCAGGAGGCGAACTGCACCCTATAATCTTTATAAAAGCTTTTGAAACATCATTATCTCCTAAATGGAGTAATGAAAAACGCATTCAATTTGTAATAGGACATTTAGAAGCAGAAGCTGCGGAATGGGCAGTACTGCATAGAAATGAATTCAGGGATTGGGATGATTTTGTTAAGCAGTTTAAACAAAATTATTGGTCAAGGGGAAAACAACAACACTTAACTTTAGAGTTGTTAGACCCTCCTCCATATTCTAAACGGTGGGGAGGTTATAGGAATTATTTTGAATGGCATTTAAACCGTGCTAAATTAATTGAAGAACCAATTATTGGAAGTCATTTAATACGAGTCCTAATTAGTAGGTTACCGTATTACGTAAAGGAAAGAATGATAGAAAGAGAATGGTCACAGCCGTGCGAATTGTTAGGATATTTAGAGCAGTTAGATATACTTAATAGAGAAAGGGAAGACGAGAAGTTTAGATTTGGTAGAAATGACAATCCTCGAAATAATAATAATAATAATTCAGAACCACGAAAAGCTAATAACAACAATCATAGCCGGTTCTGTTATATAAAACGTCAATCTAAAGATAAAGAGAGCCAACAAAATCGTGGTAATAACCCTAAAGTGCGGAAATTACACAGTAACGATCATGAGATAAATCATCCTCAAGTAATTAATGAAGGTCAAGTGGTAGGTGACGTCATCATAGAACGTTCGGAAAACTAGTAAAGTCCTTTAGTACGGGTCAACTAAAGGGAACTATTGGTCAAGATTATCCAAGACCCAATTGCAATTTATCATTAAGCTGCCAAAAGGACGATGACTGGCAACAAGATTTACTTCAGGAAGACAATCAGATAAGGGAGAATGTAACATATAAACCCGTTATTAAAGGTTATATTAAAGATACCGAAGTAAATATTATAGTTGATTCGGGTAGTGAAGTGAGTATTTTATCCAAAGAATTATTTCAGCTTAAAAGGAAATATTGGAATTTCCCGACTTTACCTGTAACTGGGGTGAAAATTATAGGAGTTACTGGTAAAAGAAGTCAAAATATTACTGAAGAAGTTTATGTAACTTTTGAAATTGCTAAACAATTAATTGCTCACTCTGTACTCGTCGTAGCCAACTTAAATGTGGCCATAATTTTAGGTATAGATTGGCTGTGTAAATATAAAGCTATATTAGATTTTAAAGATTCTTCCTTAACCATCCATAAGGAGGCATGTACTTTTAAGGTGAGGTTCTCTAACAGTCAAGTACCTGAAAATTGCTACGAGTCCTTACAGATTAAGTACGCACCGACCATGAACCTATTAACAGATTTTAGTGATCTTGGGTATGCAGTATACCAATGTCAGGCTAGTAATAGTATCGAAACCGAAGTGAAAGAAAAATGTTTATCTACGAATTGTCTATCCGAGCAAGAAAAGGAAGAGTTGGAATCTTTGATGTTAGAATTTAGAGCCGTCTTCTCAGATGAACCGGGGAGAATTAAAGATTACGTTTGTAAACTTAAGATTAAAGATAAGAAACCATTCTTTAAGAAACCTTATCCTATTCCAGTACAATTCAAAGAAGCGGCTAGTAGAGAAATAAATAAGATGCTAGAACAAAACATTATCGAACGATCAGGTAGCGCTTTTAACAGTCCGTTGTGGGTAGTTAAGAAAGCTACTGGTGGGGTACGACTGGTTCTGGATGCCCGTGAATTAAATAAAATTATAGAGATGGAAAGAGACAGACCTATTCCTATGGAGGACGTACTTCTTAAGATCGCTGGTTCTCGTTATATGAGTACAATGGATCTAACCTCTGGCTACCACCAAGTAACATTACACCCGGATTCACGGCAATATACGGCTTTTCTTTTTGAAGGCAGATCATATCAGTTCCAAGTTTTACCTTTTGGACTTAATATATCAGTGTCAACTTTCATTAGGGCATTAGATTCTGCTTTGGGTCAGCAATTGTTACAAAAGATTATTTTATATGTAGATGATATTTTGGTAGCTACTGAAACGTGGGAAGAACACGTAACGATATTACGGGAATTGTTTAACCGTTTAATTGACAGAGGAATTACTTTAAAATTATCTAAGTCTTACTTCGGAAAGGAGGAAGTGAGATTTTTGGGGCATATAGTGGACAGTAAAGGTATTAGGCCAGACCCAGCACGTATTGAAGCTATTGCTCGATGCCCGAGTCCTAGAAATCGGAAACAACTGAAATCATTCTTAGGAATGGTAGGATTTCTAAGAAGATTTCTTCCAGGGCAGGATATTGTTAATCCTAAATTACTAGATTTATTGAAAGAGAAGTCAGTATGGCTCTGGGGACAAGAGGAAGAGGAAGGTTTTAATAAGATAAAAGGAGCGTTAACCAAAGCCAAAATGTTATACCACCCAGATTTCGATCAGGACTTTGGTATGTGTACGGATGCCTCTGATTATGGTGTGTCTTGTGTAATATTCCAAGGTGATCTGACCAATGAAGAGGGATTATATCGGCCTATTGGATTCGCTAGTCGAACTTTAAATAAACATGAAAGAAATTATTTTGTATCCGAGAAGGAAGCTCTCGCAGTGGTATGGGGTTTTCAACGATTTAGAGGATTATTAATGGGAAGAAAAACAATTGTATATACTGATCATCAGGCTTTAATCTTTTTGAACAATTGCCGGTTACTTCACCGTAGGCTATTACGTTGGGTATTATACTTGCAAGAATTTCAGTACGAAATTAGGTATATAAAAGGATCTCAGAATGTAGTTTCAGATGCTTTGTCAAGGCTTCCCGTAGGAATGGAGAATATTAATATTGCAGAAGAACCAGGAACAAATTATCATGTTTATTTCCTTTTGACTAAGGAGAACGAACGTAAGGTTAAACGGATAGTAACTGCTGTTAGATGCAATCAAAGAAATGACGATCAATATAGGGACCTTATACAAAACCTTAATAATGGGGACGAAACAGTTAACACCCGGGGTGTGTGGTTATATTTTAACGACTTGTTGTATTGGAAAGCACAGAGGGAACACCAGAGATGGAAAATCTGCATTCCGGAAACTGTTGTGGACGAGTTAATTACTTATATTCATGAAGGTTACGGGCATTTTGGAATTCATAAATGTATTAAACATCTAATGAAGTATTATTATTTCAAAAATATGTCACGTATTGTGAGAAGTATTATTAGGGCTTGTGAAACCTGTCAAAAGGTTAAAGTTAATAACAAATCCAAGCGTTATAAATTATATGCTGTAATTCCTCGAGGTTTGTGCGATCTAGTATCATTAGATTTTTTCGGCCCTCTGCCTCGGAGTTCAGGAGGATTAACATATGTGTTTGTTGTAATGGAATGTTGGTCCAAACATGTGAAACTATATACTTTGAAACGAGCGAATACAGCAAGCGTTATACGCTGCCTCACCCGAAATTACTTTGTTAACTGGGGCATTCCTAAACGACTTATGTCTGACAACGGTAGTGCCTTTATTAGTCAAAGATTTCAAGATATGATAAGACAATATGGAATCAAACATATCTTAATTTCGAAATATCACCCTCAAAGTAATTTAGTAGAAAGAGTCATGAAAGAATTAGGACGATTATGTAGAACTTATTGTGCACATAAACATACTCGGTGGGCCAAACTAATGCCTGAATTCGAAAAGATATTAAATGAATTGCCTCACCTAACGACGGGATTATCACCTATAGAAATTTTAGGCAAACGAATTATAGGTGAGCCTTTACTAGCTGCTTTACCTTGGCCACCAGTAAATGAGATACAACAAGATATTCCAGACGAAAAAGTTTGCGAACAGATTGTAAAAAATGCCGAACGGAGAATTAAAAGTTATAATCAACAGGCTGTAGAACCCTCATTTCAGGTAGGAGATCTTGTGCTAGTACGATCTCATCCTAAAAGTTCTAAGATCGATAAGGAATGTAGAAAATTCTTCTTTATCTTTGAAGGTCCATATGTTGTACATAAGATTGTACATCCCAAAGCATTACTTCTTATGGAACCTTCATCAGGTGTAATTAAAGGATTATATAGTGTTGATCAAATGAAACCCTTCATTCCTAAATAAGTTAATATTTAGTATATGTTACACACGGAAGAGCGTTCATAGTTTATTCATGTGAAGTTTTTCGTGATAGTTACGTGTTATTTTAAATAAATGACAGAAAGCTTAAACATGTGTTCTACAATAATCTACTGGTACTTCAAGAAGAGAAAGATAACCAAAAGGGGGATTTATATGGCGGAAACTTTGCTCTTAGGTCAAAAGGAATTTTGCATATTTTAAATTTACTCGGATAGTAGGAACTAAAGGGGATGGTTAATAGTTTTAGGGACCATGGGCGTCCAGAGCTATATGGCTCACGAGAACATAGCAGAGTGCCTTTAATAGAGGTTTGCAATAGTGTTAATATAGAACACACCAAACGGGGCTCTCTCGCTTGTTTCTCCTAAATAAATGGCCATTACCCAACAGGGTGTCCGAAGGTAAAGAAAGCCGTGCCGAGATTCTAAAGAAAGTTTTGCTTGATTTCTTCTTGACCTCAGGCATAAATAAGGCATTAGGGAAGAGAATGACGTAAAGTAAATAGTACTATTAGTTATTGTGAGAAACTTATTAGTAATATACATTCTTGAAAAGAATAACTCTAGTAAATAAATGAAACTGAAACTAATCTATCACAATTTGAATGCTCTGTCCTAATGTACAACGTTAAAGAACGTACTAAATTAGTATTTATTAGCAACTATTAACTGAAGAGGAGCAATCTCCCTATATTCGGTTACGAATTACCATAAGAGCACAATTAAGAGTAAATAACAAATAGTCACAACGATATCGTATTAAAAGGATTAAGTCTATCTAATAGCAAGGACTCTAGGTTACGTAAAATGTGAGGAAAATGTATTAACAGTTAAATATTGTATATTGAACAGTCTTAATTTCGGTTAAAACCTGACAAACTGAGCTTGTGGGTGGGGTATGTAGTGGGACGAAATTAAACGTCACCCATCCACCAAGTCAGCCCAGTTTGCAGGTGACTATAAGTTTAATTTAGTTTTTGTTTATGTGTTTTCTTATTATTTGTAATAAATGTGAATTATCTAAAAGTTTTGTATTTTTTTATGTGTTTCATGTACGGAGAGATCGGCGCAACGAACGGGGACAGCATCTTCGTTGCCGCGACCAGAGAGGAAATTGCTGGCCGCTATACGTCGCGGGTCGACAGCCAAGGAGCAACAGAAGATCCTGGAACCGAGTTGTTGCGTCGTGTTTCCAAAAAAATTAAAAATGAATTTTTATACTCTTTTTGTACAACAATGACGTCATAATGAGCTTAGTCTTATTGAAATGTTAGTCACTGTCTGTCAACGCTCAAGTTCACATCTGTATGTGTAGGAAGCTAATAAAATAGTGTATGCTACTAAAGTTGAAACACGTCTCTTGAAGATTTATTTATGAAGAGTTATGTGAACGGATTAATAATATATCTGACAAGATTATTGATTCAGACAGCGTTGGCCAACACTTTGAATCTAAAAAGTTTATTTAATGTGTGATTCTGATATCGATTAGGTCAAGATAACGTGTGTCGATATAATTTTCTGAGGAGAAACAAACGAAATTTAAATTCGAAAAAGTTACGAAAACCAATTGGCCCAAGTGATGTAACTCTCTGCACACGACTCAGCTGATGTTTTACAGTTTCGTTCAAGAACCATTCTATGAAAATTTAAAAAGAATATAAATAATTTTTTGAAGTGAGTGTAACTGACGTGGGTGACGAAGTCTGCACATGGTCATACATATATCAAACGAAAAATAATACGTCGTTACACTACAACAGCCTGGGGGATGTTTCCAGAATGAGATTTTCACTCTGGAGCGGAGTGTGCGCTGATATGAAACTTCCTGGCAGATTAAAACTGTGTGCCCGACCGAGACTCGAACTCGGGACCTTTACCTTTCGCGGGCAAGTGCTCTACCAACTGAGCTACCGTTTCATGTTCGATTTCTTTATATTTTTCCACAAGACATTTCGATTTAGCTCCCTTGCTTGATGTGACTTGACGTGATTCTTAAATAATTTACATTTTTGTGGACCTTATTTTTTCTGTAATTTTTTTTACTTCTCTGTTTCGTAGATCAACTCAGTTCTCACACCTAGTACCCAAGGTTTCTTCGCCATTGCCTTCCTGTATCTATCTGTCCAACATCTGTGATTGAGCTCTCTACGGACAATCATTCCTCTTCAACTGGAATGTCAAATGGGGTGTTCATTATCGTAGGGGCTACTGCTCAGTAGAACTTCATAAGCATACCATCACTCCTCAACACTTCAGTATCCCACTTCTTTACACAGTGATTCTTCCAGAACGAATACTGAATGTAACAGAAAGTAGGAAAAAAATGGGCTCGGGTAATTACTGAGAAAGCATACTGAAATTTTAAAAATCGTTTTAGAGAGATGTATGGTGGCGAGGAGAAGATTAGAAGAAAAGGGATCAGATACTGGACTATCTGCTTAATGAATGCCAGTACAAGGACTCGAAGAAGGAGATACTTACGGAGTAGTGAACTGGTGATGGTGAAGGGTGGTGAGGGGAGCCTTTAATTTTAGTGCCCAGAATGCTCGAAACATACGGTAGTAGGGACGTTCAACAAATATTGCAACACTTTTTTTCTGGAAGCAGGTTAGTCTTATTCTGGATTTCAATACACCATTTCATTCCTCATCTTTTCGTTACAAAACCCTATTTTTCAACTTAATGTCCGTTCAATGCGATGGCCTTACCCCACCTTATTGGGAGGGCTTGTATGCCCGCATGGTACCACTCCACTGGTCGATTTCGCAGCCAACGTCTTGCCGTCATCTGCGTGCTGCATTCCGCGGAGTGCATCATCCAGTGGAAGTCGGAAAACCGTGCGGTCTCAGGTGCCTTCGCGAGGTTCCCCTATCGGAGGTTCGAGTCCTCCTCCGGGCATCGGTGGGTGAGTTGTCCTTAGCGTAAGTTAGTTTAAGTTATCCGAGGGACCGATGACCTTAGCAGTTCTTTTTTATTCCACAAAAATACTAACAAACATAGCTATCTTACAATGAAATGACATAAGTAATGTGACAGATAATTGCAGTCATAAATTACAGCATTCAAAGAGTGAGGAATGATATGCGGTTTTTAGCAGTAGCACACATTTAGCACCTTCACTCTTCAACTGGTGGCAGTTCAGCACGCACATTTTCTTCTTCTGCAGCCTGAGGTTCCTCATCATCATTTCCCAGACCCAAATTTATCATTCAGTAAATCCTTGATGTGTGTTCCTTCCAGGGTAAATTACGTGGACAGAAGAGCAGTCTCGAACAGCGGCATCGCAAAGTCTTTCACTGACTTGTTATTTTTGTCAGTTCCAGCCTCCTAAACGCATCCTTAGGGAGTTCACGATCTTCCTTTATAACAGATGAAACCTTCCCGTCTCCTCTATATCTCCTTTGTTACGCAACCTTCCCTTCTACAATAACCTATGAGACTTTCCCTTAGGATTTCTATCTCTTCTTAATAATAACAAATAAAATCGTCCCTTTGAAATAAATTCTCTTTCTCAATCTTAGGATACAAATGTAAATGCTGCTTATTAAAAGTGATTTTCTGATTATTTCGACGAAACATAGAACGTGTCGTCGTCGTGGCCCTCAGTCGTTACCTGCAATAACCCAAAACTGTTCCTTATCTTTTTTACTGTTACTGGATCGCAATTTGACTGCTACATCGAACTGCAACATGACTACACTTACTCTGTTTTACTATTCTCTATTAGCTGCTGGTGGGCTGTCATAATAAGTGATTGTATTTATTACCAAAGCTGACGTTATTCTATAATAGAATGGCTCTGAGCACTATGGGACGTAACATCTATGGTCATCAGTCCCCTAGAACTTAGAACTACTTAAACCGAACTAACCTAAGGACAGCACACAACACCCAGTCATCACGAGGCAGAGAAAATCCCTGACCCCGCCGGGAATCGAACCCGGGAACCCGGGCGTTCTATAATAGAAAAGCTGACGTTATTCTTTAATTAATTTGACTGAAGTTACGTAATTCATACTTAAACTTTTTCTTGACAACAATAAAATTTTGCAAAGTTTTACGTTGATGGTTTTTGGGATGGATTATAATCACTAATGCAATATTGCTGGCAAAAATTAATTATATTCTGAACGAAATGATTTTACAAATGTTCAAATGGGACTTACTTTTTACAATAATCTTACAACTAGCATTGCGCAAACATACCTTCAGTAGTCTTGAGTTTCTCAAAAAAAAAAAAAAAAAAAAAAAAAAACTCAATAATATTAGTTCCTCTTACGATAATAGTTAGCTGATGTCTCTGTACATCCGTTTATAATCTCTTGTAAATCATAGCTGGTGGTTGGCAGGCACACCGCTCCTCACAACCTCTCGCTTCAGACCTGCTACCGATTCGCTTCAGTTCTCGCTTACTACTGACTTCCTACGAACGCTAAAGTGCGGTCTCTCCCGCCAACAATGCTTTCTGGTGCAGACAATCCCTGCTACCATTACAAAATGAATCAACGCGAGGTCTTTCCCGCTCTTTTCTTAAAATGTGTCCATACGCGGTCTCTCCCTCCCTTTTTAAAATTTTATCAATGTGCGGTCTCTCCTGCCTACAATACAGGGCTATTACAAATGATTGAAGCGATTTCATAAATTCACTGTAGCTCCATTCATTGACATATGGTCACGACACACTACAGATACATAGAATAACTCATAAAGTTTTGTTCGGCTGAAGCCGCACTTCAGGTTTCTGCCGCCAGAGCGCTCGAGAGCGCAGTGAGACAAAATGGCGACAGGAGCCGAGAAAGCGTATGTCGTGCTTGAAATGCACTCACATCAGTCAGTCATAACAGTGCAACGACACATCAGGACGAAGTTCAACAAAGATCCACCAACTGCTAACTCCATTCGGCGATGGTATGCGCAGTTTAAAGCTTCTGGACGCCTCTGTAAGGGGAAATCAACGGGTCGGCCTGCAGTGAGCGAAGAAACGGTTGAACGCGTGCGGGCAAGTTTCACGCGTAGCCCGCGGAAGTCGACGAATAAAGCAAGCAGGTAGCTAAACGTACCACAGCCGACGGTTGGGAAAATATTACGGAAAAGGCTAAAGCAGAAGCCTTACCGTTTACAGTTGCTACAAGCCCTGACAACCGATGACAAAGTCAAACGCTTTGAATTTTCGGCGCGGTTGCAACAGCTCGTGGAAGAGGATGCGTTCAGTGCGAAACTTGTTTTCAGTGATGAAGCAACATTTTTTCTTAATGGTGAAGTGAACAGACACAACGTGCGAATCTGGGCGGTAGAGAATCCTCACGCATTCGTGCAGCAAATTCGCAATTCACCAAAAGTTAACGCGATTTGTGCAATCTCACGGTTTAAAGTTTATGGCCCCTTTTTCTTCTGCGAAAAAAACGTTACAGGACACGTGTGTCTGGACATGCTGGAAAATTGCCTCATGCCACAACTGGAGACCGACAGCGCCGACTTCATCTTTCAACAGGATGGAGCTCCACCGCACTTCCATCATGATGTTCGGCATTTCTTAAACAAGAGATTGGAAAACCGATGGATCGGTCGTGGTGGAGACCATGATCAGCAATTCATGTCATGGCCTCCACGCTCTCCCGACTTTTAACCCCATGCGATTTCTCTCTGTGGGGTTATGTGAAAGATTCAGTGTTTAAACCTCCTCTACCAAGAAACGTGCCAGAACTGCGAGCTCGCATAAACGATGCTTTCGAACTCATTGATGGGGACATGCTGCGCCGAGTGTGGGAGGAACTTGATTTTCGGCTTAATGTCTGCCCAATCACTAAAGGGGCACATATCAAACGTTTGTGAATGCCTAAAAAATCTTTTTGAGGTTTTGTATGTGTGTGCAAAGCATTGTGAAAATATCTCAAATAATAAAGTTATTGTAGAGCTGTGAAATCGCTTCAATCATTTGTAATAACCCTGTACTTTGGTGCAGACATTCCCTCCTACCACAGTTATTTCCAACATGACAAATGTAAATTATTTCTACTTAATCCTATTAATAAAATATAAACATCTTTCATAAATTGTGGTTTGACAATAGACAATAGAAATATATACGTCTTACAGAGATACCATATGTTTGCCATCGTATTCTTGTATTCTGCTGTACTACTGATTTATTTTTCATGTGTGACTTGCAGGTGACGTTAGGGTAGTGAACATGACACAACCCATCCCCTCTCCACGAGGAATCCAGTTCGTAACCTATGCCCATTCTGTTGAAGACAAATCGGAGCATGTTACCATATTTCTTATTGTGATTCTTATACTTAACTGTTTTCTCGAATTCATTTTTCATATACATCTTGTATTCAATATTTTCATGGCTCCAAATATTGTTAAAAATGTAACTTGTATATTTGCCCATTAACCAAACAACTGCGTTATTTTTTGCCTGAAGGTAGTAACTTTCTTCTGGTCCGAAGACAATGTTAGTCGGTACATTGTTTGCTGAAGGTCTTGTTATCTGAGCAATTTTCTCCCCGGTCCACCTCCAGTTGATAATACGATGTCCACATGTGTACCGATCAGGCACACTATCAACGAGGTTGCATTTGCTGCAGAGGTTAGTGTCACTTAAACCGATGGCAAAGAGACGCTCATTAGTGCTGATGATGTTATTGACTACCTTGTACCACGCTGTCCTCACGTCAGACGAAAGAACGTCAATACTTTTGTTTTTCCAGACCACATTCCATTCTATTCCAGCATATTTAGTTTCTACGTTATTTTTCCTTTCATGTTTACGTCTTTCAACTAAAACCGCCTTCGCTGTAACGATTTTGGAGTTTAAAAGATTTTTGCTGAGATAGCTTAGTTTAAGATAATACTCACTAATATGTTTTACTTTGAAACTTATTTTTTGTTTATTTATCGGCGGCTCTACACTTTCTGGCCTGACAATGTCGTATAGTTTTGCTGTAATGCACCCTGGATCTCCCATAGGAACTTACCACAAGTTTCCAAGTCGGAAGGTGCGAGATCCGGGCTGTACGGTGAATGAGGAAGAACAATCCAAAGAAGTTTTGTGAGCTCCTCTCGGATGGGCAGACTTGCACAGGTCTTGCGCTGTCATGGAGAAGTTTGCATTTTTGTGACGACGAACACGCCGAAGTCGTTTCTACAATTTCGTGATTATAGCACAGTTACACTACTGGCCACTAAAATTGCTACACCAAGAAGAAATGCAGATGATAAACGGGTATTCATTGGACAAATATATTATACTAGAACTGACATGTGATTACATTTTCACGCAATTTGGCTGCATAGATCCCGATAAATCAGTACCCAGAAGAACCACCTCTGGCCGTAGTAACGGCCTTGATACGCCTGGGCATTGAGTCAAACAGAGCTTGGATGACATGTACAGGTACAGCTGCCCATGCAGCTTCAGCACGATACTACAGTTCATCAAGAGTAGTGAGTGGCGTATTGTGACGAGCCAGTTGCTCGGTCACTATTGACCAGACGTTTTCAATTGGTGAGAGATCTGGAGAATGTGCTGGCCAGGGCAGCAGTCGAACATTATCTGTATCCAGAAATGCCCGTACAGGACCTGCAACATACGGTCGTCCATTATCCTGCTGAAATGTAGGGTTTCGCAGGGATCGAATGAAGGGTAGAGCCACGGGTCGTAATACATCTGAAATGTAACGTCCGCCGTTCAAAGTGCCGTCAATGCGAACAAGAAGTGACCGAGACGTGTAACCAATAGCACCCCATACCATCACGCCGGGTGATACGCCAGTATGGCGATGACGAATACACGCTTCCAATGTGCGTTTATCGCGATGTCGCCAAACAAGGATGCGACCATCATGATGCTGTAAACAGAACCTGGATTCATCCGAAAAAATGACGTTTTGCCATTCGTGCACCCACGTTCGTCGTTGAGTACACAATTGCAGGCGCTCCTGTCTGTGATACAGCGTCAAGGGTAACAGCAGCCACGGTCTCCGAGCTGATAGTCCATGCTGCTGCAGACGTCGTCGAACTGTTCGTGCAGATGGTTGTTGTATTGCAAACGTCCCCGTCTGTTGACTCAGGGATGGAGACGTGACTGCACGATCCGTTACAGCCATGCGGATAAGATGCCTGTCATCCCGATTGCTAGTGATACGAGGCCGTTTGGATCCAGCACGGCGTTCCGTATTACCCTCCTGAACGCACCGATTCCATATTCTGCTAACAGTCATTGGATATGGACCAACGTGAGCAGCAATGTCGCGATACGATAAACCTCAATCGCGATAGGCTACCTTTATCAAAGTCGGAATCGTGATGGTACGCATTTCTCCTCCTTACACGAGGCATCACAATAACGTTTCACCATGCAACGCCGATCAACTGATGAGAAATCGGTTGGAAACTTCCCTCATGTCAGCTCGTTGTAGGTGTTGCCACCGGCACCAGCCTTGTGTGACTGCTCTGAAAAGCTAATCATTTGCATATCACAGCATCTTCTTCCTGTCGGTAAAATTTCGCGTCGGTAGCACGTCATCTTCGTGGTGCAGCAATTCAATTTTAATGGCCAGTAGTGTAATACTCGACCGTTGCAAAATGATGGGGGGACATAAAACAGAGTAACCACTTCAGAGTCCCAGACAACCGCCGCCATGTCATTAGCGACTAAGGGTGCGGCTTTGAAGTTTTCTTCGGCGGAGAGGTGGTGTGGCCCCATGAATGGACTGCCGTTCTGTTTATGGTGCGAAATGATGAACACATGTTCGACAAAAAATTGTCACGATCATCCTCGTAGCGCTCAAACGACTCCGCACAGAGGGTCCTCCGTCGCTCTTTGTGGTCTTATGTTGGGCCGCGACGAAGCCAGCGGGCACACAGCTCTGAGTACCCCACTGCTCGAAGACTGTATCAGCACTACCAACGGAGACTCCAGTTCTGCAGCTGCGTGTTTGACTGTGATTCGACAGTCGTCTCCAGTGAGAGTACCCGCACTGCCCAACACTCCAGAAGTCAAAGCTGTGTGCGGACGGCCGGCAAGGTTTGTTCCACCTTGTTGTGGTGATGACGGACGCCTCGCCCAACGACTCACCGTGCTTTTGTTCGCTTCCAGGTCCCTTGTAGACATTGTGCAAGCGCCTGTGCATATCTGCGATGCTGTGGTTTTCCGCCATAAGAATCTCAATAACAGCTCTTTGTTTCGAACGCACCTCGGTTACAGAAGCTATTTTAAAGTCTACGTATGACGCCGCCAGGTAACAGAACTTCATGAAACCACTGGCACTGAAAGGTCAAGGGAATATTGCACGGGGTCTAACAACGGATTCCGAATTTTTCAATCGAAGTTGGGAGATAAAAAATTGTGTTGCATTACCTATAGAAACTCAGAAAGTTTCGTTTGAATGCCCCTCGGTCACTGACATGACAATCACCGAGGAGCACTCGATCGAAGGCTTGTTGGTTTTTAACCATTTGACGCCACTGGAAGATCTAGAAAATTTTATCAGTCACGGGTCCATTTCCAGCATCCTGCACAACATTATGCACATCACAAAGTTCGTTGACCTCTGGGTTCCGCGACTGCTCTCGCACATTCAAAACGCTCGCCAAAGTGGTGCCGCAGCGAAAATTTTGTAGCACCGTCAGGCCAATCTACACGGCCGGCCAGAGTGGCCGAGCGGATCTAGGCGCTTCAGTCTGGAAACGCGTGACTGCTACGGTTGCAGGTTCGAATCCTGCCTCGGGCATGGATGTGTGTGATGTCCTTAGGTTAGTTAGGTTTAAGTAGTTCTACGTTCTAGGGGACTGATGACCTCAGATGTTAGTCCCATAGTGCTCAGAACCATTTTTTTAACCAATCTACACGACTTCTTTAATCAGCTAACCACTTTGAGCGAATGTTGGGTGGATCGTTATGACGAGACAGAATGGCAAAGCAAACAGTAGAAACACTAGGATCACCAACGCCAAAGATTCCGTTTTCATTGATCAAGGTGATGATGAGTGGCTTTTGGTGCTACCATCGTGTGGTCCCAAGGGACGGCCCCTCACTCAAGCATTCTACCGAAATCTGCTGTCGTGGTTACGAGAGGCTGTGAAGACAAACCGTCGCAGAAAGTGGGCAAAAGGGTGTTTTTCTTCCACGAGGGCTGCCCGGTTCGTTCAGTCACATATGCTGCTTCTTTTGGTAATTATATTTTGCTCCACTTCCCGTTTTCTCATGACACGTTTCACACTGAGTTCTTCCTCTTTACTCGTATGAAGAAACGATGGGTGACTGACGTTTCTCATGGAGCGACATGTCCTGAACAGCCATCATACAGATTTCTACCGGGTGGTTATGCCTAAATTGTAGAAGGTCCATTGTTGGCGCTACTTATCGTATACTTAGGCTATACACTGATCAGCCAGAACTTTATGACCACCTACCTACCATCTATAAACCCGTGCAGGTGATAGAAACGTCACGTGGCTTGGAATGACTGCTAGTCAGACACACTCGCGTTGCATGTAGTATCAGTGAGCGAGCTGTCTGTGTGTAGAATTGAGAAGGGCGCGGTCTATCTGAGTTTGACCGAAGGCAGGTTGTGATGGCCTGGAGGCTTGGCACGAGCATTTCGAAAACTGCACAACTTGTCGAGTTGCGAAGCCTCCACCGCAGGGGATACAATACGGCGACCATGTTGAGCCCAGGAGTGGCCTGCGACTACAGTATGCTCCGGCTTTACCACTCGACTCACTGAGAGCCCAACCACAAAGTGGTACTGCCCTGAGAAAAAAAGCTGAAGCACACTGAAGGAGTTAATGAAATGAAACTTCATGGCTTTAGAGGGTTTGCTATGTTATTTCAGCGATTACAATACCTAGTCAAATTTAGAAAGAACATGACATTATCAAGTCGTACTGCATGGAACAAAATCGACGGACGTGAATGTAATTTCTGAAGTATGGCTAGGCGGTGTGATAGGACCCTTACTCTTTACACTGCGTATAAATGATCTAGTAAAAACCGTCCGTATCTCATGACTGTCCGCACACGACGCTGTTATCTTTAAGAAGGTAGCAACGCCAGAAGATACTATCGACTTGCAGAGTGACCTGCAGCTGGTTGATGAATGGTGCAGGCTCTGTATATAAAGAAATGTAACATATTGTGCATACACAGGAAAAGAAATCCATTACTGTACAACTAAAATATTGATGAGAAACTGCTGAAATCAGTACCTACCGTAACACATCTAGCAGCAACTATCCAGAGCTATCTTAAGTGGGCTGGCCACATAAAACAAATAGTGGAAAACGGTGATGGCATACTGAAGTTCATAGGGAGAATCTTAAGAAAATGTAAGTCATCTACAAAGGAAGTGGGTTATTCTTGAGTACTGTTCGTCAGTATGGAATCCTTACCATGTAGGACTGATAGAAGAGACAGAGAAGATCCAAAGAAGAACGGCGCGTTTCGTCCCGGGATGCTTTAGTAGACGTGAGAACGTTACTGAGATGCTCAACGAACTCCATTGGCAGACGTTACAAGAGAGGCGTTGTGCATCACAGAGAGGTTCACATGGCTCTCAGCACTATGGGACTAAACATCTGAGGTCATAAGTCCCCTAGAACTTAGAACTGTTTAAACCTAACTAACCGAAGGACGTCACACACATCCATGCACGAGGCAGGATTCGAACCTGCGACCGTAGCGGTCGCGCGGTTCTAGACTGAAGCGCCAAGAACCGCTCGGCCGCACTGGCCGGCCACAGAGAGGTTTACTATCGGAACTTTGAGAGAACATTTCCTGGAAAGAGTCGGATAACATATTACTTCCTCCAATATACACTCCTGGAAATTGAAATAAGAACACCGTGAATTCATTGTCCCAGGAAGGGGAAACTTTATTGACACATTCCTGGGGTCAGATACATCACATGATCACACTGACAGAACCACAGGCACATAGACACAGGCAACAGAGCATGCACAATGTCGGCACTAGTACAGTGTATATCCACCTTTCGCAGCAATGCAGGTTGCTAGTCTCCCATGGAGACGATCGTAGAAATGCTGGATGTAGTCCTGTGGAACGGCTTGCCATGCCATTTCCACCTGGCGCCTCAGTTGGACCAGCGTTCGTGCTGGACGTGCAGACCGCGTGAGACGACGCTTCATCCAGTCCCAAACATGCTCAATGGGGGACAGATCCGGAGATCTTGCTGGCCAGGGTAGTTGACTTACACCTTCTAGAGCACGTTGGGTGGCACGGGATACATGCGGACGTGCATTGTCCTGTTGGAACAGCAAGTTCCCTTGCCGGTCTAGGAATGGTAGAACGATGGGTTCGATGACGGTTTGGATGTACCGTGCACTATTCAGTGTCCCGTCGACGATCACCAGTGGTGTACGGCCAGTGTAGGAGATCGCTCCCCACACCATGATGCCGGGTGTTGGCCCTGTGTGCCTCGGTCGTATGCAGTCCTGATTGTGGCGCTCACCTGCACGGCGCCAAACACGCATACGACCATCATTGGCACCAAGGCAGAAGCGACTCTCATCGCTGAAGACGACACGTCTCCATTCGTCCCTCCATTCACGCCTGTCGCGACACCACTGGAGGCGGGCTGCACGATGTTGGGGCGTGAGCGGAAGACGGCCTAACGGTGTGCGGGACCGTAGCCCAGCTTCATGGAGACGGTTGCGAATGGTCCTCGCCGATACCCCAGGAGCAACAGTGTCCCTAATTTGCTGGGAAGTGGCGGTGCGGTCCCCTATGGCACTGCGTAGGATCCTACGGTCTTGGCGTGCATCCGTGCGTCGCTGCGGTCCGGTCCCAGGTCGACGGGCACGTGCACCTTCCGCCGACCACTGGCGACAACATCGATGTACTGTGGAGACCTCACGCCCCACGTGTTGAGCAACTCGGCGGTACGTCCACCCGGCCTCCCGCATGCCCACTATACGCCCTCGCTCAAAGTCCATCAACTGCACATACGGTTCACGTCCACGCTGTCGCGGCATGCTACCAGTGTTAAAGACTGCGATGGAGCTCCGTATGCCACGGCAAACTGGCTGACTCTGACGGCGGCGGTGCACAAATGCTGCGCAGCTAGCGCCATTCGACGGCCAACACCGCGGTTCCTGGTGTGTCCGCTGTGCCGTGCGTGTGATCATTGCTTGTACAGCCCTCTCGCAGTGTCCGGAGCAAGTATGGTGGGTCTGACACACCGGTGTCAATGTGTTCTTTTTTCCATTTGCAGGAGTGTACATCTCGCGTAATCACCATGGCGAGAAAATTTGAGAAATTAGAACGGGTACAGAGGCTTACCGACAATCATTGTTCCCACACGTCATTCACTTCAGTTCAATTAGTGGTACCAGAAGTACCGTCCACCACACACCATTAGGTGACTTGTGGAGTATGATGTGGATATAGATGACCCCACTTGACAGTATAGAGTTGCACGACCTGTGGCCTGAGTCGGTTGGGAAGGGTGTGTCAGGGGCCGCTGTGTGCTCTCCTGAGGCAAACCGACTCGCACCTGTTGTAACTGGGACAGGGTTGACGTCCAAGCTCGTTCCACAAATGTTCTATCATGCACAGATCCGATGATCTTACTGACTGCGAGAGAACCTTAACATCACGTTGACAGTTCAACATGCCACGTCTGGACGGTCCTTGCCCTCTTGAAAAATGGTAGCAAGATACTGTCACATATCAGGTATCAGATGAGGACGGAAGGAATCCGTGACATACTGCTGTGATCTAGGAGTTCCCTCAAACACTATTATCCCTGACCTGACGTCATACGCGATGTCTCCCGACACCATGAGTCCACGACTAATACCGCTGTACCCCTCCGAAATGTGAGAAGAATGAGATCTCTTCCAGGTCATGTCGTATTCGCTTATTTAGTCACCTGGGGTAGTGCAGATACGCGTTTCATCACTGAACACAATGGGAAGCCATTCATCAGCTGTTTATGCTTATGCTTCCAGGTCGTGGCACCATTACAAACGGCGACATTTGTGTATGTTAGTGGCAGCCTACGCGTGGGATGGTAAATGTCTGGTCTGATTGCTGTTAGTGTCCAACCAATGGCACAGGTTGACAAGGGCTGTTTCGGGGATTCCATTACTTGTTCTCTGTTGCCAACCACAGATTTGAAATGGTTACGATCGACTTTGTACGCAGTACATCGGTCCTCCCTCGTGGTGGTGAGAAGAGTATGCTTGCCATCACATTCCCACGCAATCCACCATCGGGCCACTGTCAGATTTGAATGCCCCAAAAATCTGGATATCCTACGATTCGACCAGTCAGTCACATGGAGATCCACAATGAGGTTCCTTCAAAGTCTGTCAGACGCCGATAACACTGTTTCATGCAGGTGCAAGAAATCTGCGTCTCCTTCACAATGACCACCGATCGTCTCACGCAGCTCTCGGCAGTTAGGCCTAGTAACAACAGTCAAGTTGATGAACACAAATGTACTCTGGCGGCTGTTCTACGTGTCGCAGATAACTGTAACGCAAATCACCTACATTAGCGGCAATGGTGTGTACGTGTAGGAAGCTACACTACTGGCCATTAAAATTGCTACACCACCAAGACGACGTGCTCCAGCCGCCAAATTTAACCGACAGGAAGAAGATGCTGTGATACGCAAATGATTAGCTTTTCAGAGCATTCACACAAGGTTGGCGCCGGTGGCAACACCTACAATTTGCTGACATGAGGAAAGTTTCCAACCGATTTCTCATACACAAACAGCAGTTGACCGGCGATGTCTGCTGAAACGTTGTTGTGATGCTTCGTGTAAGGAGGAGAAATGCGTACCATCACGTTTCCGACTTTGATAAAGGTCGGATTGTAGCCTATCGCGAATGCGGTTTATCGTATCGCGACATTGCTACTCGCGTTGGTCCATATCCAATGACTGTTAGCAGAATATGGAATCGGAGTGTTGAGGACGGTAATATGGAACGCCGTGCTGGACCTCAATGGCCTCGCATCACTAGCAGTCGAGATGACAGGCATCTTATCCGCATGGCTGTAACGGATAGTGCAGCCACGTCTCCATCCCTAAGTCAACAGATGGGGACGTTTGCAAGACAACAACCATCTGCACGAACAGTTCGACGACGTTTGCAGCAGCATGGACTATCAGCTCGGAGACCATGACTGCGGTTACCCTTGACGCTGCATCGCAGACTGGAGCGCCTGCGATGGTGTACTGAACGACGAACCTGGGTGCACGAATGGCGAAACGTCATTTTTTTCGGATGAATCCAGGTTCTGTTTACAGCATCGTGATGGTCTCATCCGTGTTTGGCGACATGGCGGTGAACGCACATGCGAAACGTGTATTCGTCATCGCCATACTGGCGTATCACATGGTATGGGGTGCCACTGGTTACACGTCTCGATCACCTCTTGTTCGCATTGACGGCACTTTGAACAGTGGACGTTACATTTCAGATGTGTTACGACCCTTGACTCTACCCTTCATTCGATCCCTGCGAAACCCAACATTTCAGCAGGATAATGGAGGACCGCATGTTGTAGGTCCTGTACGGCCTTTCTGGATACAGGAAATGTTCGACTGCTGCCCTGGCCAGCACACTGTCCAGATATCTCACCAATTGAAAACGTCTGGTCAATGGTGGCCGATCAACTGTCTCATCACAATACTGCCAGTCACTACTGTTGAACTGTGGTATCGTGTTGAAGCTTCATAGGCAGCTGTACCTGTACGCGCTATCCAAGCTCTGTTTGACTCAATGCCCAGGCGTATCAAGGCCGTTATTACGGCCAGAGATGGTTGTTCTGGGTACTGATTTCTCAGTATCTATGCACCCAAATTGTGTGAAAATGTAATGATATGTCAGTTCTAGTATAATATATTTGTCCAATGAATACCCGTTTATCATCTGCATTTCTTCTTGGTGTAGCAATTTTAATAGCCAGTAGTGTACATTGACATCCCACCCCATCTTGGACGTGCATTTCTTATTTTGGCAGGAGGTGTATTTTAATAGAAGTACAGTAATTCTCTTCAACCAGTACACAGTTTCCAGAATGAATCTTCTGTTCTGCAGCGCTGATTAAGCTGTTTTCAAAGTTGCTGGCTGAATACAACCGTATACCGGACCGAGACACCGAATCCTTTGTCTTTGACGGGCTACCGCTGTACCACCTGAGCTATCGAAGCAGGGCTGGCGACCCAGCGTCACAGCATAATATTGTTTCTTTTAATAGGGTTAGTCCTACGAGGTGTAGTGTAGTATGGAAGGTAGGGGAGAGGTGTGGTAGGAGCAGGCTTGGAAGGTCGGGTCACGACACGAGCCCAGACATCTCAGTCGCCAGAGCTATTTCCTGCGTAGGGCAGGAGATCCAAGTTCGAGCCTGTGTCAGGTACACAGTTTACAGCATTAATGTGGCAGACAGTTTCAGTACCCGACTGCATTCTTCCTTGTTTGATGGTCAAGTGGACGTATTCTGAATATTACCAGAAGTGCCTCTAGTGATACGGTGAGGCAGCTACGGGCGCCGGTGGCGAGGAGGCTGTCCAGCGCTCCCCGCTGGAAGAGGCGGCCGCCCGCCTGCGGTCGTCGCTCCAGCGAGGCACACACACGGCGCCTGCCGATCGACCGACCGTCCGCCCGCACAGAAATAGACGGAGGCGGCGGCGGCGGCGGAGGCGCCGGGCGCAGTAGGCGTCGCGGCTGCCAATCAGCGGGCGACGCTCGCATCTCAGCGGTCACTGTACGAGGAGGGCCCGGGTTCTGTTCCAAGCTGCAACCTCTTCCAACAACCACAAGCCTGTCACGGAACGGAGAGAGTTTTAGCGCTGTTAGCCCACTCATACAGATACGTACACCTACAGCTACGTCTGTACTCTTCACACCTCTGTGATGTAGGTGCCAGAGGGTACTTCTGATTGTGTTAGCTGTTAGGGATTCTTCCCTTTACATTCATGTCTGGAGCGCTGGAAGAATGATCGCTTAAACGCCTACTTGAATCCTATACTGAGGTAAGAGGAGTCATCGAACAGCTACACAGCTACATGCACTAATACGGAGGGCTGTAGTATCGCGTACACAAAGTAGACTACTGGCCATTAAAACTGCTACACCAAGAAGAAATGCAGATGATAAACGGGTATTCATTGGCCAAATATATTATACTAGAACTGACATGTGATTACATTTTAACGCAATTTGGGTGCACAGGTCCTGAGAAATCAGTACCCAGAACAACCGCTTCAGGCCGTAATAACGGCCTTGATACGCCTGGGCACTCAGTCAAACAGAGCTTGGATGGCGTGTACAGGTACAGCCGGCCATGCAGTTTCAACACGATACCACAGTTCATCAAGTGTAGCGACTGGCGTATTGTGACGAGCCAGTTGCTCAGCAACCATCGGCCAGACGTTTTCAATTGGAAATGTGCTGGCCAGGGCAGCAGTCGAACATTTTCTGTATCCAGAAAGGCCCGTACAGGACCTGCAACATGTGGTCATGCATTATCCTGCTGAAATGTAGGGCTTCGCAGGGATCGAATGAAGGGTAGAGCCACGGGTCGTAAAACATCTGAAATGTAACGTCCAATGTTCAAAGTGCCGTCAGTGCGAACAAGAGGTGACTGAGACGTGTAACCAATAGCACCCCATACCATCACGCCGGGTGATACGCCAGTATGGCGATGACGAATACACGCTTCCAATGTGCGTTCACCGTGATGACGCCAAACACGGATGCGACCATCATGATGCTGTAAACAGAACCTGGATTCATCCGAGAAAATGACGTTTTGCCATTCGTGCATCCAGGTTCGTCGTTGAGTACACCATCGCAGGCGCTCCTGTCTGTGATGCAGCGTCAATGGTAACCGCAAGCATGGTCTTCGAGCTGATAGTTCATGCTGCTGCAAACGTCGTCGAACTGTTCGTGCAGATGGTTGTCGTCTTGCAAACGCCCCCATCTGTTGACTCAGGGGTCGAGACGTGGCTGCACGATCCGTTTTAGCCACGCTGATAAGATGCTTGTCATCTCGACTGCTAGTGATACGAGGCCGTTGGGAGCCAGCACGGCGTTCCGTATTACCTTCCTGAACCCACCGATTCCATATTGTGCTAACAGTCGTTGGACATCGACCAACGCGAGGAACAGTGTCGCGATACGATAAACCGCAATCACGTTAGGCTACAATCAGACCTTTATCAAAGTCGGGAACGTGATGGTACGCATTTCTCCTCCTTACACGAGGCATCACAACAACGTTACACCAGGCAACGCCGGTCAATTGCAGTTTGTGTATGAGAAATCGGTTGGAAACTTTCCTCATGTCAGCACGTTGTAGGTGTCGCCACCGGCGACAACCCTGTGTGAATGCTCTGAAAAGCTTGCATATCACAGCACCTTCTTCCTGTCGGTTAAATTTCGTGTCTGTAGCACGTCATCGTCGTGGTGTAGCAATTCAATTTTAATGGCCGGTAGTGTATAAAAGAACAGGCAATTGTAGTCTGGCGATTCACGCGAAAAAGTTTCCGACGTGATTATGGCCGGACGGCGGCAATTAAGAGACTTTGAAATAGGAATGGCGGTTGGTGTTAGACGCATGGGACATTCCATTTCAGAATTCGTTAGCGGTTTCAGTATTTTAGGTACAACGTGTCAAGAGTGTGCTGAGATTTCAGGCATTATCTCTTACCACGGGCAAAGTTTTGGGAGATGCCCTTCACTTAACGATCGACGGCAGCGGCGTTTGCGTAGAGTTGTCAGTGCTAACAGAAAAGCAGCACTGTGTGAAATAATCGCACAAATCAATGTGGGACGTACGACGAAGGCGCCAGTTAGGACAGTGCGGAGACATTTGGTGTTACTGGGCTACGGCTGTAGACGACCGACGCGAGTGCCCTTGCTAACTGCATGACATCGCCTGCAGCGCCTCTCTTGGGCTCGTGACCATATTGGTTGGGCCCTAGACGATTGGAAACCGTGGCCTGGTGCTGCTGAGTGCAATTTCAGTTGGAGCTGACGGTAGGGTTCGATTATGGTGCAGACCCCACGAAGCCATCGACCCATGATGGCAACAAGATACTGTGCAAGCTGGTGGTGGTCTATTGATCGTGTTAACATGGATTGGACATGGTCCTCTGGTCAAACTGAACCGAGGACTGGAAATCGTTACATTCGGCCACTTTGAGACCATTTTCTGCCATTCTTCTACTTCATGTTCCCAAAAAACTATGGAACGTTTATAGATGTCAATGTGCCATGTCACTGGGCTACCACTGATCGCGATTGGTTTGAAGAATATTCTAGACAATTGGAGAGAATGATCTGTCGATCCAGATCGCCCGACTTGAATGTCGTGAAGCATGCATGGGAAAAATTCTAGAGATCAGGTCTTGCGCAAAATCCTGCACTGGCAACACTGTCGCAGTTATGGACGGCAATAGAGTGAGCGTGGCCCATTATTGATGCAGGAGCTGCCAACGACTTGTTGAGTCCATGCCACATCGAGCTGAAGCACAATGCCGGGCAAAATGAGGTCCGACACGATATTAGGAGGTGTCCCGTGACTTAGTCTAATCTTTTGTTTGCGATGCCTACTGGAACAGTACCTAGAGTGTTGTAATACTTGCTATACCACCTGAAGTTGGTTCTAGAAACCATCTAAGTAGACTTTCACTAGATGGTTTGTGGTAATCTCCAGACGTCTGCCAGTTCAGTTTTTTCAGCATCTCCGTGACGCTCCTCCTTGGGTCGTACAAAGCAGTGACCATGCGTGCTGAGATTCTTTATACAGGGTGTCCAAGAGGAATGGTCACTATTCAAAGACATGACAGGAACGCTCATTTGAAGCAAGTGACTTCATATTCCGAATGTTTCCTCAGATAGGACACATTTAATGTACATTTGTTCTGGGCAAGTGGTGAGTACCTTCGTGTCTTACCTACGCAAGTCCAAGCTGCTTCGTTGCTTTCAAACGTCTTTGCTCGGGATGTCTTTCTGCTCGTTGAATGCACAGCTGTGCATGGTGTGTTGTGAGAACAGTAGTGTCTGGGACTGAGAGTGTTATCAGTAGCCGGCACGGTAACTCAGAGTGTTCGGTCAGAGGGTTAGCTGCCCTCTGTAATAAAAGAAACGGAGTTAATGGATAAACGATGAACTGAAACGGATGTCGTGCGACGTCAGCCCTGAGCAGATACAATGAACAAAAATGAGACTTAAAAAAAAAGTGGTCAGCGCGACAGAATATCAATCCTAAGGGCCCGGCTTCGGTTCCCGGCTGGGTGGGAGATTTTTTCTGCGCTCAGGGACTGGGTGTTGTGTTGTCCTGATCATCATCATTTCATCCTCATCGACGTGCAAATCGCCGAAGTGGCGTCAGATCGAAAGATTTGCACCCGGCGAAAGGTCTACCCGACGGGAGGCCCTAGTCACACGACAATTACATTTTAGTGCATCAGAAAGAAGCTAAGGTTAACTGTGTTTGAACTCGCACTGGGTAAAATGCCACACATGTACACTAGTGAAAAATACGCAGATATAGTGTACTTATGACATGGTAATGTCCCTGCTGCTTTCGGTCAATACCGTCGGCACTTTCGGACACGTAGTAGAGTGTTTACGAGAGTTTTGAGCATACTACGTGAAACAGGTATTCTTGTGAGTTTCCATTCTTCTTCTGAATCTGTAGTTCAACAAACTATGCAGGACCAGCAACAGATGGTTGAAACGGTGCAGCGTAGTTCTACTACCAGCACACGGTGGCTTTCTGTACGTATTCATGTCCCATGATCACGTATGTAGCGAACATTACATGCTGAAAACTTGTATCCATTTTGCGTACAGTGTGTCCACAATCTTCACGATGGCAACAATGCCACATGACTTGAATTTTGTCACAGGTTAAATGACAATCGTCATTTTCTTCCATTAATACTATTCACTGATGAAGTTACATTTGCACGGAATGGAAGCAAGAACACACGTAATAATAACCGATGATCGCAGGAAAATCTACACGCCCCAGTGTAAACCAATTTTCAAGTTCATTTATCGATCGGTTTTTGGTGCGTTATGATGGGTAACATGTTGATAGAACCAGTAATTTTAGGAGAGCGAATGACGGGACAGAATTACTCGCATTTCTTGCAAGATCGATTTGTTGAACACCCTGAGGATGTTCCTCTGGCCTGGCAGACAGCAATGTACTTGTAGCGTGACGGAGCCCCTCCGCATTTTATCAGACGTGTGGGGGAACGTCTCAGCCGCACTTACCCTGATCGCTGGATTGCTTGTGATTGGGCAGTTAACTAGCCACCAAGATCGTAGACCTCACGCAATTAGATTTTTGTTTATGGGGTTTACAGGCAAAAGATGAATACGTGAAATGAACTGCTCGGTCGCATCGTGGACGCTGCTGCCTTCAATGGGGACCGTGCAGGGCACTGAGACAAACAACACATTAAGTTCTCCCAGGAGTCCACAAATGCGCTGAAACTGACGGTGGGATATTCAAACGTTTATTGTAAACTGTACAGCAGCTGCAGTGTGACGTGTACAATAATGTTATTAAAAATAACGACTATGTTGAAAATACGTATGCTTCAATTGATACTTCCTGACAATGTACTGAATAACACAGAAAGACTATGTTGAAAATACATATGCTTCAATTGATACTTCCTGACAATGTACTGCATAACACAGAAAAGAAATAACAACGTACATTAAATGTGTTCTATCTCGGAAACCATTGGGAATAGGGCGTTGGTCCATATGAAGTTTTTCCTTTAAATAATGGTTCCTGTCATTTTCCTGATTATTGACCATTGCTCCTCCGACACCTTGTACACGTTCAACATCCCGTGTTAATCCTACCCAATATGGAGTCATATTGTCACGTAGAAGACGGTGTAATTAGACAAATGACGAACACTAACTTCACTTAACGAAAGTTTATTCAGCACTGGCACAGACAAGAGCGTGGAGCGAACTGCCTCCGGCCGGAACACATACAGTAATTTACAGCTACAGAACATTACAGTACAATGATGCTTGACATTTGTAGATACTTCTAGAACGTACTCGAACCGAATATAGAAATTAAAATTGTACACTCCAGGTGAGTTTTGAACTCATGACCCTTCATGCAACAGTTTAGTATCATAACTTTTTTTTTAAAATCTCATTTAGTTCTATATTGTTCGTTGAATTTGTCGTGGCGGACGTCCGATGACATTCGTTCAGGTTCTTCACTGATCCGTTTACTCAGTTTTTTTGTTACAGAGGGTAGTTACACCCTCTGACCGAACACGCAGAGCTACCGTGCCAGCAGACCACGAAGCCACCGTGCCACTCAGCTTTTTTTTTTTTTGCGACAATGTCATTGAGCAATATTGTAGTATCCGTGCCGCGCGGGATAGCCGTGCGGTCTAGGCGCCTTGCCACGGTTCGCGCGGCTTCCCCCGTCGGAGGTTCGAGTCCTCCCTTGGACATGGGCGTGTGTGTTGTCTTTAGCGTAAGTTAGTTTCGGTTAGATTAAGTAGTGTGTAAGCCTAGGGACCGATGACCTCTGCAGTTTGATCCCATAGAACTTACCACAAATTTCCAATTTTCTAGTATCCGTCGCGTGAATGTTTTGCAAGCAATTGTATTTTTCTGACTGTACTTCTACCTATGAGTCATAATCTGCCACCATGTTGAGATTGTTCTACCGGGTGAACCAGAACTCTATCGACAAACTTTTGGAGGTTGTTCAGGGATATCTTTTGAGTATTTCGGTATAAGGGACCAACGAGCCCCATTATAATAGAGTAATAATACTTATTCAGTCTGTTACCTCAGTCACATTCGCTACAGTGCAGTCCCATCACAACAATAAAAAACAGTGTAAGATGCAATCACCAAAATGTACAAAACATCTGGTTTCTCTTGGAAGGCTTTGTACAGAAGGTGTTGGCCTGTGATATGACCGAGCGAGGTGGCGCAGTGGTTAGCATCCTGGACTTGCATTCGGGAGGACGACAGTTCAGATCTACGTCCGGCCATCCTCATTTAGGTTTTCATGATTTCCCTAAATCGCTTAGGGCAAATGGCGGGATAGTTCCTTTGGAAGCGCACGGCCGACTTCATTCCCTAATCCGATGGGACCGATGACCTCGCTGTTTGGTCATCGAGGGGGCAGCTCACCACAGGCGTCGCGTTGTGTCGCTCTTCCATTGATTTTAGTGAACCCGCACACGAAGAGCGTACCGCTCAGTCCAGTTCGAAACTCACCTGATCTGTACAATTTTAATTTCTATATTATGGCCGGCCGCTATGGCCGAGTGGTTCTAGGCGCTTCAGTCTGGACCGTGCTGCTGCTACGGTCGCAGGTTCGAATCCTGCCTCCGGCACGGATGTGTGTGATGTCCTAAGGTTAGTTAGATTTAAGTAGTTCTAAGTCTAGGGGACTGATGACCTCAGATGTTGAGTCCCATAGTGCTTAGAGCCATTTGAACCATTCTGTTTTAGGATCGAGTACACTTAGCCACAGCCTGGGAGATGTTTCGAGAATGTGATTTTCACTCTGCAGCTCATTGTGCGCAGATATGAAACTTCCTGGCAGATTAAAACTGTGTGCCGAACCGAGACTCGAACTCGGGACCTTTGCCATGTCTCCGCAATAGCTTTTCTTCCAGGAGTGCTAATTCTGCTACGTTCGCAGAAGAGCTTCTGTGAAGTTTGGAAGGTAGGAGACGAGGTACTTGCAGAACTGAAGCTGTGAGGAGGGGTCGTGAGTCGTGCTGGGTAGCTCAGATGGTAGAGCATTTGCCTACGAAAGGCAAAGGTCCCGAGTTCGAGTCTCGGTCCGCCACACAGTTTTAATCTGCCAGGAAGTTTCATATCAGCGCACACTCCGCTGCAGAGTGAAAATCTCATTCTGGAAGTCGGAGATTGGTCTGCGTACTGATAAAAAGGACTTCCAGAAATATGATTCGCCACCCACGTTTAAAGGGAAGGGGAACCGAGACTTGCTGTAGGAAAGGCAGTAGAGAAACGTGGTCCGTCTGCCGTATTACGTCTTAGAACTCGTTCAAATCGGACGTGCTCTGTGCAGACGACGAAAGGACTTGCTATCTTGTGCTCTTTTGTAGTAGATAGGTGTTCGGACACTGTATTTGATGCTGCACTTCGACGTTGTCTGAAATTCACCGCACAGCTGAGAGTTCGCTTCTGGTTCAGCGAACAGTATTAGAGAGCACTTCATCTGTTGTACAGTGAAGTTATAAGGCAGTATTCATTTAGCAGTATTCGGGCCACAGAGCTCTGCATTCCCGCACTTCTACCATTCCGGTCATATAGCATACGCTCTAGTAGTATAGGACGTATTGATAAATTGCTGAGATCACAAGTACTATTCTTCCTGCACTGCGATTCCACACTGCTTACTGGGGTAGTAATTTCTTCTAATATTTCGTATAGCGATGACGTCAGTCATTCTGTGTGTATCAGCAGATCGCGTGTTTTGAGCAGGACAAAGCTAAGCAGTGAAGGGCCAATACCAACGCAAAGAAAATCTGTATCCTATACTATTTCTGAGAATATTAATTTTGTCAATGATTTCATTGTCTACGGGTTCAGTCTAACATAAATGCGATGAAGATAACTGCATTTGTTCTTTCAGAGCTATTAATTTATGCTGATCATTTAATGTACTTGTGTTTGATTTATCTGATATAGCATAACTCTTGAGTCAGTTTGAAGGGGCATGATGTGGTCAAGAGTGTGGAAAAGCGATTTTAGTTTTTTATATAATTCAATTGCCTAGATCGTCAGTTTATAAACTGATATGACGGGTTTCAGCAGAGGTAGCAATAATCTTCAGATCTAAAATAGACAGAAAAAATACTGTTCATAAAAAGTTGTGTCTACTTGCGATATGTGTTGGCAAGTTAACTTACGATAGTAAAAGAGTTCATCAAGCTAAAATAATAAAATACGGGAACAAGATATGAGGAAATAAAATGATAATTCTAAAGAGAAGTCTGCTAACGCACAACTGAAGGTGCTCCTTAATAAATGAGGAAGTTATTAGGAGCCGGCCGGAGTAGCCGTGCGGTTCAAGGCGCTACAGTCTGGAACCGCGAGACCGCTACGGTCGCAGGTTCGAATCCTGCCTCGGGCATGGATGTGTGTGATGTCCTTAGGTTAGTTAGGTTTAAGTAGTTCTAAGTTCTAGGCGACTGATGATCTCAGAAGTTGAGTCCCATACTGCTCAGAGCCATTTGAACCAAGTTATTAGGAAAGAAAATGTAGGATAAAGAAAAGGAACGTTGTACCACCAAGACGTTCATCGCACGTCAGTAAATTACGAAATAATGTAAGAAATAAAATGTATGATGCGGAAGGGCAGAATGGGGCCGTTGCGCCACTGGGACGTTCATTGCGTCCAGCAGGGGTCGCTTTCTCCCCCAGCGTTGTGTCTTGTTGCTGACCAGATTTCAAAGAGAAAACACCGAGAGACTTGTGTTTAGACCTGACACTGGACTTCACTACTACACTTACGCTTATGGTACGTTTCGTGTCAGTTATGGTGATATTTTGAAATCGATAACAGGCCTATGACGACGCAGAAGCAGAAAAGCCATAGCAATGTATCTTCATTTTGTGAACTGGAAGGGAAGATGCTGGTATATTATACATAAATAAAGCAATCTTCTTTTCAGAAATAAAAAAAATTGATATATACGTTTTTATTGTAACAGTCTGGAGATATCTTCAGAAATGTTTAGTAGCTTACTATTTTAAATAGGTACAGTTTGTTAATTCTAAAAATCATGTAATATGGTTAATCAGTGATCAGATACAAATTATATATTTCAGCTTAAGATTTACCATTGCTGTATGAATATTTGTCAGAAGAATGAATCGATTCTAAAATCCCAAACTTCTGTGCAAGATAAACTGAAATGACTTTTCACAACAATAACTTTCATTGTATAAAAACAAGAATGACTTTTTTTCGTCATGTCAGAACATGTTAACCAAGTTGAAAACCTTTCCATCTACAGTGTTCGTATCTGGCAGACGTAACACAAAATGGACAATTTTCTCTACATTTTTCAAAAAAAACATTATAAATTTCACATTTTTTTAAAAATATTGCAGTCCATCTTTCTTCTGGATGTACAGTCTGAGTAACACAGGTTTGATGTGCTGTTCCATTACGTTCTTAAAAAGTTCAAGTTCGTCGAATGATGAATTCTCATTGAAAGCAGAAGCAGGAACCATATTCAGACAAAAAACTGAGGGAACCCTGACATGACGCCAGTGAGGCAGACTGTCGCAAAGAATCCGATATAGATCCCAATTGTCTGAAAACTGACAAGAGGTCTTCTTTATGTAATTCACACAGTCATCAAAAAACGCCTGGAATGATTTCAACACCTTTTCTGTATTAATTACTTGTTTCACAAGATTTTTAAACGTTTACTTAATTGTTCTTATGAATCTGTTGACCTTTCTAGATATTAACTTTTGTATGAGACTGTCAATCAGATTAGAAATTCCAATGGGTAACACGTTTTGACTTTCAATTTGTTTAATGAAGCAATAAAAAGTTCTTCCTGATCTGTTGAAAATCTCAGCCATTTTGAGAAAGAGTTATTAGAGAAGAAATTTTGCAAATTTTGATGGCGGTCGTGGAAGGGCAAAAAGTATGACGTAAGTTCTTCGAAAATATCCAGGGCCCTCTGTAGTACATGAAGAAGAGACACCTAACGTGTTTTGCTGTTACTTAACAGGGACTTGCATTCGGCATCAGGAAACTCACAGAATTCTTTTAACGCATGGTTTCTAACATTGCATGTTTCAAAATATTTGTAAATTCGCAGAACACCTGCTGCTGATTGAAAACTATTGTGCAAAACGTGAGCACCACACCCAATACCGACAAGAGATTTATTTAATTCTACCTGAAATTTCTGGTAAACATTATGTGTTCCACTACTGCTGGCCACCTCAAAATTTGTATTTACATTGTCTGAATAAAGTGCAATTAAACTGAAACTTCCTGGCAGATTAAAGCTGTGTGCACCGACCGAGACTCGAACTCGGGTACCGAGTTCGAGTCTCGGTTGGTACCCGAGTTCGAGTCTCGGTCGGTGCACACAGTTTTAATCTGCCAGAAAGTTTCATATCAGCGCACACTCCACTGCAGAGTGAAAATCTCATTCCGGAAAGTGCAATTACTTTGTGAGTTGAACCATATTTTGTCGAAATTGTCTCAATAATTTAAATTTGTGTATCAGCTGTTTCTTTTGGAACATCACTAATATGCAAAATATTGGCTTTGAAGTCGAAACCAGGAATGGTAATATCCTACCAGTAACGGAATCATTTTTATTGCTTTGTGACTTGATGCAACAGTCATCATTTATTTAGAAATTTTAGGAATGGAAACAGATATAAGTCATAGAGCAAGATTGATAGTATACATTGTAAGATGGCAAGAACTATGCCCCTTACATGAAGTCATTAAAGATCACCGAACTCACGTTGAGCGAACAGTAGGGCTGAACAAAAATGACTGACAAGGCACAATGCATCTTGTAGAGGGTATAGTATGGGCGTATTGGAATGATTAATGTTGGGTGATGGTTTTAAAGTAATTCACACAACATGAAAACTTTGTGGAAATGCATCGATTTCCTGGAGGCTAGTTTATCCCAGGGAAGTATTCAGAGTTGACCACGGTCGGGGGCGTGCACAATTGGGGAGTGGCGAAGGGAAATGACAATAGGCAGCTTAGGGCAGCTCAAACTCTGAGAAAGCGGTAATGGGGCACGGCCTCCAGCTGCCTTAAGATGAGTGACAGTGAGGGATGGTTGATCCCATACTGGTGTACTGGGAAGCAGATGGAGAACTTGTATGCCTGTTGATAAATGTCCGTCATCCCGTTTTCAGTCAAACATGGGAGAAAGCCGTGCAAAGCTATGGTGGAGCGGTCAACAGAGGCCAAAATATGCATGTTCGTGACTATAGCAACTTCATGCTGAATTCACTGTTCGCAGAGTCTGAAGTAAATCAGGTGAAGAGCAACCGAATGAAATACACCAGCCTCCGATGGGAATGTAGGACCAAGGAATTTGAAGTACTCTCCTGGGACTCAGAACTCCGGAAAAATTGGTGTTTTGTGCAGACGCTAACCTTGATGGGTGGCCTGGGAGGAGCTAAATAGCACAAGTTGAGAGGAAGGGAAATTTTGTGGGAATTTGTTCACTTCCCAGAGCAGACATTGGTCGGCACTGGGAAGCGACGCATAATTAACGTGACTTGCGCTGCAATTGGCGTAAGTGATTTTGCTGGAGGGTAAACCAAGGTGAAGAGCAGACTGGCAGAAGTCTCCATAGAGGTCTTCCATTCACAGCTTGCCTAGAGTGCGGACGTGGCGTTCTTTACTCAGCTTGCCTGAGAGAGAGTGAGCATCTCTGCAGTTTGGGACATAGCACACAGAACGATTGATAGAAGTTTTCGTTCAGCTATGTACTGAGCAAGGCAGCTAGGAGTGAATAGATGAATGTAGCCTTGCAGCACCAAGAGGCCAGCCGACGTCCGCATGATGACGCCGCCCCACCACGCTGAATTTGGTGATATTGCACCCATTCCGGCTTGAGATAGGCCACTGATTAATTTGTTGGATCACGTCACCAAAGATTCCACTAGGGCTTCATGGGCTGTGTATTGTAGAATTCTTCTCGCACTTTGCAATACGCCTGGGTCAGTCGATAGGAATTAATTTTGATTTATCGTGCTTTACTCCACATAAATGCAATTTATTCGTACTGCCTGTTAGCAGAGTCATGTAATGTGATGCATGAAGGTCGTGAGTTAAAATAAATTTGTGCTAATCGACTGCATCTGCTCTCAATCAAGTAGTTGAAATCCCAAGTCACTTTCTTAATTAATTTTATGTTCAACATTTGCATCTGGTGTTCAATAGCTGAAAATAACATCAATGTGCACCCCTTTTAATTAAAAGGGATCAGTTCTGAATCAATTAATGTCAACACTACCACTGCAGTTCAATCAGGAGTCACAGGGCCTTATTACTTTCTTTGCATTATCCGATATTGCGGCAGTTTTTGCACCCTCTGTTGATCAGGTTAGTCAATTAGCTGGGGTGAACACACGCCAAAACCAGATAAGTGACGGGTGGGGTGTCACAACATTATGTACATGAAAGAATAGGGAATGATAAGAATGGAAGGCAAAGAACGAAGTTCTCCCATTGAAAGGCGTGGAAGACAAGGATACAATCTTACTTCCATACTGTTCAGTCTGTAAGTCAAAGAAGTAATGACTGAAATAAAAGAAACTACAAAAGTGGGATTAAAATTCAGGATGAGACGATAACAATGATATGATTTGCTGACGGCATTGCTGTTGTCAGTAAAAGTGTGGAAATACTGCAAAACCCGCCGAATAAAATGAACGTTCTAATGAGCACACATTAGAGAGTAAGCGAGAACCGAAGAAAGAGAAACACAACGAAAAGTAGCACAAATGAGATTAGTGATAAACTTCACATCACAACTGGGGACGACCGAACAAAATTAACAACTGCTACCCTAGAAGCAAAATAAATCATGATGGGACGAAGCGAGGACGGTATAAAAAGCAGAGTAGAATAGACAAAAAGAGCATTCCTGCCCAAGAGAAGCCTATTGGTGTCAAACATAGGCCTCAGTTTAAGGAGGATATTTGTAAAGACACACATTCGGAGCAAAGCATTAGATCTAAGTGAATCACAGACAGTGGAAGAACCGGGAACAAAGAGGATCATAGAGATGGAGATGCGGTACTGTGCCAGGGAATAGCTTTCACGGTTTTAGAGGGAGACGGGAGGGGTAAAAACTGCAGGGGAAGACAGATATAGGAATACATTCAACAAATAACTGAGAACAAAAATATGGCTCTGAGCACTATGGGACTTAACATCTGGGGTCATCAGTCCCCTAGAACTTAGAACTACTTAAACCTAACTAACCTAAGGACATCACACACATCCATGCCCGAGACAGGATTCGAACCTGCGACCGTGGCGGTCTCGCGGTTCCAGACTGTAGCGCCTATAACCGCGCGGCCACTCCGGCCGGTTAAACTAAGAACGTTGGGTGTATCTGATAGTCTGAGGCGGAGTTGAACAGGAGATAACGTCATATCGAGCACCATCAAACGAGTCGGAAGACTGATTATACCCCTTCCCTCAGTCCTCCCTCTGTCCAAAACACAAAAAAGGAACACGTCTATTGGTAAGAAGATTAATGACGAGCCATCGCTGTTCGTTTGATGATCTCACCCTGATATAACAATTTTTCTGGGACTACAGTACTAACCATTAAAATTGCTACACCAAGAAGAAATGTAGATGATAAACGGGTATTTATTGGACAAATATATTATACTAGAACTGACATTTCATTACATTTTCACGCAATTTGGGTGCATAGATCCTGAGAAATCAGTACCTAGAACAACCACCTCTGGTCGTAATAACAGCCTTGATACGCCTGGGCATTGAGTCAAACAGAGCTTAGATGGCGTGTACAGGTACAGCTGCCCATGCAGCAACACGATACCACACTTCACCAAGAGTAGTGACTGGCGTATTGCGACGAGCCAGTTGCTCGGCCACCATTGACCAGACGTTTTCAATTGGTGAGAGATCTGGAGAATGTGCTGGCCAGGGCAGCAGTCGAACATTTTCTGTATCCAGAAAGGCCCGTACAGGACCTGCAACACGCGATCGAGCATTATCCTGCTGAAATGTAGGGTTTCGCAGGAATCGAATGAAGGTTAGAGCAACGAGTCGTAACACATGTAAAATATAACGTCCACTGTGCAGTGTACCGTCAATGCGAACAAGAGGTGACCGAGACGTGTAACCAACGGCACCCCATACCATCACGTCGGGTGATATGCCAGTATGGCGATGATGAATACACGCTTACAATGTGCGTTCACTGCGATGTCGCCAAACACGGATACTACCATCGTGGTGCTGTAAACAGAACCTGGATTAATTCGAAAAATGACGTTTTGTCACTCGTGCACCCAGGTTCGTCGTTGAGTACACCATCGCAGGCCCTCCTGTCTGTGATGCAGCGTCAAGGGTAACCGCAGCCATGGTCTCCGTGCTGATAGTCCATGCACGATCCGTTACAGCCATGTGGATAATATACCTGTCAACTCTACTGCTAGTGATACGAGCCCGTTGGGATCCATCACGGAGTTCCGTATTACCCTCCTGAACCCACCGATTCCATATTCTGCTACCAGTCTTTGGATCTCGACCGACGCGAGCAGCAATGTCGCGATACGATAAACTACAATCGCGATAGGCTACAATCCTACCTTTATCAAAGTCGGAAACGTGATGGTAGCATTTCTCCTCCTTACACGAGGCATCACAACAACGATTCACCAGGCAACGCCGGTCAACTGCTGTTTGTGTCTGAGAAGTTGGTTGGAAACTTTCCTCATGTCAGCGTGTTGTAGGTGTCGCCACCGGCGCCAACCTTGTGTTAATGCTCTGAAAAGCTAATCATTTCCATATCACAGCATCTTCTTCCTGTCGGTTAAATTTCGCGTCTGTAGCACGTCATCTTCGTCTTGGTGTAGCATTTTTAATGGCCAGTAGTGTATATTTGATACCACAAACAGTCAACCTCTGCAGACCTCTTATGTGTAAACTTACGTCGTGCCGAAGTAACGTGACATGGAATGCGCTGTATGCTGTCGGCACGATTATGTTTTGCGCAAGTGAATGATCTCACCAGAGATGTCTCAGCTCTATGCTGACGCAGCAGAGAATCGTTACCTCGCACTGTTGCCTGAAAGCAGATTAGGAGACTACTGTTGTCGCCTGGCAGCGCTGTACCACTGTGCCGTGAGTGAATGCTCTATGTTTATAAATCCATGACTATTTGGAGTATGATGGTTCGTTTTATTTGAGTATGAAGGTTGGCAACTACATCTTCACTTACGGTTCTAAACGGAGCATTTATTTGCCTTCTCAGATATGTGAACTGCACTTAATGGTATTTAGTGTAACGTGACTACCCTCGCGAGTGAATTTAATCTAAGCAGAAGATTAAAACTTATGCTCATCTGTGATGCTATTACAATGGTCTCTGGTCACTCAGTATACATAAACGGTTAATATGAAGGACCAACAGCACTACCACATACTTCACTGCCATTACTGCTGTAAACAGAAAAATATCGTCATTGATTGAACTGTAAAGAAATGTGGAAAAACTTGAGTGACATTTCTGCTCCCTGTAACGTATGGCGGTTCTCTTTAAATGTAGATAAATAAAAGGGTGTATGAATTCCAAAAAGATCTCCTACTCCAATTCTTTGTCATTTACAAAACAGATGTGCTTGTTGTTGCTTATAGACTAGGATAATGGAATGTAGTCGAATGCTGAGGGAATTAGACTAGGAAATGAGACACTTAAAGTAGTAAACGAGTTTTGCTATCTGAGAAGCAAAATAACTGATGACAATCGAAGTAGGGACGATATAAAACGTAGAATGGCAATGGCAAGAAGTGCGTTTCTGAAGAAGAGAAATTTGTTAACATCGGTTATAGATTTAAGTGCCAGGAAGTATTTGTATGGAGTGTAGCCACGTATGGAAGTGAAACATGGGTGACAGACAGTTTAGACAAGAAGAGAATAGAAGGTTTTGAAATGTCATGCTGTAGAAGAATGCTGAAGATTAGATGGGTAGATCACTTAACTAATGATGAGGTAGGTGAGCGTGTTCGGTCAGAGGATTAGCTGCCCTCTGTAATGAAAAACTGAGTCATTGAATCAACACTGAACTTTAACGGGTGTTATGGGACATCCGCACCGAACAAATGCAACGAAAAAAATGAGAGAAACAAAAAAGAAAAAAAAAGCGCGACAGATTGGCAATCATAAGGGCCCGGGTTCGGTTCCCGGCTGGGTCGGAGATTTTCTCCACTCAGGGTCTTGGTGTTGTGTTGTCCTAATCATCATCATCATTTCACCCCCATCGACCCGCAAGTCACCGAAGTGGCGTCAAATCGAAAGACTTGCACCTGGCGAACGGTCTACCCGACAGGAGGCCCTAGTCACAAGACGTTTACATTTTAGGTACTGAATAGAATTGGACAGAAGAGAAATTCGTGTGTGTGTGTGGTTTGGGGATCTTATGGGCCTCAACTGGCGAGGTTATTAGCACCCTAATAATAATTAGTATAAACGAATGTGGATAAGAAGGAAAGCTGTCGTACACGCATGCACACGAAATGACCACACAATTACTCTATCGCACAGGCATTCCCACATGCACTACAACCAATGAGAAGGCAAGATAGCTAATCAAGAAATTAAAACAGAGGTAAAACGACAGAAGAGTTAAAGAACAGGACAGGGAAATGTGACTCGCTGACTACTTACAAAAAACTTGGGTGAGCCAGCCACCCTGTTGACACATTAAAAACATCTCCCCAAAATCTTGTTAAAAACGTGGGACAATCCACAAAACTTTAAAACGCGAAACACATTCGTTTGATCATTGCATAAAATAGACTGCAGATCCGCCGGCAAATCCGATGCAGCCCGCTGGTCAGCCAGTAAAATGCAGTTCAATAAAATATGGTGCACCGTGATCTGCACGCGACAAGCACCACACATCGGAGGGTCCTCTCACCGAAGTAAAATTCCATTCGTCATAGGGCTGTGGCCGATGCGAACACGAGTAAGGAGGACCTCGTCCCGTCGACGTGGCTGGAAAGACGTACGCCACAGCCGAGTTGTGGGCTTGACGACAAGGTGCTTGTTGTCGGTCACTTCTAGCCACTAATGTTCCCAGCGACACAGGACTTTATACCGCAACAACGAGGAGAGGGCATGCAGGGGGATAGCACACTGAAAGACCTGACGGTCGCCGGCCGCGGTGGCCGTGCGGTTCTAGGCACTTCAGTCCGGAACAGCGTGACTGCTACGGTCGCAGGTTCGAATCCTGTTTCGGGAATGGATGTGTGTAATGTCCTTAGGTTAGTTAGGTTTAAGTAGTTCTAAGTTCTAGGGGACTGATGACCCCAGATGTTAAGTCTCATAGTGCTCAGAGCCATTTGGACCATTTGAACCTGACGGTCACGACACGCCTCCTGGGCTGTTCTATCAGCCCTTTCATTCCCCAGAATTCCAATGTGCCCTGGTACCCAGTAGAAAGACTCCTTCTTCCCCAGTCGCTGCAGTTGGAGGAGGGCGTCCTGGGTAGTCTGGGTTACTTTATCTGTTGGGTACAAACGCTGGAGAGAGTAAAGGGTGCTCAAAGAATCTGAACAGATGAGAAATCTAACACTGGGAGAATGTCTCATCTGCTCCAGTGCCCGCAAGATTCTGCGTCAAAGATGGTAAATTCGGGAGCCAGTCTGACCCTGAGGACACGATCCGGGAAGACGACAGAGCAACCAACGGAGTCCACCTGCTTCCGTAAAAACAGCTACATGGTCGTGGTGCTCAGATAAAACGGCAGGAAAGACCGCATTAAAAACGGAAGCAGGAGTTCTATCTCACCTGTACCGCACCAAATCGAAAATCACTCTGGGCCGCACCAGCAACCAGGGTGGCAGACGGTTAAAACCCTGGACTTCGGGTCGCACTGGCGCCACACTGGGTGACTCTAGCACACGCTGCACACGGATCCCAAGTGGCATCGTGGCTTGTGGATGGTTGGGAAAAAGGCGCTCCAGAGGTGGACGAACAACAGTATGGTGTACGGGTGAAGTTGGAGCTGCGAGGAACTTACATGCCTGGCTCACCATGAGCAGCTGGTGCCGGATGGTAAGTGGCTGTTCCCCCAACTCAGCACAGAGGCTGGGTATGGGATTGGTACAATAAGCGCCCGTGGTCAGCCGAATTCCCTTATGGTGGACAGCATCAATGATCCGCAAAGAAGAGGGCCTCGCTGACCCATACACCGTGCACCCGTTGTCCAGACGCTACCACACAAAAGCCCGATAAAACTGGAGGAGACGCACCGTGTCCGCTCCCCAAGATCTGTGGCTAAGGCACTTGAGGATGCGCCTTCAGGGTTCGGGCTTTTAACTCTCGCAGGTGTGGCAACCACGACAATCTGGAGTCAAAAATGAGGCCCGGAAGCCGCACTGTGTCTCTAAAATGTAGGATGGTGTCCCCCATCTTCAAGGCAGGCAAATTAAAAAGACGACGAGAACGATTAAAATGAACACACACACACTTATCAGCAGAAAACCGAAAACACGTCTTTGCAGCCCACTACTCTAGCCGCCGCACTGTAAGTTGCAACTGACGAATCGCCGTTGCAACACTGGAGGAGGAGCACAAAACAGCAAAATCGTCCACAAATAAGGAGCAGTGTGCAGGACTCCTACCGTAGATGTAATACTGTTGATGGCTATGGCAAAGAGAGTAACGCTTAAAACACTGCCCTGAGGGACACCATTCTCCTGCTCAAATCGACCAGAGAGTGTGGCACCAACTCGGGTCCGAAAAAATCGCTGAGACAAGAAAGACCGAATGAAAGCCTCACTCGTGCAGTTGCGTCAACGATACAACCTGACCAAAAGCAGGGATCGGTTGGTAGGACAGATTCTAAGGCATCAAGGGCTCACCAATTTAGTACTGAAGGAAAGCATGTGTGGTAAAAATCGTAGAGGGAGAGTAAGAGATGAGTACAGTAAGGAGACTCAGAGGGATGTAGGTTGCAGTACTTCCACACCTCGGCCCCTCCCGAGTAGCAACAGACGAAGGCGCGGACGTGGCCTGCAGATTACAGGCCTCACCTTTTACGGCGACTGTAGGAGAGGATCTACAGACCTATCGCTTAGCACCTTCAACATTAGCATCATTCGGACACGTACGAAGTTGTCGCTGCTCCAAGACATGCTCAGTGCAGCAGACGTTGACATTGTCTTTCTTCAAGAAGTCTTCGTCGCCGATTTCCCAGGTATGCATTGTTATAGGGCCCATGCGTCCCACGCCTCGCCAACTAACAGTGGAGTCGCAGTTCTCCTCAGAGAGGGCCTCGAGGCGGACGAAGTGCGATATCTCCCCGACGCTAGAGGAATGGCCGTAACGGTGCTAGTCCAGTTTATCAATATGTACGCACTTTTCAGTACAAATCGCTGTCGCAACCGATCACTCTTCTTCGCAGAGGAAACAGCACCACGTTTCGAGGGCAGGCACGATGATTTGGTGTTAGGGGGCGATTTCAATATCACCCAAGCACCTAAAGATCAGCTGCCACGCCATTCACTGTGCCCTGAACTTTGGACACTCACAAGCGATCTCCAGCTGGTAGATACTTGGGAACATGTCCGAGTAAATCGACCGGGATACACCCATGAGCCACTCGTCTAGTCGTATCGATAGGATTTACGTCGCCCGTTCTCTCGCGGCAACAGTGAGCGACACGGAGGTGTGGCCTGTAGCCTTTTCTGATTACGAGGCTCGTATATGTGCCGCCACCCTTCGTCGCCAACGGGTGTGGCGCAGCCGACATCCCTGGAAATTAAACCTTGCTCTCCTCGCTTCTGCGGAATGTCGACGCGCCATCGAAGACACGCGGATTTCGTATCCCGCCTCCCGACGTATCCTACATCGATCAGTTGGTGGTTAAGCTGCGCCAAGCCGGCCATAAGGAGCATCTTTATTACGTATGGTCGTGAGACCGCTGCTTAGAGGCGGCAGACCTTCGATTTTTATTTCACCGTCCTTAGCGAATATGCCTACTTGCCGCTCACACTGGAACGACAGATGACAGTACAGCGTGCGAAGGCACAGATCGTAGCCCATATGCGCCGACACCGCGAAGGGACGATCGTCCGAGCGCGAACACATGACAGACTTGCATCGGAACGACCCACAATGTACCACGTCTTTCGAGAACGTAAACTGCGATGACTGGCGCTGATACAGGCCATCACCACTGAGGACGGCCGTCACCACACCACAAAACGCGATATTGGTGCAGCCTTCTTCGACCATTACGCACGACTTTATTCTGTTCAATGTTCCGACCCGACGACGGTGAGAGGAGTCTCACAACTGGTTTATGGCACTGTCCTACAGGATTTACAAACTGAATTATTGAACGGCATTACGGAAGACGAAGGTATCGACGCCATAGGTAAAGGCGAATAAGTCTCCTGGCCCCGACGGCCTCCCTGTGGAGTTTTATAGAACTTTCCAATATTTCCTGGCTCCCAAGTTGACAGACATCTGTCGGGAGGATATGTCCCCTGTAGAGCCGCTCCCCGCGACCATCGTAGGAGGAATAATTATACCGGTTCGAATACAAGATTACCGCCCGCTAACACTCGTCAACTACGACATGAAGATATTCACCAGAGTATTAGCAAACCGTCTACGACCGACCCTACCTTACGTCATCTCACCAGATCACACTTCCCTAGGGGGTATCAACAACATCCACACAGCATTGTGTCGATACCGTGACTTAACAGCCCTAGCCAGAGCACGCCACATCCCGGGAGCGCTGGCATCACTAGATTTTAGTCAAGCTTTTGATCGAGTGGATCACGCGTACCTAACGTCCGTTCTCCACCACATGCAGTACCCACAGCAATTCACAGACGTCGTGATGCGCCTCCTCCGAGGGGCGGCTTCCAAAGTTCTCGTTAACGGGCGTCTCACTCAGTCCCTCCCGATTTTCAGATCGGTGCGTCAAGGCTGCCCCTTGTCGACGTTACTCTACGATCTGGCACTGGAACCGCTCCTCTGTGGCCTCCGTCAACGCCTCACCGGAGTCGCCTTACGTGACGTCACATTTCGCTGCACAGTATATGCAGACGACCTGGTTCTCGTGCTCCGCAATCGCGACGATGTAACCAGCGAATAAGAATGGATTACCACATACTGTGTGGCTTCCGGCAACTGTCTCAACGTCACCAAATTGGTCGCCATGGCCATAGGAGACGGGTTGACCCCAACGTGTGTCGACCCCGTTACAGCTAAAGTGGCACTGTCAAATGTGTCGGAATAGGGTTTCACGACGTCATACGGCACACTGCGGCCCTTAACTACCGCCGCTTATTTCAACAAATTCGGGTCCAGATCTTCAACCTTCGTCTGCGGGCCCTCGACTTTCTTCAAAGGACACACTTCGTCAATGTTAACCTCGCATCGCGCCTTCCACACATAGCGCGTGTCCTCTCAATACCGTTACTGATTGTTCGACGTCTATTAGCGGCATTCGCTGCCTACGTCAGTAAAGGAATGCTCTTCAAAGTCAGTTACGAGTCGCTGACCCTTTCCCCAGAAAGGGGAGGTCTTGGCCTAGTCCATGTCCACGACAGGGCTGTGGCCCTTTATGTCAGCTCGCACATTAAGCTGTGGCGCCACCACTAGGAAAGTTCGACAGGTTTGCTGCTGGAGTCTTTAGCTCCGTCCTCCCTTATGCCCCCACTGACGACGCAAGACATACCCCCAACCTTCTACTACTTCGGGCACTTTTATATCGAACACAGTTTACGTCCGTATCGCAGTACCACCGACGAAACAGGCGTCGACGCGAGATATGTATCAAGCCATACAGCAGAGGCGCCCGCCAAACATCGTAGAGGTTAGGTTTTTTCGGAGAAGAGACCAAACTGCGAGGTCATCGGTCTCATCGGTTTAGGGAAGGATGGGGGAGGAAGTCGGCCGTGCCCTTTCAAAGGAACCATCCCGGCATTTGCCTAGAACGATTTAGGGAAATCACAGAAAACTTAAATCAGGATGGCCGGACGCGGGATTGAACCGTCGTCCTCCCGACATCGTAGAGGAAAAAAATCCTCAAGTTACTTGGAAGGTGGTGTGGCGGACGATACACGCGGTTACACTGGATACAGACGTCCGATCCACACGGTACATCACAGTCAACGCTGGGGTCAACCCGTCTCCTATGGCCGTGGAGACCGATTTGGTGATGTTGAGACAGCTGCTAGAAGCCACCCCGTTTGTGGTAATCCATTCTAGTACACTGGTTACATCGGCACGATTGCGGAGCACGAGAACCAGGTCGTCTGCATACGAGATGCGACAATAAAGTAATGAGACTGAAGTGAAAAAAAAATGTTGCATCGTCTCACGTGTGGCCTGCAGGAAACGTATGGCGCTTAGTGCGCCAAATTTTGTCGTATTTTCTACGACTGACTCCGGAACACATCACACCTCGGCTTCTACTACTTCCAGATGAACAGTATTTCCCGCACACCAAAACCAACGCAGTCACGTGGATCCGTGGGAATACGGCACGATATTTATTTCACGGTGGACCTAAATATGTACTGGACTTTTGGAACTACTTACAAGAACGTTATTGCAAGATCGTACGGGGACCCAAAATACGGACAATACTTTTCTAATTACTTAGGGAGTGCCCTACGTGACCCTCCACGCAGCTGGATTGTTAACAGGTAGAAGATACCCATTGACTGAGCTGACAAGACTACGTCCGATTATCGGTGGAATAACATACGACATACGTGAAGACGTACCTGGATGATGAAGCGTAAGGAGAGTAGCGACACACCCTTCTGCGTCGTCTACGAAGCACTTTTTCTGTCTTTTGTTTCCCCCATATACAGGGTGAGTCACCTAACGTTACCGCTGGATATATTTCGTAAACCACATCAAATACTGACGAACCGATTCCACAGACCGAACGTGAGGAGAGGGGCTAGTGTAATTGTTTAATACAAACCATACAAAAATGCACGGAAGTATGTTTTTTAACACAAACCTACGTTTTTTCAAATGGAACCACGTTAGTTTTGTTAGCACATCTGAACATATAAACAAATACGTAATCAGTGCCGTTTGTTGCATTGTAAAATGTTAATTACGTCCGGAGATATTGTAACCTAAAGTTGACGCCGCTACGGTCGCAGGTTCGAATCCTGCCTCGGGCATGAATGTGTGTGATGTCCTTAGGTTAGTTGGGTTTAATTAGTTCTAAGTTCTAGGCGACTGATGACCTCAGAAGTTAAGTCGCATAGTGCTCAGAGCCATTTGAGCCATTTTTTTGAAAGTTGACGCTTGAAACCTCCGACGTTAAGTTGCGTGTTGTAACAAACACGGGCCGCGGTCGGCGAGCAGCATCTGCAGGGACATGTTTACAATGACGACCGTGTTTACGAGTGTGGCTGTAGTGCACTGTTGTGGTTTGGTCTAGCTGTCGCAGTGTCCGCATGTAGCGCTTGCTGCTATTGTTATTCTGCATTCGTCTCCGCACGCAGACCAACTGTAGTACACCGTGTTACCAGACGTCTGTGATGGTGTAGTGTTGTAGGAACTGTGACCATGGTGTATTCGAACTCTGAAAAGGCGGAGATGATACTCATCTATGGCGAGTGTCGACGAAATGCAGCTGAAGCCTGCAGGGTGTATGCAGAACGGTACCCGGACAGAGAGGATCCAACGTGCCGCACATTGCAAAACATCTACCGCCAACTGTATGCAACAGGTATGGTCGTAGCACGCAAATGGGTCCGTAACAGGCCCGTCACAAGAGAAGCGGGTGCAGTTGGTGTGTTAGCTGCTGTTGCCATGAACCCACACATGAGTACACGGGACATTGCGAGAGCCGGTGGACTGAGTCAAAGTAGTGTCATGCGCATACTGCATCGTCACCGCTTTCACCCGTTTCATGTGTCGCTATATCAGCAATTACATGGTGATGACTTTAATCATCGAGTGCAATTCTGTGAATGGGCATTAACAGAGAATGCGTTGCAGTTCTACCTGTTTACCGATGAAGCGGGTTTCACAAACCACGGGGCAGTGAATCTACGGAACATGCATTACTGGTCCGTGGACAATCCTCGCTGGCACGGACAGGTAGAGCGACCGCGATCGTGGGCCGTAAATGTATGGTGCGGAATCATTGGCGACCACCTCATTGGTCCTCACTTCATTGCAGGGGCCCAAACAACTGCAACATACATCGCGTTTCTACAGAATTATCTGCCAACGTTGCTCGAATGTTGCAGTACACATATCTGAGAAGGCAAATAAATGCTTCGTTTAGAACCGTAGTTGCCAGCCTTCATACTCAAATAAAACGAACCATCATACTCCAAATAGTCATGGATTTATAAACAGAGAGCATTCACACACGGCACAGTGGTACAGTGCTGTCAGAGCGACAACAGTAGTCTCTTAATCTGCTTTCAGGCAACAGTGCGAGGTAATGTTTCTCTGCTGCGTCGGCATAGAGCTGAATCTCTGGTGAGATCATTCACTAGCGCAAAACATAATCGTGCCGACAGCATACAGCGCATTCCATGTCACGTTACTTCGGCACGACGTAAGTTTACACATAAGAGGTCTGCAGAGGTTGACTGTTTGTGGTATCAAATATACACTACTGGCCATTAAAAATGCTACACCAAGTCGAAGATGACATGCTACAGACGCGAAATTTAACCGACAGGAAGAAGATGCTGTGATATGCAAATCATTAGCTTTTCGGAGCATTAACACAAGGTTGGCGCCGGTGGCGACACCTACAACACGCTGACATGAGGAAAGATTCCAACCAACTTCTCAGACACAAACAGCAGTTGACCGGCGTTGCCTGGTGAATCGTTGTTGTGATGCCTCGTGTAAGGAGGAGAAATGCGTACCATCACGTTTACGACTTTGATAAAGGTCGGATTGCAGCCTATCGCGATTGTAGTTTATCGTATCGCGACATTACTGCTCGCGTTGGTCGAGATCCAATGACTGTTAGCAGAATATGGAATCGGTGGGTTCAGGAGGGTAATACGGAACTCCGTGATGGATCCCAACGGCCTCGTATCACTAGCAGTAGAGATGACAGGTATATTATCCACATGGCTGTAACGGATCGTGCATGGACTATCAGCTCGGAGACTATGGCTGCGGTTACCCTTGACGCTGCATCACAGACAGGAGCGCCTGCGATGGTGTACTCAACGACGAACCTGGGTACACGAGTGACAAAACGTCATTTTTCGGATTAATACAGGTTCTGTTTACGGCATCATGATGGTCGTGTTTAGCGACAGCGCAGTGAACGCACATTGGAAGCGTGTATTCGTCATCGCCATACTGGCATATCACCCGACGTGATTATTGGCTCTGAGCACTATGGGACTCAACTGCTGAGGTCATTAGTCCCCTAGAACTTAGAACTAGTTAAACCTAACTAACCTAAGGACATCACAAACATCCATGACCGAGGCAGGATTCGAACCTGCGACCGTAGCGGTCTTGCGGTTCCAGACTGCAGCGCCTTTAACCGCACGGCCACTTCGGCCGGCCACCCGACGTGATGGTATGGGGTGCCATTGGTTACACGTCTCGGTCACCTCTTGTTCGCATTGACGGTACAATGAACAGTGGACGTTACATTTCACATGTGTTACGACTCGTTGCTCTAACCTTCATTCGATCCCTGCGAAACCCTACATTTCAGCAGGATAATGCTCGATCGCATGTTGCAGGTCCTGTACGGGCCTTTCTGGATACAGAAAATGTTCGACTGCTGCCCTGGCCAGCACATTCTCCAGATCACTCACCAATTGAAAACGTCTGGTCAATGGTGGCCGAGCAACTGGATCGTCGCAATACGCCAGTCACTACTCTTGGTGAAGTGTGGTATCGTGTTGCTGCATGTGGAGCTGTACCTGTACACGCCATCCAAGCTCTGTTTGACTGAATGCCCAGGCGTATCAAGGCCGTTATTACGGCCAGAGGTGGTTGTTCTAGGTACTGATTTCTCAGGATCTATGCACCCAAATTGCGTGAAAATGTAATGAAATGTCAGTTCTAGTATAATATATTTGTCCAATAAATACCCGTTTATCATCTACATTTCTTCTTGGTGTAGCAATTTTAATGGTTAGTAGTTGCCCACTTAAGCTCGACGTCAAATTAGCACTTACTTAAATTCGAACATTAGGTGAGAAAGTTTAATCGTAGCTTAAACACATTTTTGTTTGAACATTCAGTCTGACGTTTGCAAAATTTGCTGTAGCGTAGCGGCATCTACAAGGATGAAATGGTTTCACGTAAACCGCTTGATATCGACGTTATAGGAGAGCTTGGAATTAAAGTCTGTTGATGCTGACTGTTACCAACCACCGAATCCTTACTTATTTCGCTCATTTTGTAGCACATCAAAAGCGAGCGAATTATGTAGTCGTATTAACGGGACCCACATCCGGTATCGTTAGCAGTGTCGGTACGAATGTGGAGGATATTGCAGATTAGTCTTTTTCGGCTGAATTCTTATCTTCGCACAGAACGAAGCGTTTCAGTGATACGTTGACAGATGGGTTATAAGACATTCCGGCTATAGCCGTTATGGAAACATGATAGCGAGAAGCCGAAGTAACGCCAAGTACAGTAGCAGTCTGTCATGGTTAAGCGAGGAGATAAAACCCTGCGTGAGTTTGTTATAATGGCAGGCGAGTCCGAAACCGCGCCAGCAGCGGCGCATTCTGGGCAGTACGAAAGTTGAGCGATGCGCGATTTATGGCCACATTAGAGTCCGGTGTCCGTGCCTTGTTTACAGCCAGCCAGCCGAGGTTGCGAGGACCATCAGGCGGCCAAAGCTGTCTCACGTGTGCTCGTGTGCGCCCTCTCTCTTAGCTTACGTAAAAAAAGAAAAGAATAACGGAGGTCGGGTTTAACGCCCCTCAACGATGAGGTCATTCGAGACGAGACGCTTGCGCAGAGATGGGGAAGGTTAGGGCAAGAAATAGGCCGTGACCTTTTCAGGGGAACCGTTCCAATATTCGGGGAAACTATCAAAAACGGGGTTTCGAATAGCCGTCCTCCTGAATACAAATCCAGTGTGGTAACTTCCGAACCGCCTCACTCGGTTAATTCTTCAAGCCGTCACTGGATCTCTCTTAATGGGAACGGAACAGGACCTTCACTTTCAGGTCGAGTACTTACTATTTTAAACGTCGCTATTGGCTGGATAAGAACCGAAATTTGTAACTTGGCTGAAGATTTCTCGGTAGAGGTAGAATGTTACCTTGTATGT